>NC_079189.1:576117300-576422300 GCF_029499605.1 Hyla sarda
GCATTCAACTATGTGAAAATCAGAGTATGTGATAATACATATTTATTTTTTATTTTTTTACCTTTTAGCTAATAGAATTTTTGAAAGAAAACATCCAACAGCCTGAAAGTTGTGGCCAACTAGATGAAGAAATCCCAAACAATGAAGAGAGCAAACTATGCCTTTCAGACTATGAAGATAGGAACGAGTATATTGGAGACTTCAGTAAAGATAATGGTGCAACTGAAGAGCCTATATCTGTAGAATACTGTGTGGAAAATGAAATTGTGGATTATCATTTGCAAATTGAGAATGATGGACTTGACGTAACAGACACCATTTCAGAGATTAAGGATAGCAAACATGTAATTATAAACAATGGATCAAAAACGGAGGACAATGAACCGCAAAGTGCAGAAAATGAATCACAAAGTACAGAAAATGAATCACAAACAGAGGACAATGAATCACAAAGTACAGAAAATGAATCACAAACAGAGGACAATGAATCACAAAGTACAGAAAATGAATCACAAACAGAGGACAATGAATCACAAAGTGCAGAAAATGAATCACAAACAGAGGACAATGAATCAAAAATTGCAGAAAATGAATCACAAATTGTGGAAAACGAATCACCACTTGAGAGAAATGAATCAGAATTCTTTAATTGTGAACCTGAAATTGTGGAAAATGATAAAGACATCTTGGACAATAAATCACAATTTGCTGAAAATCTATCTCAAATTTTAGACAGGGAATCAGAAATTGCACAGAACGAATTACTAAATTGGAGCAATGAATTGCAACTTTTGAACAATCATTCACAAATTGTGGAGGATGAATCACACATTGTGGGAAATGGATTAATAATTTTGGACAATAAATACCAAACTGTGACAAGTGAATCGCAGACTGTGGAAAATGAATCACAAATCGTGGGTTGCGAATCACAAGGTGTGGAAGATCAGTCACAAATTTTAGACAACGAAGCACAAACTGTGCAGAATGAATTACAAAATGGGGGGAAAGAATTGGAAAGTCTGAACAATGAATCACACATTCTGGAGGATGAATCACTCATTTTGGACAATGAATCACAAGCTTTGACAAATGATTTGCAGATTCTGGAGAATGAATCACAAATTGTGAATTATGAATCGCAAGGTGTGGAAAATGAATCACAAATGTCGGATAATGTATCACAAAATGAATTACAAATTTCTGAGAATGTATCACTAATGGTGGAGAATGAATCACAAATTCTAGATAAAGGATTACAAATTCCAGATGGTGGATCACCACTTGAGGCAATTGAATCAGAAATTATGGATTTCAGATCACAAAATGCGGATGATGAATCACAATTTGTGGATATTGTTCCAAAAACTGTACTTTTAGAAGTGCAAATTGTCGATAATGGATCACTCTTTGAGGATATTGGGTCTCCAGCAGTTATCATCGGTGCGCATATTATCAATGACGTATCACAAGATGAGGATGAAAATATGGATATCGAATCACAATTTGTACATAACTGTAATGTTGGCAGAAAAAAACATGACAGTGTTGACAATAAGGCGTATAAGGATGCACAAGAATGTGAAATCCTACAGTTTGTCGGCAGCGCTCATGTAGTGGACCCCATCCTAAGACTTCATCCTTGTCACGAATCATCATTTGATTCGAGTGATATTGTTCTCGATAATAGTGCGATTGAAGAAGACATCAAAGGAGCTTGTGGATCTATTGGAGATCAAAGAGCGTCGGGTCAACAAGTCAAGGAGACAACTAATGTCATCAAAGCAGCCAACCAATATTCCTCCCTGCATAACACAAATAAAGGGGATCATAAAATTAGTCATAAATTTCATATGGAAAATTACCGAGGAGATGTTGGCAAAGGATCCTTGGTTGGATGCCTTGAGAAGACTGAAAGTCTCATGAAGGAAACAGCCAACATGAATAATAATATAACCAAAATAGAAAAAGCACATTCACTGCATGACAAGGATTACATTCCAAATTCCAATGAACTGTCACAAGTGTGCCGAGACCCTCATACAATTAGGGCAGTCAGAGGAGGAGGAGGTGGTAGTGGGCCTGGCCAAACTCACACGAGCACCCTAGCCCAGACGAGTACAGGACCCAGCTGCACTACACATTATATGGGCTTTAAAACCCTCTGCGGAAAGAGCACTGAAAACAAAATGGTGAAGAAAAAGTTTAAATCTAGTGGAAAAGAACAGAACAAGGATGTGAACAAAGAACCAGAGACATTGGATACCAATGAGGTCTTCACACCTGATGAGGAGAAGAGGCTCAAAAGGGAAAACAGCACAACAGAGGCGACTGTAGTCAAAGACAGCATAAAAGGTGAGAAAAGTTACACTCTATATACTAACACATTGTGCGTGTATATGTGGTCAAGGAAAGAACTGTATTAGAGATTGTGTTGTATGGATCCATAATACAATAAATCTATGGGTTCCTGCACACTGTCCTATTAAATGAAGTGTTGTATGTATCCATAAACAATGGGGGAGATTTATCAAAGGATTTAGACTGGTTTTTCATGTCTAAATTTGTCGCACAGAAAGTCGCAGTCTAAATATGTGCGACTTTTCTGCGACTTTTGCTGTAGAGGATTTTTAGAACATAATGCATGCAAGTCTATTTTAGACGGAAATGCATTAGAAAATGCATTGGTGCTGAATTTATCAAGTGCGACTTTTGTGCGACAAGTCGCATCTGCCCAAAATACACTGAAATGTCAGCCCATGTTGGAGCAGGTCTAAATGCAGTTTAAGCTGTAGACCCTGAAGTCTGAGCACAGAATTTATCAAGGGCTGTGAGACCTTTGATAAATTAGGAGCACAATAGACAGGAGACTACCACATACGCTGGTCTATAAGCATACCCAGAATAGACTAGATTAGGAAATCTCCCCCAATGTGTCTATGGGTTCATACATTTAGCCGTATTTCCGTATTGCCGAAATAACGATGGACCTGTGCTTCTGATATCCATAATATGATGGATTATTAGGCTCATGCACATGGCAATATTACCATTTGTCTTATATAGATCTATAATATGATGGATCTGTGGGATCATGCACACAGCCTTGTTAAAGATGGTTTTATATGGATGAATATTACGATTGATTTATGGGTTCATGGGCACAGCCGTATTAGAGACTGTGTTGTATGGTTCCATACAACGATGGATCAGTGGATTTATGCACAATGCCGAATTACAAACCGTACTGCATGGATCTGTATTACAATAGTGTAAACCCTGTGGGTTCACACCATATCTCTTTGTATTGGTTTCTAAGGTGTTGCAAAGAGGCTTTTTGGCAGGAATTAGCATACTCCATTGTATGACGTGTTATGGAGGTCATCTCACATTAGTATTTGCTTTAGAGCCATTATATGGTGGCACATAAAGTGATACAGTACTGTAGGGGCCAACATATAGGGTTCATGTACTTTTCATAGCTGTTTCTATAGACCTGCTTACATAATGTGAGTGATTGTATAATGTTCTTGGCAGTTCACATCCAGTAGACCCCACCATAAGAATCCCTCATGTACAGCCATGATCTCCGACCTGCGGCTCTCCAGCTGTTGCTGAAACAACAACTCCTGAGCATGCTGGGAATTGCAGTTTTTTAAAAGCGAAAGAGCCACAAGTTTGACATTGCTGATATTCAGATATATATGAGTTTTTACTGACTTTTGACTCATGATGTATCTAGGTTTACTGAATGTATACATTCTGTAAGAAATCATAGAATAAGGTGTACATAGTAATATCACAATAATCTACTTTATTTTTTATCCACATGGGCAGAAGCTTCTTGTGAGACATGTATAGGTAGTACCATAATAATGGTCAGGTCCTACAGGGAACAAAGAAACATTTACCAGATAATTTTCCTTTTGTAAATACAGCCCCTACAATGTGGACATTAGGTATTATTTATATTGCAGCATTGTCAATGTGCCCTATGCCGACCATACGCCAATTTGTTCCTGGTCAATTCAGTGTCCCCACATGTCTCCGATGGGTCACTACAGGGGCACACATTGTGAGATCATATTGAAAAGTGAGGCCCTGTTCACACTATGGAGATTCGTGGAAATGTCAAGCAAAATCCACTTGCAGCTGCCTCCCATTGATCTCAATGGGAGGTCCGCTGCTCTGTTCATGTGTCGGAAGTTCCACAGGAGAACTTCCAATGAGTTTGATTCGGACTTGTTCATTCTATGGGCGATATCCACCCTAAAAAGCCAGAGACTGCACTATAGTCTACGCGACAACTCTTATATCCAGAATTTCCGTAGTGTGAACTGGCCCTGCCAGTTTTTGATCTCATATAACCCCTTTACTGTAGCAAATAACACAAGATATATATAAGTCTTCCCATCGATTATTGCTGTGTCTTGTATGTACGAGGGGGTAGCAAAACCTTTACCACGTGTATACATGTATGTACCGATACTATTTTCAGATCTCCAACCAAAAGGTAATATGAAACTCTGTCCTTGTAGCCTCTGAAGCTTTCTACTGCTCATCCAGAACTTCAGAGAGAGAAGTTTTTTACAGACACTGAAACTTCATCTGGATGCGGCCATTTGAGACTAAAGCTGCCTATACAAATTAGATTCAAGTTATAGGAATGCAGGATAAATGGGCCAACCAGCTCCAGTGTATGGGGGGGGGGGGGGGTCCTCCCTTTTTTTTTTTTTTTTTTTTTTAGCAAGCCTGTTACAAATAGCTAGGTAGGAATCTAACTATGAAAATTGATATGTTAGATGATTATGTTTATCAGTGTGTAATTATGGAAAATCATATATGGATTGAGAATACAATAAATTATTAAAAAAAAAAAAAGTGGTGTACATAGAAGAAAGGAGGCCCAATAGCAAAGATCTAAGGGGATTTCTTATTATGGTGTCTCATTTTGCCCCAGGAGAGAAAGATCTTTCGTTTCTTTTCTTTTGCTTGCCATAATCCTTAGGTCAATACCCCCATCCCTTTATTTTCTGACCATAAAGTTCCCTGGGAAGAAGAGTACTGTAAAGATTACCATATTTTCTAGACTAACTCAGATTATATTCCCTTAACTACTCCTAACACCCCTCCTGACCTTAAAGGGGTACTCCGGTGGAAAACGTTTTTTTTGTTTTTTTTTTCTTAATCAACTGGTGCCAGATTTGCAAATTACTTCTATTAAAAAATCGTAATCCTTCCAGTAATTATTAGCTGCTGAATACTACAGAGGAAATTATTTTCTTTTTGGAACGCAGAGCTTCTGCTGACATTATGACCACAGGGCTCTCTGCGGACATCTCTGTCCATTTTAGGAACTGTCCAGAGCATGATATGTTTTTTTAAGGGGATTTTCTCCTACACTGGACAGTTCTTAAAATGGACAGAGATGTCAGCAGAGAGCATTGTGGTCATGATGTCAGCAGAGAGGGTGTTAATAATGATTAGGTATACTTCTCAGATGTAAACAAGTATAAGTATGGCTATCTGGCCTTTTTGTCTTTTGTCTTTTTTTGATTGGCGATGTTGTTATATCTGAATTGTACTTTTGTAAATTTTTTATTATTAAAATAAAGAAAAAAAAAGAAAAAAAAGAAAAAAAATATCCACTGTGGCAGTAATTGAGCAGTGATCATAACCATTTTCACGCAGTGTGTGTGTATGTAAACACACTAGGGCTGTGCGTATATAAGCACACTAGGGCCGAGTAACAACGGTCTGACCAGTGTGTGGACCTTGGTTGCCTGAGTGTTATTTCAGAATTGGATACTATAGATGCAACTGGGATAGTGTTTTTCTCACCTTTTGTTTAATTTGCATTAAAAGTTATATTTTATTCAAGCACATTTCTATATAGAGGTTTTTCTGACCCCTTGGGGTTATAATGTTGGTAGTTTCAGACATGCGCAATAGCCCTGCAATGTTTACATGTGCTAATCCTTGCATCACCTTACTATTTGGTAAGGGGGGTACAAGGAATTGCAGTATAGCTTGCACTTCCACCATTAAAGGAGATATCTCACGCCAGAAAACGTATCCCCTATCCTCATGATAGGGGATACGTTTTAGATCGTGGAGGGTCTGACTTCTGGGGCCCCCGCGATCTCTTGTACTGGGCCCTGGCTCTCCCCTGGAGCGGCACATCACAACTCCCGCCCGAAGTGGGTGCCTCCACCCATCCTCCATGTACAGTATCTGTATGGGAAAGTCATTCTGCTATCTTCGGCTCTCCCATAGAGATATATGGAGGGGGTGTAGGGGCCTCCGATTTGTGCTGGGGTGCAGGGAAAGTTGGGGCCCCAACGATCTAACACTTATCACCTCTCCTGCGGATAGGAGGTAAGTTTTCCAGCATGAGACTACTCCTTTAATAGTACAGCCATGCAAAGATAAGCAGCAGTAAACATTGAAGGGGCTGTGGTTCTCTCTCCAGTGCTTTAGCCCCTTTAAACAGCTGTTTGACGGAGAGCTAGGAGTCAGACCCCACCGATCTAAAATTAATGGTCCATCCCAAAGAAGTGAACACAAATGATCTTCTGCAATTTCAACCCAGTTCATGTTTTGCCAGAAAATGGAGAAAAAAAAATGACTGCACTCACCTTCTGCCCCTCCAATGCTGAGGCTTCCCTGGTCTCCTGGCTGGTTCCTAAAATTTTGGCTCCACCAATGACATGTGGATACATGTTGACTTGAAGCTCTTGTCTGATTATTGCCTGTACATGAAAAGTTCTGTGGAATATGTTGGGGTTTTATAAATACATGTTATTATTCCCCTTAAGTACTTAATTGGCTGAAGCAGTCACATATGCATAATACGTCATCATAAGGGAACCAGGGAAGTCAAATGCACAGCAGAAGCCTGGAAAACATAATTTTTTTCTTTTTTTTTTAAACACAATAAAAAAAACTGAAAGACTAAACATGGCCCCGGCAGTCTGCTGGAAGAGGGTATGCCGACCCCTGCACGGATTGACGGCCAACATGCCCCCTCCATATATCCCTTAGAGATACATGGAGGGGGCGTGTCAGCTGCAGACTCCTGTGGGTGCCAGAACGACTGTTTCCGACAGACTGCCGGGGCCCCATTCAGGAGATCGCAGGGGGTCCCAGCAGTCAGACCCCCTACGATCTATAACTTATCCCCTATTGTTGTTTTACTGCACTACTCCTTTAATTCTACATTACTTATACAGAACTCCAATAGTAAATGAGGAAGTGTGTCACTGCATACACTGAAGAATTGTGGATGTGTAAGGGTTAACACTTTCATTGTGTACTACATTTGTAAAGGATGAATGGAACATTGGTCACATGATCAACCTTGTTCAGTTTCTATGCATAAACTCATAGGGCAGCTGAGGGAGAAGTTCCCAAGTCTAAACCATCTCCCCAGAGGACTTGAACAAAAAAACGTTTAGACCGGCTATAGCTAGAGAAGTGCGAGGAAGTCTCACATCTTTGCTTCAGCTGGGTAGACCATTTAGTCAAAATCTAAGCTTTTAGGACCTGCTAGAGAAGCTTAGTCCAGATACTAAATGACTGCAGTTAAAGCTTGCTGCAAGAAAGATAACTGAACCCTCTCTGCACTAGAGAGTCCAAGTCCAGTTCCAGTTGCTAGAATCTTCTACACTGGGTTGGGTTGGGTCACAGTGATCTCAGCACCATGAAGAGTTCCGTAAGGTTTTCTCCCAAAACTGTCTTCAGTCCAGTCATTTGTCGGCTAATCAGAAGTGGAGAAAAAGCTTAGCAAGGACCCTTCTGCTTACAATAATCTCTTTGTGGACTTGCACCACAGTGAACCAACCTGTGAAGGACCTTGATAGGTCCTAATTTGCTTTTGTCTATTCATCATTACTAGCAATAAACATTACCACTCTGCCTCTTTTGGTTAAGAAATAAAGCCCTAGTGGCATCTACAGCATTCAAGATTCTGGAACTGCTGCAGTTTTTATTTGAATTTCTGAATGCTTCGCAAAGACCATTGGAGTAAATTTCCAGTAGAGACAAGATGGAACATTTACATTTTGCCAGACATAGCAGTTTCCATCCTATGGCGTGCCATGACAGTAAGTTAGTGAGGACCACCTGATCCGCAGGTCCACGGTCTCTATAAGGCAGTGACAGCTTTATGACATGTTATGAAACAAGACTCCTACAAAGACGGGCAGTACTACAGAAGGTTCTCCAGGGGTCTACATACATCCTTATTGTCACTTTCCATTGGAAAGCATGTATAGAAGATCATGAAACCTATCTGTTTCTACTACTTGTTGGCTCAGTCTGTATTGAACAATTGTAAAAATTAGGAGAAAAATTTTGGGGGAAAACATCAACATTTTTCAGTGAAGTGCCATATGTCAGCATCCTACAGATCTAAGATTGATGACCTATCCTGAGGACAGAGCATCAACAGTTGTAGAATGGAAAACACCTTTAACACTGGGCCACCATGCAACTAGTCAACCAATATCTATCCCAATGCCACATGCCTCATATATATTAACAAAGTACACAATTTTGCTCCACCAATGCCTCCATGCTGGGTTCCGCCTCCATTGCACAAAGCCGGCGATAAACATATTAGTAATGTCGGCTAATAACAGGTCTATCTCCAGAACTGGACCATGGATCAAGGTAAGTTAAACTAATTTTTATTTGGTTTACCCGCACTATAACTCTGTGAACTGGCAGATTTTCTTTACGTTTTGGCATTAATGGAGATCATAATGGCACTTGGTATCACTGCTATACTGTGTGCATGAGGCTCTAGTCACTATAAGACATGATAACAAGCGGCAATTGACAACACGAGCCATGGATTCATGCCAGACTGCATCATAATACATAAATTTAGGTGCACTACTGTGGTAGATGTAAATGGCTAACCCTCAAACTGATGTTAAAATTGGGACATTAGCCAGTATATCCTTAAATGAAGGACATACCTGAGCCCACACACCAACGTCAAGGTTTCTCAAGTGGCACGGGACCTAACACTAAACCTACCATGGCAGTATGGTCAATACCACGGGCCAGTGGGCAAATACAGCAGCATTAGGTCCGACTCACAGCCTGCTCCCAGTTACCTCCAGTGTGGCTGAACACACATACAATGGGAGGAGGGAGGAGGGCTATAAGCCTCACCCGAGTTGGCTAATGTGTTGCTGGCCTCACAGGTTAACCTTAATGCTGCCTAGAAAGACTGCATCGTGTATTTAAGAGGAATATAAGTTGTCTTATTCTGCTGACCAGATGGAAAAATCATGTCATCAGATGAGTGCTTTCTGCTGCTGCGTGCAGACATCTAGTCACAGCGTGGTTACGGGTTTGTCCTTTTCTTCAGTCAGCCTGGCACATGCCTGGCAATGAAATAGTAGGCCACAACTAACAATGAATTCATATGTTGTGGTCATTGGCAACAGGAATAAAAATCTCCTTGGCAGCCAACCGCCAGAAAGGATGCAGGTATGGGCACAGTCACTAAGGCAACCTAATACTGGCAAGTAGACATGCTTTGTGGCACTGCTGCACTGTGCTGTCACTCTGAAGGGGATGGGTTCAGCCAAGTCATTATAAGTCCTACTGCCAAGCTAAGAATGTGAGAACACGGCCTTGAGAGTAGCAAAGATAGTGCCATTGGCTTGTGTGTATAGTAGGCCCGGGATTCTTATTCACTAAACCACTGGCTTGCTCGTAGGCAAGACATGCAGGAGGACAGGAGGCCTGAAGACTGATGTGAAGCCAAACAGAAGGGTCACCTGTGATAAAGGGCTGGTTACTAACTAAGAGCAGTAGTAATGTTTGGACAAGCAGAGCCAGATTATCAAGGAGCAGACGGCTGGTGACCACTTCTATGGTCCTTCGACTAGATAGGGAGTGGCCATTTATTAGGGTTGATGGGAGTTGCCAGTGGAGTACATTGCCAGCCTGTGAATAATTGGATCTGGGGAGTTTGATTGGGCTGTGGGACAAGTTCAGCCTGGTATGGGTAACTTGTTGAGCGGCAAAGGCCATATTCGAATTCGCGATATTTTGTGAATATATGGACGAATATTCGTCATATATTCGCTAAATTTGCAATATTCGCGTTTTATTTTCGCATATGCGAAAATTAGCATATGCGAAAATTAGCATAAGCTCTCACACAGTAGTATTAGAGCCTTCTTTACACCACACAAGCTGGAAGCAGAGAGGGGTGATCACTGTCATGTGTACTGTGAAAAACAAAAAATAAAAAAACGAATATGCGATATTCGCGTATAAAATTTGCATCGCGAATATTCGCGAGCAACACTAGTAACTTGTAAGGGGGGGGGGGGGGGCGAAGATCATACAGAGAGATGTGTAACTGGAAAGTTCCTGAGACAGACAGAGGTGTCAGCAGAGAACACTGTTGTCAGACATAAAAGAACAACTCAACTTCAGCAGCTGATAAGTACTGGAAGCATTAAGATTTTTTAATAGAAGTAATTTACAAATCCGTTTAACTTTCTGGAGCCAGTTGATCTAAAAGCGGAATACCACTTTAAAGGGGCTATCCAGGATTTAAAACTTAGAGGCCTACCCTTAGAATAGGTCATCAATATTGGATTTTTTGAGTTTGACTACTGTCAACTCCGGCTAACAACAATTTGAGAAGGCCTTAGTGCTCAGACATGCGCCATTGCCCTGCAATGTTTACATGTGCTCGTCCTTGCATCGCCTAACTACAGTGCTTGGTAGTGGTGGTACAAGGAATTGCGCTATAGCTGAGCAGCAGTAACCATTAAGGAGGCTGTGCTCGCCCCAGCACTGCAGCCCCTTCAAACAGGTCATTTAAGCACATTGAAGGTGGAGCCAGGAGTCAGACCCCCACCAATCTACCGTAATATTAATGGCCCATTCTGAAGAAGTGAACACAAATGATCATTTGCCCAATTCCTTTTTATTTTACCAGAAAAAAAAAAAAAAGACTATACTCACCTTCTGGAGCCAGTTGATATGGAAAAAAAAAAGTTTTTTACTGGAATACCCCCTTTAACCACTGACCACGCTGTATCAACAATATGAGATACATAGGTATTTAGACTAACAGAACAGACTGTATTTCATGATATTGTGATGCTCTTCACTTTGTGCCAGGCCTGACTTCACGGTCCCATCTGGCACTGGCAGGAATCAGTGAATAACAAATGAAGATTCGTACTGTGCTTCTGAACTTATTATAAACCAGCCAAGTGTACGTCTGCTGCTGGTAAAGGGCTGACTTAGAAATGCTTGGTCAGATACTAAAAGATATTACATCCATGTACACAGACACTACTCCTACCGTATACAGACCAGGTCCAATTTCAAAGACAGCTATTGGCCTGCTAAAATAATATAATATTGTGCCTATATACAAGAATAGAACTACTACAATACTGCCTCTTACGTACAAGAATATAATTACTATAATACCGTTCCTATGTACAAGAATATAACTACTATAATACTGCTCCTATATACAAGAATATAACTACTATAATACTGCCTCCTATGTACAAGAATATAACTACTATAATACTGCACCAACATACAAGACTATAACTACTATAATACTGCATCCTATATACAAGAATATAACTACTATAATACTGCCTCCTATGTACAAGAATATAACTACTATAATACTGCTCCTATATACAAGAATATAACTACTATAATTCTGCCTCCTATGTACAAGAATATAACTACTATAATACTGCTCCTATGTACAAGAATATAACTACTATAATACTGCTCCTATATACAAGAATATAACTACTATAATACTGTCTCCTATATACAAGAATATAACTACAATAATACTGCCTCCTATGTACAAGAATATAACTACTATAATACTGCTCCTATATACAAGAATATAACTACTGCAATACTGCTCCCTATGTACAAGAATATAACTACTATAATACTGCTCCTATATACAAGAATATAACTACTATAATACTGCCCCCTATGTACAAGAATATAACTACTATAATACTGCCTCATATGTACAAGAATAAAACTACTATAACACTGCCTCCTATGTACAAGAATATAACTACTATAATTCTGCCCTATGTACAAGAATACATCTACTATAATACTGCCTCATATGTACAAGAATATATCTAGTACAATACTGCCACTATGTACAAGAATATAACTACTATAATACTGTCTCCTATGTACAAGAATATAACTAGTATAATACTGCTCCTTTGTACAAGAATAGTACTACTATAATACTGTCTCCTATTTACAAGAATATAACTACTATATTACTGTCTCCTATGTACAAGAATTTAACTACTATAATACTGTCTTCTATGTACAAGAACATAACTACTATAATACTGCTTCCTATGTACAAGAATAAAACTACTATAATATTGCCCCTTTGTAAAGGGAACACTAAGATAACACATCCTAGATCTGAATGAATGAACTAGTCGTATGAAATACTTTCGTCTTTACATAGTTGAATGTGCTGAGAACAAAATCACACAAAAATTATCAATGGACATCAAATGTATCAACCCATGGAGGTCTGGATATGGAGTCACACTCAAAATCACAGGGGAAAACCACACTACAGGCTGATCCAACGTTATGTAATGTCCTTAAAACAATCAAAATGTGGCTCAGTAGTGTGTGTGGCCTCCACGTGCCCATATGACCTCCCTATAATGCCTGGGCATGCTCCTGATGAGGTGGTGGATGGTCTCCTGAGGTATGTCCTCCCAGACCTGGACTAAAGCATCAGCCAACTCCTGAACAGTCTGTGGTGCAACGTGGCATTGGTGGATGGAGCAAGACATGATGTCCCAGATGTGCTCAATCGGATTCAGGTCTGGGGAACAGGTAGGCCAGTCCATAGCATCAATGCCGTCCTCTTGCAGGAACTGCTGACACACTCCAGCCACATGAGGTCTAGCATTGTCTTGCATAAGGAGGAACCCAGGGCCAACCGCACCAGCATATGGTCTCACAAGGGGTCTGAGGATCTTATCTTGGTACCTAATTGCAGTCAGGCTACCTCTAGCAAGCACATGGAGGGCTGTGCGGCCCCCCAAAGAAATGCCACCCCACACCATTACTGACCCACCGCCAAACTGGTCATGCTGGAGGATGTTGCAGGCAGCAGAACGTTCTCCATGGTGTCTCCAGACATCTGTTACATGTGCTCAGTGTGAACCTGCTTTCATCTGGGAAGAGCACAGGGCACCAGTGGAGAATTTGCCAATCTTGGTGTTCTCTGGCAAATGCCAAACGTCCGGCATGATGTTGGGCTGTAAGCACAACCCACTTGTGGTCGTCAGGCCCTCATACCACCCTCATGGAGTCTGTTTCTGACCGTTTGAGTGGACCCATGCACATTTGTGACCTGCTGGAGGTCATTTTGCAGGGCTCTGTCAGTGCTCCTCCTTCTCCTCCTTGCACAAAGGTGGAGACAGTGGTCCTGCTGCAGGGTTGTTGCCCTCCTACGGCCTCCTCCATGTCTCCTGATTAGAGATGAGCGAACTCACAGTAAATTCGATTCGTCACGAACTTCTCGGCTCGGCAGTTGATGACTTATCCTGCATAAATTAGTTCAGTTTTCAGGTGCTCCGGTGGGCTGGAAAAGGTGGATACAGTCCTAGGAAAGAGTCTCCTAGGACTGTATCCACCTTTTCCAGCCCACGGGAGCACCTGAAGGCTGAACTAATTTATGCAGGATAAGTTATCAACTGCCGAGCCGAGAAGTTCGTGACGAATCGAATTTACTGTAAGTTCGCTCATCTCTACTCCTAATGTACTGGCCTGTCTCCTGGTAGCGCCTCCATGCTCTGGATACTACGCTGACAGACACAGGATACTTCTTGCCACAGCTCGCATTAATGTGCCATCCTGGATGAGCTGCACTACCTGAGCCACTTGTGTGGGTTGTAGACTCTGTCTCATGCTACCACTAGAGTGAAAGCACTTCCAGCATTCAAAAGTAGCCAAAACATCAGCTTCCTGACTGGACAGTGTGATTTCACAGAAGTGTGATTGACTTGGAGTTACATTGTGTTGTTTAAGTGTTCCCTATATTTTTTTGAGCAGTGTATAAAAATGCCCCTGCTGCTGTGAGCTTATGTTGGTAAATGTAGATGTCTAAGAGATAACAATTTGTCCATTGATTCTACCCGCAGCTCCTCAGTTGCTACATGGCATCCAGGCCGAACTTTTTCCCGACTGCTCCGGAAACTTAAAATTATTCTGTCATTTCGGAGAAATTCACGCTGATTCCACCATTACATGGATTAAGGATTCCAAGCTACTAGCGAGGATACACAGGAGGTAAGAGATACCGACAGTATACAGAGGATAAGTGAAATATTTTATGCTTTTACCCTTTTCATATGTAAAGTGCCCTGGAATCAAGGGCACTATATAACTAAATAAATAAATAAAAATTATTATTATTAATAATAATCATAGTGAAAAAAATGTTATGCAGTGAATTACTAGTTATGGTGGTCAGCTTTATGTCTGGTAACACAGTTTCTCTAGAGCCGTACTTTCCACACAGTGTGTCTCCAGCTGTAGCAAAACTGCAACTCCCAGCATGCCGAGACAGCCGAAGCATGCTGGGAGTGGTAGTTTTGCAACAGCTGGGGGCACACTGTTTGGAAAAAACTGCCTTAAAACAACTTGTGAACTCACTGTTCGAGGTCAAGGGATCAGCCATAGCATTAAAACCACTGACAGGTGACAGTGACACCTGTCGGGGGATATATTAGGCAGCAAGTGAATGGTTGGTGGTAGGAAACATGGGCAAGTGTAGGGATCTGGGGGCTTTGGTAAGGGCTGAAATGTGATGTGTAGACGACTAGGTCAAAACATCTCTAGAACAACCGATCTTTTGGGGTGTTCCTGAAATGTAGTGGTTAGGATCTACCAAAAGGACAACCAGTGACTAAGGACAGGGTCATGGGCGCTTAATTGATGTGTGGGGTTAAGGCTAGCTCGCCTGTTCCGATCCCACAGAAGAGCTGCTGTAGAGCAAATTGGTAGAAAGTTCCTGTAGGTTATGATAGAAAGATGTCAGATCACAGAGGGCATCACAGCTTGCTCTGTATGGGGCTGCAGACCACATAGTGCCCATGCTGACCCCTGTCCACCATTGAAAGTATCTACAATGGGCACACGAGCATCGATAGAAGCAATAATAGAAGGTGGGCTGGTCTGATCAATGACATTTTCCATCATGTGGACGGTCGGGGGCATCTGCATCACTTATCTGGAAAAGAGATGGCATCAGGATGCTCTGTGGGAAGAAGACATGACGGTGAAGGCAGTATGATGGACAATGTCCTGCTGGAGATGAAGATGGGGATTCGGCCTCCAGATTACCCAGATCACAATCCAATCAATGATCTGTCGGATGACCTTGAGAAACAAGACCATGGATGTATTGAGGCTGCACCTTCCATCTTCTACTGATGCCTTTGGTGCAGATACTGCAGGACTAGGGTTGCCACCCAACCAGTATTTTACCAGCACAGACGATATTTTAATGCCCCTGCCGGTAATTTTGTAGAAAAAATATGCAAAAGACTGTATTTTTTTTTAGGAAAGAGCCCTCTGCCACTGCGGGCATCAAATGAAATCAAATGATTATGGCACAGGGGGATCAGTAGTAGGGAAGGATAAGTCAATTGGAATGGTTATGATAAGGGGTTCAGAGGGGGGGGGGTTAATTGAAATGAATAAAAGAGTATGGCATGGGGGAATCATCTGGAGTGATTATGGCACAGGGGGATAAGAGGGGGGGGGATTAATGGGATGTCACGCATAACATGTATAGTTAGTTATGCAAATTAAGAATGGCAGGTATTTTTGGGCAAGTAAGGTGGCAACCCTACGCAGGACACATGACACGTCTGGACACAACTGAGGAACTAGACCAAGGAGCAATGAAAGAAGGCGGTCTGGTCTGATCAGTCATGTTTTACATCATGCGGACGGTCGGGGGCATGTGCGTTATTTATCTAGAAAGAGATGACACAAGGATGCACTATGGGATGAAGACTTGATGGCGGGGGTAGTTGTGTTTGGCTATGTTCTTCTAAAGATTTAGGCGGCGAGTCGGCCTCCAGATTCCCCAGATCACAATCCAATCGATCATCTCTGGGATGTCCTGGAAAAACAAGACCAATGTATGGAGGCCACACCTCACAACTTACAGGATCTTCTGCTGATTGATGCCTTGGTACAGATACCATAGGAGACATCATAGGTCTTGTGAAGTTAAAGGGGTACTCTGCCCCTAGACATCTTATCCCCTATCCAAAGTATAGGGGATAAGATGTCTGATCGTGGGAGTCACGCCGCTGGGGACCCCCATGATCTTGACTGCAGCACCCCTGACATCCGTTGCACGGATCGAACTTCGCTCCGTGTCCCGGCTGACTGGTGATGTGAGACAGAGGCTGGTGATGCCACGCCCTGCTCGTGACGTCACAGCCTTGCCCCATTAATGCAAGTCTATGGGGGAGGGTGTGACGTCTGTCGAGCCCCCTCCCATAGACTTGCATTGAGGGGGCGTGGCCATGACATCACCAGCCTCTGGGGCTGCACCCAACGCTCTATACTATGTCGGGTGCAACAGGGAGATCGAGGGGGTCCCCAGCGGCTGGACCCTCACGATTAGACATCTTATCCACTATGCTTTGGATAGGAGATAAGATGTCTAGAGGCGGAGTACCCCTTTAAGACCTTGACAGGTAAGAGCTGTTCTGGAGGATTAGAGAGACCTAAACAATGTTACAGCTGTCTTATTGGTGTATGACAGTAGCCATATTTGTTGTCACCCAGCTATAATGCTACATGGTGATCTAATGTGGAATTTTACAGGACTTCTCATCACTATCTCTGAGGTGACAATATGTCCCCTGTAGACCTGTGTATGGACAGTGAATGAGTATTGACAGCTGCATCTGAACATGAGCCACCTCTTCACAGTGGGGGTAGCATTTCTGAGACCCCCTGTCATAAGCTATACATAGGGAAACCTGTCCGCTCATCATCAGCCTCATGTCTGTGAGGGCCCAGGTCTTGTGCTGCTTAGATAATGCAGTCAATGTACATGCAGTCCTATAAAAAACTGCCGACATCACCATATTACACAACACTTTGTATAGTGACTTACCGATTGCATACATTTTCATGTGGTTTGGTGGACGAGGGGTCTTTTTGCTATTGATATCTAGGACAGTTTTCTCATACTTTTGCATAGACAAACTACTACCTCTACATTCCATTACATTTTTATATGCAATATAAACCATTTTTTGAGGCATTTTGTTTTGTGTTTTTCTTGGCGTTTTTTTCCTCTGTGAAAAATAAAAAGCTTAACAAAAAACATACCAAGTGGGTTTGGTTTCATATTTCCCTATTCAACTCCAGCTCTAATCGGGATGCTGCACTTTTTTCCCCCCCAAAAAAACACCATGTGGCCAATTTGGTGTTTTTTTTTTTATGATTTTGTAAAAAAAACTGCAATATCAGACACCACCACTAACAGGAATGGCGCTGCTTCGGGGGAGTTTGAAGCTAAGCATTTTGCAGGCATTGGCCCAGATTTACTATTGTTGTAGTTTAGAGAAGTCCTGATCAGCCGAGATTACAGCCGGAGGTTCCTTATCTGTGCCCTTCGCTCATCACTCTGCTTTAGCAGGTTGGAGAAGCGGAGTGCCGATAACACTGATTAATGCTATGCTATAGAACTAAAAAAAATTATGTAAAAAAATAAATAAAAAGTAAAATTGAAATAGTGTAAAATAAATAAAAAATAAATAAATACAGTAAATATAAAATAAAAATGTGATAAATACATTTTGATGCAAAGGCCAATACTAAATTGTTGGGATGGGAATAGTAAATGTGGGGCATTGTATACAGTCCTTATGTGGACACCTGTTTATTCCGTGCCATCAGTCACCTGACTGATGTATACACAGGGAGAGAAAATAGGTACAGCCGTGGGAATCCAACGTGCTGCCAGCTGGTCATGCCAGCGTTCCTCAGCGTTCCTTCCAATTATAGTCTGTCAATGTAAACATGTAGGGGGGGGGAGGTTATTTTCATATGGGTGGTATATACAGTACTAAAGCCAACCTCCGCCCCTTTTCTAAGGCCAAATTTTGCCACTCCTAGGCTGCAGACACATTCTTTCTAGAAGAGATATCAGCTTTGTATGCTTAGAATATTTTAATTAGAGATCGACCAATATCGTTTTTTTAGGGCCGATACCGATAATCGGTGGAGGTTAGGGCCGATAGCCGATAACTTATACCGATATTCCGGTATAAGTTATCGGCTATTTATCCCCCCGTGACACCGCTGCAGATCATTGATTTAAAGCGGGCGCTTTAAATCAATGCACTGCAGTGCCTTTTGCGGGGCCATAGGCCACCCGCTTCTCTCCCCCTGCCTGTCCAGGGGGCCTGAGACCTATCACCGCCACCGCTCGCCCCGCCGCGCCGCACTGCACCCGCGACCGACCCGCCGCACCGCAACCGACCCCCCGCACCGCAACCGACCCCCCGCACCGCACTGGCCCCATTGCCTCCCTCATCCCCGGTTTTATAATTACCTGTTCCCGAGGTCCACTCCACATCTGGCTCCGGTGGCGTCCTCCTGAACTGTCACTGAGCGCACTGACGGTGACGTCACGTCGCACACGTCACGTCACTCGTCATTGCGCACAGCGTAACGCAGGACGCAGCAGGAGCAAGAATTAGCGTGGGCTCCGGGAACAGGTAATTATAAAACCGGGGATGGGGGAGGCAATGAGGGCAGTGTGGTGGGGGGTGCGGTGCGGCGGGTCCCTAATTTTAATAACAGATACATTTAACATAAAGTTGGCCTGTCCCCATAAAGTACAAATAAAGAACAAGTCTGGTATATTACATGGATAGTATAAAAGGCAACTTCCCTATTACTTGGAAGCGCAACTTTTGTCCACAATGAC
Source organism: Hyla sarda (assembly GCF_029499605.1). Taxonomy (NCBI): domain Eukaryota; kingdom Metazoa; phylum Chordata; class Amphibia; order Anura; family Hylidae; genus Hyla; species Hyla sarda. The sequence goes on from NC_079189.1 coordinate 576,136,349, forward strand.
ACCTCCCGACATTTCTTGTAGGCAATTGTAGATGAACTATTCCTTTGTACTTTGGATATGTAAGCTTTTGGTATTACCTGCTGTAGGACCCATTTTTGTTGCCTCAGACCTACAGTATTTATATGGTTTTCTTACACCTTGGAGCACATCTCTCTCCATAATGCTCTGATAATCGCCTTTATTCACAGTAAGTGGAAACTTGGAAATGTTGAGGAATGTAAATATACGGTATCTTAAAAGGTTGCAAAAATTTTTTATCCAAATATTAAAGGGGTTATCCCTTTTCCTACTACATATTACAGTATTGAGAATTAATAGTAGGTCTTCTGGTCAGGCTCCTCATCTTATGGCTGGAATGGAGAGCGCCTACAAAGAGCGTCTTTGGCTTTGGAGGACCAGTCCTGTGGACACTGTGTAATGCTTTATTTCCCCTGTGGTGGTGCTGCAGAGAAAACGAAAGGGGACATTTCTAACAAGGGATAGTCCAAAGCGAAGAACCCCACATTGTCTTCTGTATCTTCTTATTCTTGTTTCTTTGAAACAGTTGGAGAACCATGGAATAGATAGAGAACATTGTCTTATGGGATATAAATGGCAACAAAGACTCAAAGCGTCTTGCGGTAAAACTGGCTATTAAATCGGTTGTCCCAATGTATTACCTCTTTTTATTGATATCACTAGGGAAGATGCAAGTGAAAAAACTTGATATTATTTAAATGAATGGGTGTTTGTCTAAGGCATCATGCAGTGTCCCAGGACATGAGGATTGGTTGTCAGACATTGGTGCCCTCTTTTTACAAATATAAATACATATATATGTTGTTTTACTGTTTTTATAACTTTTCACACTTCTTATGTGAGTGAGAAGCCCTTATATACTTCACATAAGATTTGACATTTGACATTTGGAACATTCTAGTCAGAGGAAGGGTTCTGCTCTAAACCAGAACCCTTCCTCTCTCGCCCCTCCCCCCCCCCCCCCCCCCCCCCTTGAGGAGAGATTCCCTTTGTTGTAAGGAGTCTAGCTTAGGCTGGGTTCACATCACGTTTTTACCAATGCGAGACCGCATACTGGGTTTTCTACCCGACCTAAAACCGTGGTTGACTAAGGTTTTAGGTCCGGTAGAAAACCACATATGGGCAAAAATGAGCCGACCGGTTCACTCCGGTCGGCTCATTGAAGTACATTTCATAAGGGCGGCATACAGCAGGGATACGGGAGCGCCCAGTTTTAGCTCCCCCCTGCCGTATGCAGTCCTGTATTGGGAAAAACATGATGTGAACCCAGCCTTAGAGTGAGAAAGAGACGGAAGAGTCCAACTTCCCTTTTCCCAGAGTTAGGCCTCAGAGCTTTCAATCGATTGGGGCTGGTGAAGTTATTTTAGTATGATTCCTGAGGTGAAGATTAAGAAATTATAGAGAGACAGAGAAAGACTGTGGACAATTTGAAAATTTTGACCCATAGCTATCCTAAGACCCTGGCTACCTTTTTTCAGAGGACCTGCACCTCGCAGTAGGCTTTACAATTCAGTGAGTGTTACATATGTACTGGTAATCCACTGGGACTTAACCAGTGTGGATATGTGATAGCCACAGGGTGTTAGGAAATACCTTATCACTTGGTGATGCCAGGGCACCGTTATCCTATACACGGTTTGATGTTGGAGACAGATTCTCCTGGGCCAGTCACGGGGAGTAGAGGAACACACTGACGTCAGGTTACGGATAACTGTCTTTACTGAGCAGGATGTAGATGGTATTACACGGACAGTATGGTGCTAGTTGATAGGATGCAATGACACTTCTTGGGAGCCCAGTTGCCTTGCTGGGATTTGTGGGGCTTTCACCAAATGAATTGATACGGACTTGAACGACGGGTAGATTATTCCTGGTAGGTAGGGTTCTGTCAAGGTCTTGTAGCTTTCTCTGCCAGGGCATGAACTTTCACCGTATGACCAGATAAAGTAGATTTGAGCAAGCCTTCCCTTAGAGCCCACAACAAACCTTACACCTTTACCACACTGTGGCTCAGCTTACACTGGGGCAACTCCCCCCCCCCCCCCCACTACACTATATGAGCAGAACCTAGGGGTTCCCATTGGCAGGCAGGGTCACATGGGGTTTACACAGCTCCTCTCTTAAGGGTACAGTAACGCATTTAACATACAACTAAATAACAACAATAAAATAATTATAAAATTAATTTCTCAATAGAGTGCAAAACATAATCAATATAATCAAAAGTCTTCCAGTGGGTCTTCCCAAAGCAATCTGAAGCCACAGGACATTGGTGCTAGGACACCACAGATTTGCCACTCAAGGAAGAGAACATGGGACTAGTGCTTTGCCAAGGGTTAGAGTGGGGCATAGAGTTGCCGGGACCCTACTATCCTACCTTACTTTTATGGTGTCCCGGTACCGGATTGCATCCGTTTACTTGTGGTGAGGTCCCCAAAGTCAGAGTCCCTAGGTACCTGTGGGGTCCTCATCTATAGTTAGCCCCTAGTCACTCCTTTAGTAGTTAAAATTATTCAAATTCTAAGTGTAAATATGTATATAATGTGTACTTACCTTGTTGTAGTGTCGCAGGACCTGCGGGTCACATGATGCGATACAGAACTCTATGGTTTTCTAGTTAAGCACCTTTGGAGGTAGTCAGGTGATCACCCACCATGCATTGTAACGGTGAGTGACAACTGACATTGGACCAATCCAAAACGGCCCTACCCCTGCCCATATAAGGGAGCGGCGGCCATTAATCTCTCTCTTGTTCCTGCGCTCCTGATGAGGACGGATCTGCGCAGCTGTCATCAGCAGTGACTAGGCCTAAGCCTTGCGGCAACGGCCATCTCTCAAAAACTGTGAGTTACTTCAATCCCTGTTAACTCAAGATCACCGGACCTAAATATTCCCCTAAATCCGGACGGATCTCTGCATCAATCCTAATTCTAATAATTTCTGGATAACTCAATGGTCCTCAGCATCTGTCAATCACTGCCGTGCTGAATAGAGACTTTGTTAATGAGACTGTTGCTGCTATTGGATGTACCGCAAATACCTCAGTAAAGTTTCACGCAAGTTAAAGTTCATCTTTGCTGTGGACATTCAGTCATTTATCCACGCACCTATCGTTTCTGGGAAGGGTGGCGATAGGCCGAAGATTTTCCTCAGCGTATTAACCCTCACCCTGGCATCAGGAGTGACAAGGGTTAAATTAACCCCTTATATACCAACACAACAACACCCCACCTACACAACACACCAAGGCAGTTACCACAAAGCCTTTTTGGCGTTGCACGAACAGGATTCGGGTGTGTGCCTACCGCTGTTGCCACTAGTGAAAGTGTACTCCCCCCCAGAAAGTAACGGACTTTATTTATGTGTCGCAGACCGCATTACAGTGTACAAGAGTGGTGCGTGTGGTGCAACTTGCAAGGGGGCCACGCAAAAAGTAAGGGGGGGGAGGCGAAAATTCAAGCGCAGCAAGAATGTGTAAACTGCGAAACAAATTCATGCTACGATCCTCTGGTCCAGTCAGAAAGGGAGGAGTCAACCTGCTTCCAGAGAAGCGCGCGAAAAAGGCCCGCGCTGCGCCACGACCTGCCCCTGGGCGTGGCTACCAAGTTGCTGTGTCACAGCCAAAAGGGAACTTGGAGACACAGGAGTTGTTGTTCTGGGAGGACAGGAAGTCGGGGCTGCACCAATGACGTCCTTCCTGCCGGACGCCATTTTGGGGAAGCCCACTATAAAAGACGCCACGCACAGCGACCTCTTCAGTCTGCACAGGAAGCCGAAGAGTACAGACATGGCGGAGAGCAGCGTTTCACGAGGTGAAGCAGAAAGTTGTGGCAGTCGCAGCCCGACTTTTCCAAGAGCTTGCTGACCGTCTGCAGCGGTTGTCATTAGACGAAGAGGGGGCCTGCAATCTTCCCCCACTGCCTGATGATGATGACGATTGGCCAGAGACACCTCCAGCGGAGAGCGCAGGGACACCTGGAGGTGCATCGCCGGTGAGACTGTCCCCTCACCACAGAACTTGGGGCTCGTGGGCTGAGATCCCATCGGAGGAGTCTGCAGTGAGTACCCCGCCAGAGGCGGACTTTTCTTCCTCCTCCAGTATATGCACGCGGTTCTACAACCTATACCTGGGAAGCCACTCCCACCAATTACAGCCCCACAAAGGGAAAGGGCCCATCAAGAAGCCGAGCTGGCTGAACTGATGGACAGATTAAAGGCCCGACACAGAGAACTGTATGCCCCTAAGCATGTGCATTTGCCTCCTAAAGAAAGAATTTGCTACCAGGAGAATACAAAAGAAATGGAAGCTTTATTCATCCGCAAATGGGACCATCCCCGAGAAGGGGAGGAGCCTCTAGAACGACGAAGAGCAACTGTGGCCAAGTTCGACAAGGTCAGAGGTTATGGGACACTCCTAGATTGCCACACAGGGCAAACCATCCTCGTAAACCGGCGAGCAGTACAGAGGCCATATCTTCATAAAAAGTTCTACTCCTTGAAGGTGGGTGAAATTGTGGAGTACACCCCCGTCCAGAGCCTGCGTGGAGAATGGGCTGCAGCGGTCACAAGGCCAACAGCCCCAACACAGCTTCCCTTCAAATACTTTCCGTCTACAGATTGGGAATCGGATCCCTTCAACCTGAGGTCGAAATGGTCTGCTCCTGATACCTCCACCAACGTACTCAAGGAGGAGGAGCCTCTACAGCATCAATCATCTTCTGTGTACAGTAAAGTGCCAAGTCCTGCTCAAGATCAAGAAAGTAAGCCTAAATTGCGGGCACCAAATACCATACCTAGACCCTCTTGAAGCAATGAGAGTTTGTCTGTTCCAGAGGTACCAACGCACGTACCTAGGCCCTCTCGGAGCAATGAGAGTTTGCCTCCTGCACAGGTACCAACGTATGTACCAAGGCCCTCTTCTGACATGGAAAGTTTGCCTGCTTCCAGGGTACCGATGAAAGTGTTTTGCCCCACTCCTAATTTGGAGATGGTGCTCAAGCCCTATCGCCCCACTTACATATCGGCTAGTAAGCCTATAGCCTCTTTGAATCCCACCATTAACCGCTCCACCCTCACCAGTGTGGTGTGGCAGAGCTATGTTAATTCCCTACCGGCCCCTGATGTTGGGAGGTATAGGGGAACCCAGAGAGGCACAAGAAGAGTGAGGAAGAACATCCTCTAAAGAGACTCTAAAGTAATGTCCTGTTGTTTCTCTTGTTAACCACTTTTGTTTTTCAGTAACAGAAAAGTTCAAGACATGTGCCTAGCAGGACTGTGCTAAGATTGTTCCAGTTTCAAGTTCAGCAACGTAACCATCAAGCTTTGTGCTTGGCCATTAGGTCAAGAGACTCCTAGCCAGTAGGAGATTCATAAGTTTTGTGCCCGGCTGATTGTGGTAAAGCCGTGTTTCCCATAGACTCCTAGTGTAGGTGGACTGCAGATCGTTATACGTCCGTTCTATGTATATAACCCTATATTTATGGGACTTTCTTGCTAAAATGTGCACTTATCAGGTGTATGCGCCTGAACCTTGTTGGAGTGTTAATAAATGTATCTTAGAAATGTATATGGTTCTTATACACAAGAAAAAAATATATAGCTTCATAAAAAGTAAGTAAAGGTTGTACACAGAAAATTGTCCGCTATATGCACGTGTACACCAAAAACAGAAATGTAAATAACTCTTGTACACATGTACATACAAAGGTATAAACATGCTAAAAGGTTTTTTAGTAGTAGCTTAATGGGTGACACTCCTGGCTCCTCCAAGAGTAGTATTACTGCTGTCACAAATCGCTAGCACCTGTCTCAACAAAAATAACAGGTTAACATACCCTTAAGATAATACTTGCACACCTAGTACTCTAGACTACTCACTTAAATGTACTATTTCAGTCTACTTCAGTACATACACAAAAACAGAATGTATCTCACATTTCAAGAAACACTTAGGAATTGTAGCCTACTGATACCCAATTCCTGCTACTGTTAGGTACACTCATATTTCTCTTCTCTGTATTGCATGTGTGAGATGCTCTACCTGGCCAGTAGGTGCTCTTGCGAGTATAGAATTAAACACGTAATTCTAAAAGAAACCTAGGGAGGTTATTTTGAAGTGCTCTAGGGGTAAGTAGCATGTATGTACTAACAGGTATCTCATTGTTGGCGAAAAAAATGTGTGAGATAAAAAAAAAAATGTTTAGTCAGCTTGAGACTCCAGGATATAGAGAGCTGTACTAATGTCTAGTTTGCCTCATAACATGTGTAAGAGAGTTAAAACAAAATGTCTTAGGAGCTAACCACTAAATGTCAGATAGCTGCCTAATTGTTTAGTAAGCTTAAAATGTATAGTAAGCTTAATTCAAATGTCTTAGAAGCTAGAAACTAAAGGTCTAGATAGCTTCATAATTGTCCAGATAGCTTCATAATTGTCCAAGAATCAGGATATAGATTCTGTCTAGTTAGCAATCCTGTTCTGACCCGCACCTAGTCCCTTTGCCTTAGGGGACAGGCGTCGGGGTGGACTTGTTTTAAGTAAGGGGGTTTGTGGTGTCCCGGTACCGGATTGCATCCGTTACCTGTGGTGAGGTCCCCAAAGTCAGAGTCCCTAGGTACCTGTGGGGTCCTCATCTATAGTTAGCCCCTAGTCACCCCTTTAGTAGTTAAAATTATTCAAATTCTAAGTATAAATATGTATATAATGTGTACTTACCTTGTTGTAGTGTCGCAGGACCTGCGGGTCACATGATGCGATACAGAACTCTATGGTTTTCTAGTTAAGCACCTTTGGAGGTAGTCAGGTGATCACCCGCCATGCATTGTAACGGTGAGTGACAGCTGACATTGGACCAAACCAAAACGGCCCTGCCCCTGCCCATATAAGAGAGCGGCGGCCATTAATCTCTCTCTTGTTCCTGCGCTGCTGATGAGGACGGATCTGCGCAGCTGTCATCAACAGTGACTAGGCCTAAGCCTTGCGGCAACGGCCATCTCTCAAAAACTGTGAGTTACTTCAATCCCGGTTAACTCCGCAAGATCACTGGACCTAAATATTCCCCTAAATCCAGACGGATCTCTGCATCAATCCTAATTCTAATAATTTTTGAATAACTCAATGGTCCTCAGCATCTGTCAATCACTGCCGTGCTGAATAGAGACTTTGTTAATAAGACTGTTGCAGGTATTGGATGTACCGCAAATACCTCAGTAAAGTTTCACGCAAGTTCAAGTTCATCTTTGCTGTGGACATTCAGTCATTTATCCACGCACCTATCGTTTCTGGGAAGGGTGGCGATAGGCCGAAGATTTTCCTCAGCGTATTAACCCCTCACCCTGGCGTCACGAGTGACAAGGGTTAAATTAACCCCTTATATACCAACACAACAACACCCCACCTACACAACACCCCAAGGCAGTTACCACACTTTCTAAAGGACTTCCCCCTTGTTCCAGCCATTTGTAGGATTGCTGCACTGTGCTTATGCACCACTAACATCAAGGGCACCTGACCATCCGACCGGACACTTAATGGGGTGTGCCCTGGGGAAATTATCGCCTATGACGTCACTTGTGCAAACCCTCTTCACTGTGCCAACCTAAAGAGTGGAGTTACCTGGTGAAGCCCTTGTGCCATGTCCACAGTAAGCATGACCATCTGTGGAACCCCCGGTCTCAGCCATGTCACAGGTGTTTCCCCTGCTGCCCAGGCAGCCTGTGTTCACACTGCGCTGCCACAATGGGATACCATAAAAAAAAATTTTTTAGCACTACTGATAGATTTTAACTTTTTAACTACTGTTCCGCTGCAGGCCAAGGCATAGATGGAGGTGTATGCAATTCTGTAGTAGTGTTGGGTTTTAGGGTGTATATTAAATATTCTTCTTTAAATGCAACTTGCTGTCTATGTAGGACCTCCAGGAGTAAAAATAGGCAGTGACTGAAGGGCTATTATGGACACCAGGGTGAACTGCCTGACTAGTCATGCTCTGCTGGACTCACAGTAGAAAGAAATAGCCTGGACTCTAAGTGGCAGCAATGACTGTCGAAGGCCACATCCTCTCACGTTATAAAAGCGAGCACACGCGTTTGCCATCAGCCCTGGAGTGGGAGGGGCTTATTAGAACTTATTTAACCACATGTGATTGACAGATAAGTAGGATGCTAATGAAACCCTATAGGGGGGTCAGAAGATGGGTGAACCATCTGCCTCTGCCCAGTGACATCCGATTCATAGGACTCCATCTCCTCACATCATCCCATGTGTTATGTGCGGCAAGAAGTCACTCGAGGGGAATAGTAGTAATAAAGGCAATAGGACTGAGCAGACAGCCCGACTGTCCTCAATATAACCAACCAGTATATCAGTGGTCTCAAACTGTGGTCCTCCAGATGTTGCAAAACTTCAACTCCCTGTACTATATGATGTATTATGGCATTTTTCTTGTATCATTGTACAGTAGGTCACTATTATGTGTTGTGCACTATGTCTCACTAATATGTAAGTGCTATCTGACAATGTTTAAGCATAAGTGATACTGTTATACCACACTATTTTGCAGGTACTATATATAGCAATGTATGTACTATATGTAGGTACTATGGCAATATTATGATACTATATATATATATATATATATATATATATATATATATATATATGGCAATATTATGGTGGCATTATTTCAGCATTGTATGACACTATTTTAAGTATAACACTTTTGCGGTATTATCATTCGGGCATCGTATGGTACCATTTTATGTTCACCGTCTCACACTACTATGTAGGCCCTATGGGGGAGATTTATCAAAACCTGCCCAGAGGACAAGTTGCTGAGTTGCCCATAGCAACCAATCAGATCGCTTCTTTCATTTTTAACAAGGCCTCTGAAAAATGAAAGCACCGATCTGATTGGTTGCTATGGGCAACTCAGCAACTTCTCCTCTGGACAGGTTTATGATAAATCTCCCCCATTATATGACAGTATTGGGGATTATTTTAGCTAGTATGGTACTGTTAAACGCTCCATGTTTGTCACTATTACATGCTATACTATTGGATACTATATAGCAGTTTAATGTCGGTAATATTTCGGCACAGCATGGCACTATTTTGTGTATTACAGAATATTTTCTCTCATTCCAGTTCTAAAGATGATTCTCCGGTATCTCTCGCTATAGTGCAGACCAGTAAGAAAGACCAAGGACAATACAGCTGCACCCTGAAGAACATACACGGAAAAGTGGCCACTGAATTCCACTTGACGGCAGAAGGTAATTGTCCACTGAAGGGGTTGTAGTTTTACAACAGCTGGAGACCTCCAAGTCGGGGAACACTAGTGCAATACATCCAAACATCTACCCTTATATACTCTATAACAGTGATCTCCAAACTGTGGACCTCCAGATGTTGCAAAACTACAACTCTCCTATGGCTGTCTGGGCATGCTGGGAGTTGTAGTTTTGCAACATCTGGAGGTCCATAATTTGGAGACCACTGCACTATAGGCAATATCTAGTCACGGACTAATCCTTATTTTGTCTACCCTTTTATACTCTATGACAGTGGTCTCCAAACTGTGGACCTCCATATATTGCAAAACCATTACTCCCAGCATGCCGACAGCCTACGGCTGTCTGGGCATGCTGGGAATTGTAGTTTTTCAACATCTAGACATCCACGGTTTAGAGACCACTGCACTATAGACAATATCTAGTCACTGACAAATCCTTATTTTGTCTACCCTTTTATACTCTATGACAGTGGTCTCCAAACTGTGGACCTCCAAATATTGCAGAACTACAACTCCCAGCATGCCGACAGCCGTAGGCTGTCGGCATGCTGGGAGTTGTAGTTTTGCAACATCTTGAGGTCCACAGTTTGGAGACCACTGCACTATAGACAATTATCTACTGACAAATCTTTATTTTGTCTTTACAGTGTTGGACCATCTGGCACACAACCAGGATTCGGAAGGTAAATTTGGACTATCATAATGTCTGTGTAGATATATTTATGATTGATGTAGTGGCCTATACCTTTGGGGGAACCTAACCTTCTACCCCACCAAGAAAACCCTAATCTAATCTAGCATGAGGTACTGCAAAGAAGGGGGCTACAATGAATTTCTAAAAAGCCTGGGTGACCTTGTGACTAAATGATAGCTCCGTAGCTGCGTAACTTTAGATGAACATGTCCTCAAAGCCTTACCATCATTTAAAAAAAAAAAAACATCGGACATGTCAAAAGTTTTGATCAGTCAGCGTCTAGTTGTTCAGATGAGAATGAGGAGACAGATTCTAAAGTGAGTCTATCTGCTACATAATAGACTGCCTTTCTGTCCTTTACAGACTTGTTTTTTGGTGTAATACCACACTTCCCCTGTAGTGGCCGCTGCATAGAAAATGTATGACTGACTGCAACTTTCCTGGTGATCTGTGGGGATTTCATATTACAGATGATTGCTAGAACAGCACCTGACTAGGCCAACATTTTTTTAAATGGTTTGTCATTGGTCTTTGGTGAGAATCACTTTTCCTGGAGTCAGAAACCTGTTTGGATATTAAAGGCCCTCCTTTACAGATCAAAAGGATCTATGGAAAAGGTTTCCCAGATCTTTCTACGCATGTCATGTGACCTGAGTGATCGACAGATGCCGTCATGACACCCTAAAGCCCTGAGTTGCATTTGAGTACCCCCCCCCCCCCATCCTGCCTTCCATGGCCGATCCATCCACAGCTGAAATCTCTTCGCTCTTATTTGACTCTGAGCTGCAAACTTCTCCACTGCTCCACAACATCGGTTCACTTCTTTTTCTTACTGGTTAAAGGGGTACTACGGTGGGAAAAAAAATGTATATCAACTGGCTCCAGAAAGTTAAATAGATTTGTAAATTACTTCTATAAAAAAAAATCTTAATCCTTCCAGTACTTATCAGCTGCTGTATGCTTCAGAGGAAATTGAGTTGCTCTTTTCTGTCTGACCACAGTGCTCTCTGCTGACAACTCTGTCCATGTCAGGAACTGTCCAGAGTATGAGCAACTCCCCATAGCAAACCTATCCTGCTCTGGACAGTTCCTGACATCTACAGAGGTGTCAGCAGAGAGCACTGTGGACAGACAGAAAAGAACAACTAAATACAGCAGCTGATAAGTACTGGAAGGTTTAAGATTTTTAATAGAAGTCTAAGCCGCTGAAGAAAGCACCTAGTGGGTGCTGAAACGTGTCCGGCGACCCCCCCTAAGAGACGTATGAGACCACTATCATCATTTGCAGTCCAGAGCTATTACCGGCTATCACACGGACAATTCTGAGCGCGCGGTCAGAGACCGGGAGCGCGCGCTCTCTACACGAGGACGCCACCTGGATTACCTGCCTTGCAAGCGCAGCAGCAGCCCCTGTATCTATCGCCCACCATCTGCTAACATCGCGCGAATAGGAGTCGGCAGAGACTCCAGCGGTGCGCTCTCAGGCCAGAGAGCGGGGACAGACGGCTGCCTGACATCGCTGAGTACAAGCAAGGAACGGTAAAGTTACCTCCCGAGAATCGCATCAGGACCGGTGAGCTAAACCTTTTCCAAACACTATGCGCATAGTTTGAATTTACCGCTGTGGAATACAGCATCCTAGGATTGCTCTATATAACATACAGAGCGACATCTAAGTCTGGAGCCACAGACACCTGAATATTATTCAACTGCCACTTTACTGTCTTGAAAGGACATTCATAAATGTGATAGACTTTGTTATATATTTTTTCAGGACTGCACTGGCACTTTGATGGACATTATCTATATACAAATACTATCCTTAGTGCCGATTTGAAATAGCTGCTACCCTTTTCAGTGGTCTCATACATCTATAGATGTATATTTATAATTTTATTTTATGAATATACATATGAATTTTATGATTTTATATTTTTTATGAATATTCTGATTCCGTGGATTTACAAGGGCCCTGTGATCCCGGACTATCAGTTGATAGTAATTAAGTAATTAATAAATATTTCATATATTTTAACCAACAAGTGTGTTCCTTATCCAAAGACCTTGAGCCTCAAAAATTCTTTTTGTATAGTACTCATTAACAAAACTGTTTGACTTTCTGTCACCAGTTAATAAAAAAAATAAAAAAAAAATAAAAGATTTCTACCAGAGGACCCCTTTAAGTCTTCTCTAATCACAGTTTTTGGTGAACCCTTCTTTCCCTCCTGGTGTAAAGGACCAAGTATTCTGCTCCTGGACTTACGTAAACAGATTTAGGGATGGGGGATCCATCCATTGGCTGACAACTTATGTTCCATCTCCAAACCACAACCTTTGGGATCTCTACTCTCTCACCTTGTGAATTTAGAAGAGTTCTTTATGTGCCCTGGCCAGATACATCACACCTTGTCCATGATCTAGTCGATGCTTCAAACCTCCCAGCATCTACCTCCACCACCTTTTTTGCTGAAAGGGAAGGCAGACCTCAACCTCTCACCTTCACAAAGGATGGGAATTCTTATTCTAGCCCATAAATCCTCCATTTGCTCTTAGTACACGGAAGCTTATTACAAACTCCTTTCGTTCTGGTACAGAATACCTGCACAGCTACATGCACCGTTTCCTCAGGTTGCGGACATAAGGTACTCTCCTTCATACATTTTGGTCCTGTCCAAGTGAAGCAGGTGATCAGAGTGGTCACAGGTCTGACAATGGATTTGGGCCTGGAATTTTTCCTCCTCTAGCACTGCAAGAAATCCACTAAGGTATGTGAAAAATACATTTTACGTTTTATGGTCATGTCTGCCTTGTCGTGCATTCCGCTATCCTGGAAAAAGATGGACGCTGCTCCAATTTCATTATAGCTTACCAATATAAGTGACCTGACATACATGAAGGATCTCGCATCCTCCATCCATGAGTCTCTGGACACATTATACGCAGTATGGACTGTAGCCTATAGAGCTCTTCTTGTAGACCACCCTGGTTGATGTCTCTTTTATTTTATTCTCCTTAGTTTCTTTCTCTTTTTCCCCTTTATCTCTCTATTCTTTCACATCCTCACTTTGTTATAACTGTTTGGAAAAAAAAACCAGAAGTGATTGTGGAACAGTAATAACATGCCTCCTATGACTTACAGATTCTATAGATATTCTATAGGTTCTTCTTGGTTCACGACATTACAGCATGGTATTTTACATGTTTATTGTATGACATTCTCGGTGGACTATTCCTTTTTACTTTTGGCCATTAATAAAGAATTTGACATGACAAGCCCTTTAACGCCAGAAAAGTAGTGGAAATTCGGCTTTAAAAAAATACTCATGCGTTTTTCCATGATGCTATAAAACTATGAATCCCTAGCGTTGGATCAGTGGTGAGAAATGGAAGCGATTTGATGGCACTGGACCGAGTCACGGTGGTCGGGATTTGTGACCACTTGGTATAGTATTTCGGAAAGATCCAAACAATGCAGAAATCTGATGATCCAGCTCTAATTCAGAGCGTGCATGATTTACTGGAATATGACACAGCGTGTCTGTCAGCCGTCAGAAAGTGCCGAGTCCAATAATGATAAGAGTAAATGCTCGGAGAGAAGTAGGAAAGGACATTTTACAAGGTGACAGATGAATATCTCTGCCAGACAAATCCGATCACCTATCCAGGAATATAATTTCTCCATAAGACAAGTGTGATGGAGCCGTCCAGATACATTATTAGCTTTCATCATCCTGTCTCCGCAGTAAAAAGACGACTAAATATAGACATCCCTCAGCACATGTCTTCAGGAGCGGACAGAGTGTACTCCTCTGACACCTCAAGTGTCTACTCCATTTCATTTTCCAAAAATTAGTCATTCGCCATTTGGGCATTTAATGGAATCGGCAGCAATGACCGGACAATTATAAATAACGCATGATGGAAATGTCATCACATTTAGTGACTTTAAGATTCCATGATGACATTAAAAGAGTTGTCCGGAGGGTTTGGTTGTTTTTTTCTCCAAAATCAGCGCCCCCTGTGTCTATGGGACTGTGTTTGGAATCAATAAATAATATAAACATTATATATTGTATAAACAATATAAACAGTTCTCATTTAGTGATACAAAAAGATAATAATAAATAAATAACACCTTCCCAATGTAGCAATTTTTGGCCACAGCCTTTTTACTCATTCACGTTTTTTAAAAGCCAAAACTATCGGTTTCATTTTCCATCGACATCACCTTATGGGATGCTTGTTTATATTGGTACTGTTTAATATACATATGCTGTAGTAAGAAAAAACAAAAAGAAGAGTACAAAGAGTACAAATTCATATAGTCTAAAGGAACTTTGGAGAGTAGGAGCAAGTATGGGGGGATAGCTAAGATAGCTAAGAAGGATGCAGTGGTTGTACATACACATACAGTCATGGCCATAAATGTTGGCACCCCTGACATTTTTCTAGAAAATGAAGAATTTCTCACAGAAAAGGTTTGCAGTAACACATTTTGCTATACACATATTTATTCCCTTTGTGTGTATTGAAACTAAAACAAAAAAAAAGGCAGGACAAAAAAGCAAATTTCACATAATGTCACACCAAACTTCAAAAATGGGCTGAACAAAATTATTGGCACCCATAACTTAATATTTGGTTGCACACCCTTTGGAATAAATAACTGAAATCAGTCGCTTCCTATAACGATCAATAGGCTTCTTACACCTCTCAGCCGGAATGTTGGACCACTCTTCCTTTGCAAACTGCTCCAGGTCTCTCTTATTGGAAGGGCGCCTTTTCCCAACAACAATTTTAAGATCTCTCCACTGGTGTTCCATGGGATTTAGATCTGGACTCATTTCTGGCCACTTCAGAACTCTCCAGCGCTTTGTTGCCATCTATTTCTGGGTGCTTTTTGAGGTATGTTTGGGGTCATTGTCCTGCTGGAAGACCCAAAATCTTGGATGCAAACCCAGCTTTCTGACACTGGGCTGTACAGTGCGTCCCAAATTTTGTTGGTAATCCTCAGATTTCATGATGCCTTGCACACATTCAAGGCACCCAGTGCCAGAGGCAGCAAAACAACCCTAAAACATCATTGAACCTCCACCATATTTCACTGTAGGTACTGTGTTCTTTTTTTTGTAGGCCTCGTTCCGTTTTCGGTAAACAGTAGAATGATGTGCTTTACCAAAAAGCTCTATCTTCGTCTCATCTGTCCACAAGACGTTTTTCTGTAGGATTTTGGCTTACTCAAGTTCATTTTAGCAAAATGTAGTGGTCCTTTTTTATGTCTGTGTCAGCAGTGGGGTCCTCCTGGGTCCTCCCATAGCGTTTCATTTCATTTAAATGTAGACGGATAGTTTGCGCTGACAGTGATGCTCCCTGAACCTGCAGGACAGCTTAAATATCTTTGGAACTTGTTTGGGGATGCTTTTCCACCAGACTATCCTGCGTTGACACCTTTCATCAATTTTTCTATTCCATCTATTCCCAGGGAGATTAGCTACAGTGCCATGGGTTGCAAACTTCTTGATAATGTTGCGCTCTGTGGACGAAGGCAAATCTAGATCTCTGGAGATGGACTTGTAACCTTGAGATTGTTGATATTTTTCCACAATTTTGGTTCTCAAGTCCTCAGACAGTTCTCTTCTCCTCTTTCTGTTGTCCATGCTTAGTCTGGCACACACAGACACACAATGCAAAGACTAAGTGAACTTCTCTCCTTTTTATCTGCTTTCAGGTGTGATTTCCATATTGCCCACACCTGTTACTTGCCCCAGGTGAGTATAAAGGAGCATCACATGCTTGAAACAATCTTATTTTTCCACAATTTTGAAAGGGTGCCAATAATTTTGTCCAGCCCATTTTTGGAGTTTGGTGTGACTTTATGTCCAATTTGCTTTTTTCCTCCCTTTTTTGATTTAGTTCCAATTCTCACAAAGGGAATAAACATGTGTATAGCAAAACATGTGTTACTGCAATCCTTTTCTGTGAGAAATACTTCATTTTCTAGAAGAATTTCAGGGGTGCCAACATTTACCGCCATGACTGTAGCCCCAAAACATAGGGGCCTAGTACTATAAATAGGACAGTTATGATAGTTGTTGGTCCCTTTGATTAATTTTGCATTGGGTATGAGGAGGTTCAGGTTACACCTCTAGGCAAGTACATACTAGACAGTGCAAATTTGATGTTATGAGAATGACCCACAAGGAACAATATATGGCATATTCCTGATATTTCCAGAAATGTCTTAATATTGTCAATCATTGATAATTTTCTAGGCGGAGAAGAAATTGAGTTTAACCAGCTCTTCTTCCGAGAAGATTTCATCACTGACATGTACTTTGGAGGAAATCTTCATGGGCGGATAGCTACAGATGAATTGCACTTTGGAGAAGGAGTCCACCGTAAAGCCTTTCGGAGCAAAGTCATGTGTGGACTGTTCCCTGTTTTTAACCCTGGACATTTGTGTGTACTCAAAGTGCACAACGCCATTGCGTATGGGGCAAAAAACAACGACGAACTGGTGCAAAAGAATTACAAGCTTGCTGTGCAGGTAACATATATGTTATAGATCTCTGTTATATGTCAAAGCTGGCCTACCAAGATGCCGGGAAAATTCCCGGCCGGCCGCTCTGTGGGCCGGCAATGTCTGGAGCAGGGGCTGCCGACAAGTCACTATATCAGTCTGTCAGGAGTGCCAGGACCTGTGTACACCACAACTTCAGCATCACACACAGGACCTGAGACTGACAGGCTGATACAGTGAGCGGAGGTCGGGGGGCTACAGGGTCTGTACTGGGAGCTGTACACACAGGACACTCACTTCGGCCTCTACTCTCTGCTTTCTCTCTGCTCCTGGCCCCTCCTCCTGTCGGCATACAGTGACTGCAGCTGCTCAGGGGAAGATCTACTATACTGGGTGAGAGGAGAGGGAAACCTAATGTTATTGCTATGTAAGGGGAAGGGGTGAGAGTCCTGTTATGTGATGTGTGTGTGTGGGAGACCTGTTATGTGGGGGGGCGGGAGAGGGGAGACCTGTGATGTGGGGGGCAGGAGAGGGGAGACCTGTGATGTGGGGGGGAGCTGGAGAGGGGAGACCTGTGATGTGGGGGGCTGGAGAGGGGACACCTGTTATGTGGGGGGCGGGAGAGGGGAGACCTGTGATGTGGGGGGGGGGGCTGGAGAGGGGAGACCTGTGATGTGGGGGGCTGGAGAGAGGAGACCTGTAATGTGGGGGGCTGGAGAGGGGAGACCTGTGATGTGGGGGGCTGGAGAGGAGAGACCTGTGATGTGAGGGGCGGGAGAGAGGAGACCTGTCTTGTGGGGGGCTAGAGAGGGGAGACCTGTGATGTGGGGGGCTAGAGAGGGGAGACCTGTGATGTGGGGGGCTGGAGAGGAGAGACCTGTGATGTGAGGGGCGGGAGAGAGGAGACCTGTCTTGTGGGGGGCTGGAGAGGGGAGACCTGTGATGTGGGGGGCTGGAGAGGGGAGACCTGTGATGTGGGGGGCTGGAGAGGGGAGACCTGTGATGTGGGGGGCTGGAGAGTGGAGACCTGTGATGTGGGGGGCTGGAGAGGGGAGACTTGTGATGTGGGGGGGGGCTGGAGAGGGGAGACCTGTTATGTGGTGTGTGTGTGTGGGAGACCTGTGATGGGGGGGGCCGGAGAGGGGAGACCTGTGATGTGGGGGGCTGGAGAGGGGAGACCTGTGATGTGGGGGGCTGGAGAGGGGAGACATGTTATGTGGGGGGCTGGAGAGGGGAGACCTGTGATGTGGGGGGCTGGAGAGGGGAGATCTGGTATGTGGGGGGCTGGAGAGGGGAGACCTGTGATGTGGGGGCCTGGAGAGAGGAGACCTGGGATGTGGGGGGCTGGAAAGGGGAGACCTGTGATGTGGGGGGCTGGAAAGGGGAGACCTGTGATGTGGGGGGCGGGAGAGGGGAGACCTGTGATGTGGGGGGCTGGAGAGGGGAGACCTGTGATGTGGGGGGCTGGAGAGGGGAGACCTGTGATGTGGGGGCCTGGAGAGGGGAGACCTGTGATGTGGGGGGCTGGAGAGAGGAGACCTGTGATGTGCGGGGCTGGAGAGGGGAGACCTGTGATGTGGGGGGCTGGAGAGGGGAGACCTGTGATGTGGGGGGCTGGAGAGGGGAGACCTGTGATGTGGGGGCCTGGAGAGGGGAGACCTGTGATGTGGGGGGCTGGAGAGAGGAGACCTGTGATGTGGGGGGCTGGAGAGGGGAGATCTGTGATGTGGGGGGCTAGAGAGGGGAGACCTGTGATGTGGGGGGCTTGAGAGGGGAGACCTGTGATGTGGGGGGCTGGAGAGGGGAGACCTGTGATGTGGGGGGGGGGGGTGGAGAGGGGAGACCTGTGATGTGGGGGCTGGAGAGGGGAGACCTGTGATGTGGGGGGCTGGAGAGGGGAGACCTGTGATGTGGGGGCCTGGAGAGGGGAGACCTGTGATGTGGGGGGCTGGAGAGAAGAGACCTGTGATGTGGGGGGCTGGAGAGGGGAGACCTGTGAGACCAATTGAATGAGCAGCTGTGTAACCTCACCTAATCCAGAAGCTCTGGACACCAGGAACTGAGTTGCATGATTCTGGTGGCAGCGCAAGAGCAAAGAAGAGAGGGTTTTTATTTTCTTACTGTCTTCCCCAAGTGGATTTTACATAGCATTAAAGAAATACTATGGGAAAATGGGAAAGGATGGGAAAATTGTCCTTCATACTGCTCGCAGTAAAAAAATAAAGAGGTACATACCTTCCGTTGCTCCTCCGGTAACCCGCTCTGGCCTCCACCGCGATCCTCTTCCTGGTTGCCGGTAGTCAGTGAGTCATACCGCACTCAGCCAATCACTGGCCACAGCGAAGTCCCACCTTGGAAGTCCCTGCTGCTGGGGCCGATAACTTCACACTGCCACTCAGCATATCGCCGGCTGAGGCGGGACTTCGCTGTGGCCAGTGATTGGCTGAGTTCAGTATGACTCACCGACCCCCGGCAACCAGGAAGAGGATCGCGGCGGAGGCCGGAGCAGGTTACCGGAGGCACCGGGGGAGCAAAGGGAGGTATGTACCTCTTTATTTTCTTTTACTGCTGGCAGTATGAAGGACAATTTTCCCATCCTGGAGTACTCCTTTAATACCACATTTCTGTCATGTATGTTGCGGCTGCGCCCTTTAACTTCAGGGCACAGCCACAACATAGTTCTCTTATGGAGGCCTGGCAAAACAAATGCCGGGCTTCCCTGTCCCTTCCCTGCAGCTGTCGGCTGCCACAATGACGCAATGCTGTGGGGCTGGTATGATAATTTTTCAAGGCTGGTTTTTAGCCCCACTCAGCCCCTGGAAGCTATACCTTGACAGTTGACATTCATTTTATCCCTTTATACCTGGTAGTTAACTGAGCAGTAAGGCATACAGTGAAGGCATTATTGGTTAATGGACAGAAGCAGGGAAACCTTTTAACTGGAGTCCCTGCTCCTGTATGTACTTTCTGTGGTGCCCTACACTATCGGCACAGGTTGCCATATAAATGATGTACTGGAGCAGGGAGGAAAAAATTCTGATCATCTCTAAGGAGATTACATGAGGAGGGTGTTTGTTACAGTGTGTCACCCCAGTAGTAAGGAGATTACATGAGGAGGGGGTTTGTTACAGTGTGTCACCCCAGTAGTAAGGAGATTACATGAGGAGGGGTTTGTTACAGTATGTCACCCCAGTAGTAAAGACATTACATGAGGAGGAGGTTTGTTACAGTGTGTCACTCCAGTAGTAAAGACATTTCATGAGGAGGAGGTTTGTTACAGTGTGTCACCCCAGTAGTAAGGAGATTACATGAGGAGGAGGTTTGTTACAGTGTGCCACCCCAGTAGTAAGGAGATTACATGAGGAGGAGGTTTGTTACAGTGTGTCACCCCAGTAGTAAGGAGATTACATGAGGAGGAGGTTTGTTACAGTGTGTTACTCCAGTAGTAAAGATATTACATGAGGGGGAGGTTTGTTACAGTGTGTCACCCTAGTAGTAAGGAGATTACATGAGGAGGAGGTTTGTTACAGTGTGTCACCCCAGTAGTAAGGAGATTACATGAGGAGGAGGTTTGTTACAGTATGTCACCTTAGTAGTATGGTGATTACATGAGGAGGAGGTTTGTTACAGTGTGTCACCCCAGTAGTAAGGAGATAACATGAGGAGGAGGTTTGTTACAGTGTGTCACCCCAGTAGGAAGGTTAATCCATTAAGAGGGGGTTTGTTTCAGTGTGTCACCCCAGTAGTAAGGAGATTACATGATGAGGAGGTTTGTTACAGTGTGTCACCCCAGTAGTAAGGTGATTACATGAGGAGGTTTGTTACAGTGTGTCACCCCAGTAGTAAGGTGATTACATGAGGAGGAGGTTTGTTACAGTGTGTCACCCCAGTAGTAAGGTAGGGTGTGTCAAAGGGTGGAGCCAATGGGCAGCAAAATTTGCCTTCGCCCCAAATTCCTTGCACCAGGCCTGCCAGCAGGTGTCCCACTTCTGATGCCCCAGGAATCCCAGCAGCAAGTACCCACACATGGGCAGAACAAGTTATTTAAAGAGAGTGATGCTTTCTGTAGCCACAATGTGCCATGGCTAATCCCCCTCACACTTTGTTAGCCCCCATAGTAAGATATTGAAAGTGGATGTTTTCAGGGCCGGCGCCAGGCATAGGCAAGGCAGGTTGGTGCCTAGAGCTCCTTCTTGATGGGGGCGCAACTCCGTCCCCTTCAAGGAAGCTCTCTGGTCCTCACTCAGGTCTCGCCCGGCAGCGCTCATCTCACACAACGTGCGCAAGAAAGCCTTCTTCATATCTATCTATCTCATATCTATCTATCTCTCTCATATCTATCTACCTCATATCTATCTCATATCTATCTATTTATCTATCTATCTCATATCTATTTATCTATCTATCTCTCTCATATGTATCTACCTCATATCTATCTCATATCTATCTATTTATCTATCTATCTATCTCTCTCATATCTATCTACCTCATATCTATCTCACATCTATCTATTTATCTATCTATCTATCTCATATCTATCTATCTCATATCTATCTACCTCATATCTATCTCATATCTATCTATTTATCTATCTATCTATCCATCCATCTAATACAGTGTTTCCCAACCAGGGTACCTCCAGGTGTTGCAAAACTACAACTCCCAGCATGCCCTGACAGTCATGCTGGGAGTGGTAGGTTTGCAACATCTGGAGGTACCTTGGTTGGGAAACACTGATCTAATAACTATCCACATATCCAGGGGCATGCACCCCCTTACCCACCCCTGACCCCCTTCTGTTAACGATGGCACAGCCCTTCCACTATACACTAGCACAGCGCCAACCCCCTCCTCTGGGCCCCCCCCCCCCCCCTACTGTTAATGAGGGAGCAGCACTCCTGCTATGCAGCACCGACAATTCTCTGTACATTGTTCTGTTCTGGCGTTGTAATTTAGTCACCGTAGGGCGGTATTGTTCTGTTCCTGTGTGGCATTGTAACTCAGTCATGGTAGGCGGTGTTGTCCTTTTACGGTATGGCGATGTTATTCAGTCACAACATGGCGGTATTGTTCTGTTATAGTATGGTGTTTTATTCAGTCACAATTTGGGGGTATTGTTCTGTTATAGTATGGTGGTTTTATTCAGTCACAATATGGCGGTATTCTTCTGTTATAGTATGGTGGTTTTATTCAGTCACAATATGGCTGTATTTTTCTGTTATAGCATGGTGGTTTTATTCAGTCACAATTTGGCGGTATTGTTCTGTTATAGTATGGTGGTTTTATTCAGTCACAATTTGGCGGTATTGTTCTGTTATAGTATGGTGGTTTTATTCAGTCACAATATGGCGGTATTGTTCAGTTATAGTATGGTGGTTTCATTCAGTCACAATTTGGGGGTGTAAACTGCTCATTCAGAGATCACTTTAATAAAAAAAAACATTAAATTGTGTAACCTGGAATATGCTGACATCAATTCCAGCATATTCCCATTTCTACAATAACAAAAGGCCGATAATGAGAAAGCTCCAAATCAATCTCATGGCAAATGAGACCAGGTGGCCGCTATCATCTAACAAAGCCAAAATATATGACACTTGCTGACATACCGGTAGAGGTTCCATGTCTCAATTATATCTGTGTGGTCACTGGTAATTTTCCTGTAGATGGGTACTGCATAGCGCCATCTGCAGGGGAATTTGCACAGTGCTGTCACGGGGGGATCTTCCACTGTCCTGGGGATGTCATTTATACCCATTGGTTAAGAAGTTCGTACCACGGGGTCTACATGATTGACAGCAAGAGATCATAAAAGCACCTGGGGACAGGAAGTAATGGCGGTTGATGGGAACAGAGGACACCAGAAGATGTCATGAGGTAGTAAGACATCTCCACCCACCCCATGGGGGGGGGGGGGGGGGTACATGCCAAGATGAAGGCCCTGAGAGACTGTCCCAGGTGCTGCTGTGTGTCATGGAAATATACCTGATAACATTATAGTTAGGTATTATGTTTTTTCCTCTTTTCTTTGTTCCTATATACAATAGCTACTTTGTTACACGCAACTGGTAACAACAAGTTAACTTCTTAGATGGTAAGAATCAGAGTTAAGACGTGGATGTCATTGTGACAATTGAGATAGCGAATAGA
The DNA here is from genome assembly GCF_029499605.1 of Hyla sarda. Lineage (NCBI taxonomy): Eukaryota > Metazoa > Chordata > Amphibia > Anura > Hylidae > Hyla > Hyla sarda. The sequence goes on from NC_079189.1 coordinate 576,159,021, forward strand.
TATATTAAAGGGGTACTTCGGTGAAAACCTTTTTTCTTTTAAATCAACTGGTGGCAGAAAGCTAAACATATTTGTAAATTACTTCTATTAAAAAATCTTAATCCTCCCTGTACTTATTAGCTGCTGAATACAACAGAGGAAATTATTTTCTTTTTGGAATGCTCTCTGATGACATCACGAGCACAGATCTATCTGCTGACTTTATTACAATAATAATAACGCTTTATTTATTGTTGTCCTTAGTGGGATTTGAACCCAAAACCCCAGTACTGCAAGGCAGCAGTGCTAACCACTGAGCCACCATGCATCGTTGCTAAAAAGGACAGAGATGTCAGCAGAGAGCACTGTGCTCGTGATGTCATCAGTGTTCCAAAAAGAAAGGAATTTCCTCTGTAGCATTCAGCAGCTAATAAGTACTGGAAAGATTAAGATTTTTTTATAGAAGTAATTTACAAATATGTTTAACTTTCTGCCACCAATTGATTTAAAAGAAAAAAAATCTCCATTTCCAGATTGTAGTAGGTTTAGTATATAGATCATCCAACTTTCTTCTGCAGAGAAAGGGGACGTGGCCTATGCATATCAATGCATCAACATTAGTGCAGATTTAGCATAGTTGCTCATCCTTCACTACATTTTTTGTCATAAATAAAAATATATCCACGGAGTTCCTGCAGCTCCTGCCAAATTTAGTACCGTTAGATATACTGTGTGTATATATATATATATATATATATATATATATATATATATATATTATGCTATATCTAAAAAGTTGTTCCGTTGTGTGTGGTTAGGCAGATAGACTAGTGTTAACGTTTGTGTCACTTATATCCCCCAATAGTGTTGACGATTGCGTCACTTGCATTTCCTATATCTAAAGAGTAGGGGGGATGTCCGTTCTGTATTCATCTTGGTATAATATTCTCTAGGGGAGTGATGCCATAGATTTGATTTGCTGACCGTGTGGTGACTGATGTGTGTACAACACCGTCACTTGTAGCTACTGTAATTCTGTGGCCTCTATATAGCTACTATCTGCATAAGCTTAGTGTGCTTCTATATATGTTCTATACATTTATTATTTTACATGCTTCAAATATGTAGTCATTGTGCTTTAATATTCAGGGATTCTACAGAAACAGGGACTGTTCCCCAGGACTGGCGCATGGCAAATGTGCTGCGAATATTTAAAAAGGGGACAAAAGGTGACCCCAGAAATTACAGACCTGTTAGTTTAACCTCCTTTGTATGTAAATTGTTTGAGGATTTTCTAAGAGATGCTATTTTGGAGTATCTTGATAAAAATAAATGTATGACACCATATCAGCATGGCTTTATGAGGGATCGGTCCTGTCAAACTAACCTGATCAGCTTTTATGTGGAGGTGAGCTCCAGACTGGACCAGGGGCAATCGCTGGATGTCGTATATCTGGATTTTTCCAAAGCATTTGATACGATTCCACATAAAAGATTGGTGCATAAAATGAGAAGGATGGGGCTGGGGGAGAATGTGTGTAAGTGGGTAAGTAACTGACTCAGTGATAGGAAACAGAGGGTGGTTATTAATGGTACTTATTCTGATTGGGTGACTGTTACTAGTGGGGTACCACAGGGGTCCGTCTTGGGTCCTGTTCTATTTAATATAATTATTAATGACCTTATAGAGGGGTTGAATAGTAAAGTAGCAATCTTTGCAGATGATGCTAACTCTGTAAAGCGGTAAACACTATAGAGGACAGTGCACTGTTACAAATGGATTTGGATAGGTTGGAGGTTGGGCTGAGAAGTGGCAGATAAGGTAATGTACATGGGGGAAAAAAATCCGGGACGGGGTTATATATTAAATGGGAGAACACTTAGGATGACTGACATGGAAAAGGACTTGGGAGTCTTATTTAACAGTAAATTTAGCTGTAGTGACCAGTGTCGGGCAGCTGCTGCCAAGGCAAATAAAATCATGGGGTGCATCAATAGGGGCATAGATGCCAACGACAAGGAAATAATTCTACCACTGTACAAATCACTAGTCAGACCACACACAGAATACTGTGTACAGTACTGGGCACCAGTGTACAAGAAAGATATAGTGGAGCTGGAGAGGGTTCAAAGATGGGCAACCAGAGTAATATGGGGAATGGGAGGAATACAGTACCCAGAAAGATTATCAGAATTAGGGTTATTTAGTTTAAAAAAAAAAGAAGAATTAGGGGCGACCTAATAACTATGTATAAATATATCAGGGGACAGTACAGAGATCTCTCCATAATCTATTTATACCCAGGGCTGTATCTATAACAAGGGGGCATCCGCTACGTCTATAGCAAAGAAGGTTTCTACACCAGCACAGACAGGGGTTCTTTACTGTTAGAGCAGTGAGACTGTGGAATTCTCTCCTGGAGGAGGTGGTCATGGTGAACTCTGTAAAGAGTTCAAAAGAGGTCTGGATGCATTTTTGGAGAGTAAGAACATCGCTGGTTATGTATATTAGATTTATAGAGACAGAACATTGATCCAGGGATTTATTCTGATGCCATATTTGGAGTCAGGAAGTAATTTTTACCTCTAGTATGAGGGTTTTTTGCCTTCCCCTGGATCAACTCAATAGGGACTCATTAGGGATATACCGTATATACTCGAGTATAAGCCGACCCGAGTATAAGCCGAGACCCCTAATTTCAACCCAAAATCCCAGGAAAAGTTATTGACTCGAGTATAAGCCTAGGGTGGGAAATACCTCATCCCCCCTGTCATCATCCAGACCCGTCATTAACATCCTCATCATCCCCTTCTCATCATCCCACACATCCCCCCTTCATCATCCCCTTGTCATCATCCCACACATCCCCTTATCATCCCACACATCCCCCCTTCATCATCCCCTTGTCATCATCCCACACATCCCCTTATCATCCCACACATCCCCCCTTCATCATCCCCTTGTCATCATCCCACACATCCCCCCTTCATCATCCCCTTGTCATCATCCCACACATCCCCTTATCCCACACATCCCCCCTTCATCATCCCCTTGTCATCATCCCACACATCCCCTTATCCCACACATCCCCCCTTCATCATCCCCTTGTCATCATCCCACACATCCCCCCTTCATCATCCCCTTGTCATCATCCCACACATCCCCCCTTCATCATCCCCTTGTCATCATCCCACACATCCCCTTATCCCACACATCCCCCCTTCATCATCCCCTTGTCATCATCCCACACATCCCCCCTTCATCATCCCCTTGTCATCATCCCACACATCCCCCCTTCATCATCCCCTTGTCATCATCCCACACATCCCCTTATCCCACACATCCCCCCTTCATCATCCCCTTGTCATCATCCCACACATCCCCTTATCCCACACATCCCCCCTTCATCATCCCCTTGTCATCATCCCACACATCCCCCCTTCATCATCCCCTTGTCATCATCCCACACATCCCCTTATCATCCCACACATCCCCCCTTCATCATCCCCTTGTAATCATCCCACACCCCCCCCTTCATCATCCCCACCCCCCTTCATCATCCCCACACCCCCCCCCCTTCATCATCCTCTTCTCATCATTCGCCCTCAGTGGTCTTCAACCTGCGGACCTCCAGAGGTTTCAAAACTACAACTCCCAGCAAGCCCGGGCAGCCATCGGCTGTCCGGGCTTGCTGGGAGTTGTAGTTTTGAAACCTCCGGAGGTCCGCAGGTTGAAGACCACTGCGGCCTTCAACATGCAGACCTCCAGAGGTTTCAAAACTACAACTCCCAGCAAGCCCGGGCAGCCATCGGCTGTCCGGGCTTGCTGGGAGTTGTAGTTTTGAAACCTCCGGAGGTCCGCAGGTTGAAGACCACTGCGGCCTTCAACATCATCCAGCCCCCTCTCACCCCCTTTAGTTCTGAGTACTCACCTCCGCTCGGCGCTGGTCCGGTCCTGCAGGGCTGTCCGGTAAGGAGGTGGTCCGGTGAGGAGGTGGTCCGGGCTGCTATCTTCACCGGGGGCGCCTCTTCTCCGCGCTTCCGGCCCGGAATAGAGCCGTTGCCTTGACAACGACGTATCTGCGTCGTTGTCAAGGCAACGTGACTATTCTGAGGCCGGGCCCGAAGCGCTTAGAAGAGGCCTCCCCGGGGAAGATAGCAGCCCGGACCATCTCCTCACCGGACCACCTCCTTACCGGACAGCCCTGCAGGACCGGACCAGCGCCGAGCGGAGGTGAGTACTCAGAACTAAAGGGGGTGAGAGGGGGCTGGATGATGTTGAAGGCCGCAGTGGTCTTCAACCTGCGGACCTCCGGAGGTTTCAAAACTACAACTCCCAGCAAGCCCGGACAGCCGATGGCTGCCCGGGCTTGCTGGGAGTTGTAGTTTTGAAACCTCTGGAGGTCCGCAGGTTGAAGACCACTGCGGGTGGGGGAGTTCACTCGAGTATAAGCCGAGGGGGGTGTTTTCAGCACGAAAAATCGTGCTGAAAAACTCGGCTTATACTCGAGTATATACGGTAGGTTGAACGTGATGGACTCTGATCTTTTTTCAACCTTATGAACTATGTTACTATGTTATATATTAAATAACATTTAAATAATGTTCTATATATGTGTCATATTGATTTATGATACATATATGTATAACCTTTGTGATTATATACTCATTTTGTTTATTACTCATAACCAATAAATCTGCATAAGTTAATAATACCTGTGTATTTCATGATATTGAAAATTGTCAAATTGAGTTTTTGCCTAGGGCGGCAAAAATCCTTGCACCAGCCCTGGATGTTTTAACGCAGACACAGAGGATAGAACCCCTAAGAAATTTCTACACACTGTTTAATGTGAAAGTCCCAATTCTGGCTAAGGGCTGGATCACGTTTTCTCCCATACTGGAGCACATACAGCAGGGGGGAGCTAAAACCTCGCGCTCCCGTATGCCTTTCCATGCGCTCCCATATGTAATTCATTTCAATGAGCCGGCCGGAGTGAAACGTTTGGTCCGGTCGGCTCATTTTTGCACCGTATGCACTTTTTCCCCAGACCTAAAACTGTGGTCAATCACGGTTTTAGGTCCAGTTTTAAAAGCGCATACCACACAAAAATGAGCCGACCGAACGTTTCACTCTGGCCGGCTTATTGAAATGAATTACATATGGGAGCGCATGGAAAGGCATACGGGAGCGCGAGGTTTTAGCTCTCCCCAGCCTAAGACTGTCCGTGCATGCTGGAAGTTGTAGTTTTACAACAGCTGGAGGCACCCTTGTTGGGAAACACTGGTCTAATATCTTTACATGTGTGTAGCTAGGTTATATTTCTAAGGCTAAGCTTAGATTGCCTATTATTAATGGCAATGGGGCACCAAAATTTGGCCAAAATTTTTAACACTTTCAAAACATAGAAAATTCCCTTTTCAATAATTTCATATGCCCCTGATGTGTACTGTGTGTAGATTGTGCTCCCCCCATTAGCGTCTTATAGATGAATCTATATATTTATAATCATTTATTAATTGCCATATGCTACTTTACAGGAATGTTATGTACAAAATACCGCCCGCGAATATGCCAAGATTTACGCAGCAGAAGCTGAACAGCTGGAGGCGTTTGGGAAAGTTCCAGAGTAAGTGATACCCTAATCCTGACTATAATGACAGCGTGCTTGGCTATGTACTGAGTTTTCCCGAGCGCTGCCCAGTACCAAAATAACAATAAGGCCTAGTGGCTTCCAAATGAAGAGCTGACATGTGCAATTCTGCACATTCCTCTAGAATGGCATTTGTCTCTGGACATCTTTAGTTTGAAGAATGAGGGGGTCCCCTCAATATCCTCTGTAATGGTGAATGGCAAGAACACCATCCAGTTAAAGGGGTACTCCAGAGAAGTACATATTAAAAATAAGCACCTGACTGATATGCATGGCTCTTGTTGCCCCTGTCGTCCTCTCTGGCTGCTTCATATTCTTTGCCATCATTTCCGCCACCTTCAGCATAAATACTACATTTCCCGGCAGCCATTGCAGCTCTGCTCTCACACATCTCTTTCTCTCTCTCTCTCTGTGATCAGTCCCCACCTCCTGCTCCATGAGGAGAGAGATTCAGTGTGTGATTGACTGAGGCTGCACATACCTTCCAGCTCTAAGCACTAGAGGATGCATGACTAATCAGTGCAGGGCAAAAATCACATGGTCTCTGTCTCTCAGGAGGGTGAAGGCTGCTTTCACTGGTTGCTTGAATTAGGGGCTGTGACATTGTAGTCCCCCATTGGGTTATCTTGCTTATTTTTGCATGTTCTATTGGGATTAACCACAAATATAGACTAGAGAAGTCAATAGGAACCTGTTTAGGCTGCTATGACTTGTAAAGATACATTGTAATGTCTGTGATCTTAGTCCATCATTCTAGGCACCAAGGACCCTAACCCCAATTTTGATGGTCCCTAGTTAATATCAGGCTGTCCAACATGCTCTTTGATGTGTTTATTTTGGATAGCAGCACAGATAATGTGTATTTATGCAGTAAGTACTACCAATACTAGATGAATAAAAGTGATTGGGGATCTGTGATGATGCTTATAGGTGTGGTGACCACTGGTGTAAAGTGTACTGGCGGTGGTTGCATTGCACCACCATAAAGGCATGTTAAAATTTATTAAGGTCAACATAACACATACATAATGAAAGATGATGATACAGTAAAACAGAATGCAAAACAATACAGCAGTGAGCAGTGAGATCCAGAACAGACATTTAGTGAATCACCTGAGGCAGCATTTACCTGACAGGGCCATATTCTTTACTGGGACACCACATATGCATCTCTATCCCCACAGCAAACCGTGTGGCTAGGCATGGTATAGCAGCTGAAAAGTATCAATTACTTTATTGCTGTTGCTCCTCAAGCAATGCTCAATATTTCCCAATGTTCTCAGTTGGCTCTTCAAGCATTGGAATATTTTATGTTTCTTAGAAGCTTTGTTATTAATATGAGCTTTTCTGCTTTGCTTCTGCATAAGACAGAGTAATTTTGTGCAAATGAAATACTTACCAGTTTTATAAATAACTCAACACACCAGGGGCAAATTCTTATTTGCATGTTTTTTCCTTCGAATTTTCACTGTTCTAAAGCATTTGATCTAGGCTGAATATTCACATAAAAAGCAATTAAATGTGTCAGAACTTTAATTTGCATAAAAATATGTAATTACCTTTTATTGTTTAGAGTTAGTTTACCTGAACAGACACTTGGAATATAGTTCATGAAATCACAACACTTTTCTCATGTTGTTTTCTCATGTCCCAGCCACATTTTCTACATTCAAATTTTTTTAATTACCGTATATACTCGAGTATAAGCCGACCCGAATATAAGCCGAGGCCCCTAATTTCACCCCAAAAACCCAGGAAAAGTTATTGACTCGACTATAAGCCTAGGGTGGGAAATACATCATCCCCCCATGTCATCATCCAGACCCCCGTCATCATCCCCCCCCCTGCATCATCACCGCCTGTCAATCCCTTCATCAGTGGTCTTCAACCTGTGGACCTCCAGATGCTGCAAAACTACAACTCCCAGCATGCCCAGACAGCCAGCGGCTGTCCGGGCATGCTGGGAGTTGTAGTTTCGAAACCTCTGGAGGTCCGCAGGTTGAAAACCACTGATGAAGGGATTGACAGGCGGTGATGATGAAGGGGGGGGATCATTCAGACACCCCATTTAGTTTTCGACTCACCTCCCCTCGATGGGAAGGAAGGGTGAGCAGGTCCGGGCCATCTATGCTGCAGGGACCGTCCGGTGGGGAGGGTTAGTCGTTCCGGGCTGTCCATTTTCGCCGGGGGGCCCTCTTCTCCGCGTTTCAGGCCCGGCCCCGGACTAGTGATGTTGCCTTGACGACGGCGCACAGGGAACTTCATGCGCATCCTTGTGCGTCATCGTCAAGGCAACGTCAATAGTCTGGAGCGCGGAGAAGAGGGCCCCCCCCCCCGGTGAAAATGGACAGCACGGAACGACTAACCCTCTTCACCGGACGGTCCCTGCAGCATAGATGGCCCGGAACAGCTCACCCTTCCTTCCCACCGAGGGGAGGCGAGTCGAAAACTAAAGGGGGTGTCTGGATGATGACGAAGGCCGCAGTGGTCTTCAACCTGCGGACTTCCAGAGGTTTCAAAACTACAACTCCCAGCATGGCTGTCCGGGCATGCTGGGAGTTGTAGTTTTGCAACATCTGGAGGTCCACAGGTTGAAGACCACTGAGAAGGGATTGACAGGCGAAGAGTTCACTCAAGTATAAGCCGAGGGGGGCGTTTTCAGCACGAAAAATCATGCTGAAAAACTCAGCTTATACTCGAGTATATACGGTATATAAACTCCAGTGCCCCAAATGCAAAGATGCTGTTTACTCTGTAAAGATCCAAAGCCCAACAGACAATAATAACCACTGCTGTACACTACTTGATTCGCAGCAGTAGTTGTATAGACCAATACCCCTTTATGATATCGGTCATAGCTCTGCAGGAATTGGCTACAGCTTCCAGTTATAGGAATTACCATCAGCAATGTTTTTCCGACCTTGTAGTGTCCCTGTGTCACAACTAGCAGAATTACATTTTGTGGTGTACGGTACCTGTGAACAGGCTGGTGCCACAGCTATGTCTTAAACGTGAGTTTTTTATTTATTTTTTAAAGGGGTTATCCAGGAAAAAAATGTTTTATTATATATCAACTGGCTCCAGAAAGTTAAACAGATTTCTAAATTACTTCTATTAAAAAAAATCTTAATCCTTTCAGTACTTATGAGCTTCTGAAGTGGAGTTGTTCTTTTCTGTCTGAGAACTCTATGATGACACATGTCAAGGGAACCATTCAGTTTAGAAGCAAATCCCCATAGCAAACCTCTTCTACTCTGTGCAGTTCCCGAGACAAGCAGAGATGTCAGCAGAGAGCACTGTTGCCAGACAGAAAACAACAACTCAACTTCAACAGCTGATAATTATTGAAAGGATTAAAAAAATTTAATCAAAGTAATTTACAAATCTGTTTAACTTTCTGGAGCCAGTTGATATATAAAAAAAAGTTTTTTCCTGGACAACCCCTTTAAGCATCCCTCGTTCCTCGAGGGCTGAGATTAGGGTAGAATAGAAATTCTTAGCAGGTCACAGGATAGCAGCTATGTGTGGAAATTTATTAAAAAAAACTACTTGTCCACGTAGATCCACTTGTCCGGGCCAATTTTCGCTTTTACACTATCGTTTTTCCTCCTCGCCCTATAATAGGCATAACTACCTACTATAATAATGCCTTTTAATATTTCCATAACATATGCTCCGAAACAAAAACAAAAATATCGGTGAAGTGAAATTGAAATAGTAACAGAAAATTTAGCAAATTTAGTGGTTTTCTTTTCTACGCTCTCCGTTTTTTGTATCGGTACCATTTTGGTATTGATCTGACTTTTTAGGGTCTATTCACACGCACAGTATTCTGTGCAGATTTGATGCACAGGATTTTCTGCTGCAGATTTCAATGTAAACTGAATGACTTGAAATCCTGTGCATCAAATCTGCGCAGAATACTGTACGTGTGAATAGACCCTTATTCGCTTTTTATTCACGTTATTTACCGTACGGGATACATGATGTTATATTTTAATAGTTCGTATAGGTATGCACACAGCGATACCAAATATGTTTATTTTCATTATGTTTACATGGTTTTATATAGGAAAAGGGGGTGATTTGAACTTTTAAGATTGAAAGGGTTAATGTGTGTCTTAAAATTTCATTAAAACATTACATTTTTTTTTATTTTTTACACTTTATTAGTCCCTTAGGGGACTTTTGGGAGGAATCATTAGATTCCTCATGCAGATCAATGGAGGTCCATAGAACGACATTGATCTGTGAGCTCTGTGATCAATTGATAGAGCCTAGTCCAGCCAGGCTTTATCAATGACAGAGCCACAGACACCAGGGAACAGAGGTAAGCCCTCTACAGCCGCATATTGGCTATTAGCGACGGCTCACAGCTGGGTGCTGCAGAGTATGGAGCAGGCACAAGTCCGGAACCCCGCTCCATACACTCCTCTGAGCGCCGCCGTGCTTGTCGGGGGCTTTCAGGTCCGGCCCTACCAAAGCAGGGCTAAGGGACTGAAAATTCACCTGCCTGGCATCGGGCGATAGGAATTTCACATCCCTGTAGCTTGTAATAAAGGCAGTGGAAGCACCCTGGTTTGGAAACAATGCACTAGGGAATCTGAAGGACTATTTTGCTGAAGGCTCCTTTAAAGTTTACCTGTCAGATTCCACGAAAAAAAAATTTGTTAATCAGTTACCTAATCCTGACCATGTACATCAAACTTTTTTGTCTCTATCACCTATATTTATTATAAAAATCCCTCTTTTCATTAGCTCACAGAGTTAGAAATTCTATTAGGGGAAGGGGGTGTCCCTCCTTGTGGTGGTGGCAGGTGATTGGTGTGTGGTGGGAGTGGGCGTGTCTCCCCCTTGTGGTGAGAGCTGATTGGTGTGTGATAGGAGGGGGCGTGTCCCTCCCTTGTGGTGGTGAGAGGTGATTGGTGTGTGATAGGAGGGGGCATGTCCCTCTTTATGGTGGTGGGAGGTGATTGGTGTGTGGTGGGAGGGGGTGTGTCCCTCTTTATGGTGGTGGGAGGTGATTGGTGTGTGGTGGGAGGGGGAGTATCCCTCCTTGTGGTGGTGAGAGGTGATTGGTGTGTGGTGGGAGGGGGCGTATCCCTCCCTTGTGGTGATGGGAGGTGATTGGTGTGTGCTGGAAGGGGGAGTATCCCTCCTTGTGGTGGTGGGAGGTGATTGGTGTGTGGTGGGAGGGGGCGTGTCCCTCTTTATGGTGGTGGGAGGTGATTGGTGTGTGGTGGGAGGGGGAGTATCCCTCCTTGTGGTGGTGAGAGGTGATTGGTGTGTGGTGGGAGGGGGCGTGTCCCTCCCTTGTGGTGGTGGGAGGTGATTAGTATGTCTGCTCATGTAGCCTTGTTCATGAGTTATCTCTTGTCCATGACTCCATGGACAAGCTGATGCTGCTGCAGGACTGGATAGTGTCCCAGTAGGTACAAAAGGTCCTTAATTTTCATCAGTAACAACACATTGAAAAGGATTTGACAGAGCCCATTTAATATTGCAGTCTTTATATACAGTAGCCCTGTTTTCATTCCCTGTTTTTCCGGACTGTCTGTAGTAGAAGGAGTTGTTTTGTTTTTTGTGTTTTTTTGCCAAGGGATCACGAAAGATTTGCTGTTCTTAGATGTCAGATGTGAAAAGGTTGGTTGAAACTCAGTCTGTGTGTGACTGGCCTGTGGGATATGCAGCTGCGCCCGTCTGTCAGACACATGAAGCTACTTGAAATTGCAGCGAAGCGTCGGAACGCATTTCTGACATTTCAGTGAGTGATCTGGAGGACGGGGGCCATGAAATCCTTCTATATCTGGGGAATCTGTTCACTGACACATGGAGAATTTTATATATCTGAAAAAAGAAACAGAAAATGACTGGAGTTGTCTGTATTCAAAGAGACAATTATGTAATATGTCATAATGTGTAACATGGAGCACATTGTAACCACCATATTTTTTTGTGTATATTTACCATGTGATCATGGGGGCCCCATTGTCCAGTTGGATGAGGACCATCGGTGGAAGCCTTTTTCAGGTCTCTCATGAGATGTTTCATTGGGTTCAGGGTTCTGGCTGGGCCACTCCAGGACATTCATAGAGTTGTCCCTAAGTCGCTCCTGTGTTGTCCTGGCTGTATGCTTAGGGGCAATAAATGTCAGATCCAAAAACGTTTTATATGTTGTTACTGTTGATAATTACCTTTTGTAATATGGTTGTTTTTTTTAAACTGTAATAAAGAAAATGGCACCTGAAAATGCCACCACTATGGGTCCCCATACCTACTGTGACACTTACCAGTCCTGCAGCAGCATCAGGCTTGTCCATGAGTCATGGACAATAGATGACTCATGGACAAGGCTGCTTGAACAGACGCACCAATCCCCTTTCACCACAACAAGGGAGGGACACGCCCCCTCCACCACACACCAATCACCTCCCACCACCACAAGGGAGGGACACACCCCCTCCACCACACACCAATCACCTCCCACCACCACAAGGGAGGGACAAGCCCCCTCCCACCACACACCAATCACCTCCCACCACCACAAGGGAGGGACACGCCCCCTCTGACCACACACCAATCACCTCCCACCACCACAAGGGAGGACACGCCCCCTTCCCCTGAGAGGATTTCTAACACTGATCTAAGGAAAAGAGGGATTATTATAATGATCCCTACTTATATAGGTTGGACATTGTCGTACTTCTGGAAAAAATCATAACTACATGCAGGAAAATTTATACGTTTAAAAATGTCCTCTTCTGACCCCTATAACTTTTTTATTTTTCCACGTACAGGGCGGTATGAGGGCTCATTTTTTGCGCCGTGATCTCAAGTTTTTATCAGTACGATTGTTTTGATTGGACTTTTTGATCACTTTTTATTCATTTTTTAATGGTATAAAAAGTGACCAAAAAGACGTTTTTTGGACTTTGGAATTTTTTTGCGCGTACGCCATTGACCGTGCGGTTTAATTAATGATATCTTTTTATAGTTCGGACATTTACACACGTGGCGATACCACATATGTTTATTTTATTTTTTATTTACACTGTTTTATTCTTTGACCGCCGCGTCTGAAGGGTTAATACAGGGCATCACCGCGATCGATGATGTCCTGTATTAGCCGCCGGTCCGGCCGTTGATAGCCACCGGGACCGACCCGATATGATGCGGGGGCACCGCGTGACCCCGCGGCATATTGCGGGAGCCGGCGGAGGACGTAAATATACGTCCTGCGTCGTTAAGGGGTTAAAGGGGTATTCCAGAAAAAACTTTTTTTTTTTACATCAACTGGCTCCAGAAAGTTAAACAGATTTATAAATTATTTCTATAAAAAAATCTTAATCCTTTCAATAATTATCAGCTGCTGAAGTTTAGATTTCTGTCTGGAAACAGTGCTCTCTGCTGACATCTCTGCTTGTCTCGGAAACTGCACAGAGTAGAAGAGGTTTGCTATGGGGATTTGCTTCTAAACTGGGCTGTTCCCGAGACACGTGTCATCAGAGAGCACTTAGACAGAAAATAACAACTCAACTTCAGCGGCTCACAAGTAGTGAAAGGATTAAGATTTTTTAATAGAAGTAATTTACAAATCTGTTTAACTGTCTGGAGCCAGTTGATATATATAAAAAAAAGTTTTTTCCTGGATAACCCCTTTATAATCTTCTTCTCATCTTTGTCCAGTGTCGGCAAGTCAAGCAGTACAAGTCTGTGGAGGAGGGAGCTCTGCCCACCAGCTGTGGGAGAACTGTAAATTTTAGGGAAGCCTGCAGAGCAGAAATCTGCTTAAAATGCCAAATACAGGTTATATATAGTGTTGAGCGGCATAGGCCATATTCGAATTCGCGAATATTCGCGAATATATGGACGAATATTCGTCATATATTCGTGAATATTCGCATATTCATAATATTCTCGATTTATTTTCCCGTATGTGAAAATTAACATATGCGAAAATTAGCATAAACAAAATCAGCATAAGCAAAAATTTGCACGCCAGTCTCACACAGTAGTATTAGAGCCTTCTTTACACCTCACAAGCTGGAAGCAGAGAGGGATGATCACTGTGATGTGTACTGTGAAAAAGAAAAAAAAAAAAACGAATATTCGTAATTACGAATATATAGCGCTATATTCGCGAATATTCGCAAATTCGCGAATATGCGATATGCGCGAATAAAATTCGTATTGCGAATATTCGCGAGCAACACTAGTTATATAATGGCTACTGCTTCTCATGTACACACACAGGGGCGCTTATCCATTAAAGGGTACCTCTCATCAAATAAACTTTTGATATATTTTAGATTAATGAATGTTGAATAACTTTCCAATAGCATGTTAATGAAAAATATGCTTCTTTCTATTGTATTTTTCCCGATCAGTCCTGTCAGCAAGCATTTCTGACTCATGCTGGAGTCCTAAACACTCAGAGCTGCCAGCCTGCTTTGTTCACAGCCAAACAGGCTGTGAACAAAGCAGGCTGGCAGCTCTGAATGTTCTCCTTTGTGAACAAAGCAGACTGGCAGCTCGTAGTGTTTAGGACTCCAGCATGAGTCTGAAATGCTTGCTGCCAGCACTGGTAGGGAGACCCCTAGTGGTCATTTCTTCAAAGTGGAAAATTAAATAGAAAGAAGCATATTTTTTAATTTAATAACATTGTGAAGTTATTCTGCATACATTAATCTATAAAATATCAAAAGTTTTTTTGATGAGAGGTACCCTTTAAAGAAACAATGATAAAGTGGAATCTTCTGGATTTTGTTGTTGTTCACCTAACTTTTAGACCTTCTAAGGACCAGATTTCTTTTTATTATGTACTGATACTGATGTAATGCCATAAAAGCATAAAATTCAACAAATTTTTTTTTTCAAACACCATCAAATGCTATGAGCAATAAGAGTCAACCAGAAGACCCCCAACCAGCGTTTTCTCAGAAGGTAGCGTCCAGCTGTTGCAAAACTACAACTCCCAGCATGCCCGGACAGCCGTTGGCTGTCCGGACATGCTGGGAGATGTAGTTTTGCAACAGCTGGGGGCACATTGGTTGGTGAACGCTGGTTTAGACAATGCACCTTTTCCTTCCATCTCCACTTTTGTGTTATCCCGGAGGGCAGTACCTTATTGCATCCTGCAGATGTCACAGTTGTCATACCGGAGCTGTGGATCCTCGGATCCCTACAGAGGATAAGCCGCACAGCGTATGATTGTTATGTATCTCATTTAATGAAAAAATACAATCATAAATATAATCATATGCCTTTTTATTATCATACAAAAGCAGCAAAAACAATAGATATCCATCCAGGGTCTGATGAATAGAAAAAATGCACTTTATTTTATGTAAATAATTTTTAAAGGAGATAGAAAAACATATCCCCTATCCTAGGTGTCAGATCAATGGGAGTCCGGCCATTGGGCCCCATCCTTTCACCCCCCGGAATCTCCGGCTCTCCCATAGAGCTGCACGATGGTGGCGTGTCTACCATTACTTTGTGCGGGGCGATACTCGATTTAGAAAGAGTGCCAGGAGATCGCGTAAGGTCCCAGCGGTCGCACTCCTCTGACATGGGAGGGGATATGTTTTTCTATCCCGAAGTATGCCTTTAAAGAAGTACTCCCGCTTTTTGCTTTTTTTTTTTGCCGTTATCGTGCACACTAACAATCACTAGTCCTACAGTGCCATCTGTTTTATTCCAGCTCAGCTGCATCTATGTGTTTTATTACTGTAACTGGGTTATGTGATTACTGGTCTGACCCACAGAAAATAACAGTGCTTAAAGGAGATCTGCAGTGTTAGACACATATCCCCTATAAGTGTATGATCGCTGGGGTTCTGATCGCTGGGACCTCACCCCCCCCCCCCCCCTGTGATCTTTTATACAGTGCCCCGCCCAACACGCCCCCTCTATGTATCTCTTTTGTGTTTCAAAAAGAAAAGAATTTCCGCTGTAGTATTCAGCAGCTAATAAGTACAGGAAGGATTAAGATTTTTTAATAGAAGTAATTTACAAATCTGTTTAACTTTCTGGCACCAGTTGATTTAAAAAAAAAAAAAAAAGGTTTTCACCGGAGTACCCCTTTAGACACTCATCCCCTATCCGCAGGATAGGGAATAGGTGTCTGATCGCGGAGGGTCCGACCACTGCGACCCCCCACCCGTGATCTCCTGTACAGGGATCCGGCATTGCTGCGGAGCTGTGTGGCTAATGTGCGCATCGTTGATCTCACTGAGTTCGACGACACGCCCCCTCAATACAGTTTTATGGGAGAGGCGGGGATCCACAAACGCTGCATCTCCGCCTCTCCCATAAAACTGTATTGAGGGGGCGTGTCGTCGAACTCAGTGAGATCAACAATGCGCACATTAGCCACACAGCGCCGCAGCTGTGTGGGGATGAGTGTCTAAAGGGGTACTCCGGTGAAAACCTTTTTTTTTTTTTTAAATCAACTGGTGCCAGAAAGTTAAACAGATTTGTAAATTACTTCTATTAAAAAATCTTAATCCTTCCTGTACTTATTAGCTGCTGAATACTACAGCGGAAATTATTTTCTTTTTGAAACACAGAGCTCTCTGCTGACATCATGAGCACAGTGCTCTCTGCTGACACCTCTGTCCATTTTGGGAACTGTCCAGAACAGCATATGTTTGCTATGGGGATTTCCTATTACTCTGGACAGTTCCTAAAATGGACAGAGATGTCAGCAGAGAGCACTGTGCTCATGATGTCAGCAGAGAGCTCTGTGTTTCAAACGGAAAATAATTTCCAATGTAGTATTCAGGAAGGATTAAGATTTTTTAATAGAAGTAATTTCCAAATCTGTTTAACTTTCTGGCACCAGTTGATTAAAAAAAAAAAAAAAAAAAAGTTTTTCACCTATATAATACCAGTCAAGGTGCCTTACCTGAGTAATTCACTTTATGGGTCAGGTATCATCTGGGAGGTTTTGGTTCGCCAAGATGCATGTTTTTAAGCGAGTCCCAGCCAATGGCTAACCGAGCATGCTGGGAGTTGTAGTTTTGCAACAGCTGAAGGCCCACTGGTTGGGAAACATTGTTCATTATTGATCCTTATTTTGGTCTTGACTAAGTGCAAGTGTTTTGTTTTTTTTCTTCAGAATAATCCCTATTTTCCTCATTCATCGCCCCGCCAATAATATCCCCTATGCCACGGTGGAGGAGGAGCTGATAGGAGACTTTGTGAAGTATTCCATCAAAGACGGGAAAGAGATCAACGTGTTGAGGAAAGATTCCGAAGCCGGGCAGAAGTGCTGCACCTTTCAGCACTGGGTATACGAGAGGACCAACGGGAACCTGCTTGTCACAGACATGCAAGGTGAGATGGCGCGATCACCTTGTTCACATTTTCTGCGTTATTTTTGTATTCTCGTCACTAAATTATAATCTAGAGATAATAACATTTAGTTTTACTGTAGGCCGTAAAACAAGATACTTTCACTGAATATCTACTGTGCTGACAACTAGTGGACAGTATGAAAGCTGCAACATTTAAATATTTATATGTGCAAAAATGCACTTTTATCTAATCAATTGTGCATTGCGTTCTACAGTGCATGCCCCCCCCCCCCCCCCCCCCCCCCACTAGAAATGTCTATGGGCTCAGGTGAGCACAGATCTGTCCATTTGGTGAATCAGTAAAATTTAGGTTTTAAAAGACTTAAAGGGGTACTCCGGTGGAAAAAATGTTTTAAATGAACTGGTGCCAGAAAGTTAAACAGATTTGTAAATTACTTCTATAAAAAAAAATCTTTATTCTTTCCAGTACTTTTTAGCAGCTATATGCTACAGAGGAAATTCTTTTCTTTTTGAATTTCCTTTTTGTCTTGTCCACAATGCTCTCTGCTGACACATGATGCTCGTATTAGGAACTGCCCAAAGCAGGAGGAAATCCTCATAGTAAACCTAGGCTGCTCTGGACAGTTCCTCACACGGACAGAGGTGTCAGCAGAGAGCAATGTGGACAAGACAAAAAAGAAATTAAAAAAGCAAAGAATTTCCTCTGTAGCATACAGCTGCCAATAGGTACTGGAAGGATAAAGATTTTTAGAAGTAATTTACAAATCTGATAGAAGAAAATGGTAGATGCCAGTGAGTAGAAAACTTCATCTTTATTTTGTAATATTAAAAGCATTGACGTGGAGAATCTTCAATAGACAACATGGATAAAATCTTTGGAAGAAGCGCCCAGCATGACGCGTTTCAGGTCATGTGACCTTTCATCAGATGCATCTGATGAAAGGTCACACGACCTGAAACGCGTCATGCTGGGCGCTTCTTCCAAAGATTTTATCCATGTTGTCAATTGAAGATTCTTCATGTCAATGCTTATAATATGACAAAATAAAGGTGAAGTTTTCTACTCACTGGCATCTACCATTTTCTTCTATCTGCCTTGGAGGATTCTTTTGCTGTACGGCGGACTGGTAAACTGACTTTTCGTCGCTGTGTTCATTAATTGACAAATCTGTTTAACTTTCTGGCACCAATTCATAAAAAAAAAACGTTTTCCACCCTTTAAAGATGCATTCTGAATAAAATAGCGCTTCTTGTGTATATCTTGTGCTTACCTTTTTTTACTGAAGTGGCTAGCTGAATGGGATAGGCTCCATTTTGGTTTACAAATGCACAATGATGTGGGTTCTGTAATGCAGCCCATATTTCCTATGAATCCCATGAGTCAGGTGTTTAATCACTCCAGCTGGTCATCTCCTCAGGCTGCTAGTGCTGGAGGCTACACAAGTCATTAGACTCATAAGTGAATTGGTGTCTGTTCACACTGTGCAATTTTCATGCATTTAGCTTTGCATTAATAGATTTTTTTTAGAGAAATGTGGCCTCTAATCACTATTGAGGTGTTTTATGAAGAGTTGAAGTATTTAGGCTGTGTTGACATGTTTACTGTGCATTTTTCACAAATTTCCACTGCATTTTAGCTGTTTTTGCAGCGATTTTGTAAAAGCATGATAACAATTACACATTTTTAACCATATTTTGCACAATTGTGGTACAATATCTCAATTTTGGCCATTAATTGGGGAAAATCACAGCAAAAGAAAGAAAAGCAGCAAGAAACTCAATGTGTGAATGCAGCCTCAGGGCAGGTGTATAACTGCTTTGTCTCGAGATCCCATAGAGATGGCAGCAGTATACAGATCTGGGTGGGGAGGGGTCTGGAAGCTAGTTGGAGGGATCTGGTAGGTGATGGTGTCATCTTGTAGTCCACAGGAAGTCAGAAACCAGGTCTGACATCCTGTCACTCACATTAAAGGGGTACTCTGCTACTAGACATTTTATCCTCTATCCAAAGGATAGGGGATAAGATGTCTGATCGCGGGAGTCCTGCCGCTGGGACCTCCGCAATCTCTGTGCAGCATCTGGCATTTATTTAGAATTCTTGGAGCGGGCAACGGGGATCGTGACATCATGGTTACGCGCCTCAGGATGTCATGCCACGCCCTCTCAATGCAAGTCTATGGGAGGGGCGAGACGGCAGTCACGCCCCCTCTCATAGACTTGCATTGAGGGTGCGTGGCATGACATCCTGAGGCGCGTAACCATGATGTCAGGATCCCCGTTAACCGCCCCATGTCACGATCCCCGTTGACCGCCCCACGTTCCGAACGCTGGAGCAGCGGAGTACCCTTTAAGTACAGCTTTTATTTTTAATTTTTTTTATTTTTTTTAGTTAGATTGATGATCAAATAACCCAAAGTAATGAAACATAGATGTAGCTGTACTAGAATAAAACAAATGATGTTGTAGGACTAGATATGGTGAGTGTGCATGATATGGACAAACACCAGCAAACCCAGAGTGCTTCTTTAAGTGTCTCAGATGATTTTAGGTAGAACTCCTCTTTAAGAAATACACGCCATTTCTACTGAGCGAAGTCATTGACATCTACCCCCTACGGAGACGTTTTTCTGGTTATTTCTTGTAATCTGCATGCACTGTTTTTTTTAATTCATTGCAGCGAGTGATCTGGCAGCCAGGGGAGAGGATGTGAGTAGAGAATATTCACAGCAGGGGAACATTGTGATACCAGCCGAAAGAAACCACTGGCACCAGACACATCGTAACCATTCAGCCATCTGTCTGCTATTAAATGTGACTAGTAGAATTCATTTGATAAATAACAGAATGTTTGGGTCTTCTGCCAGGTGGAGGGATCATGAACCTCATCCCTATGTAGATGGGCATCACCGACTGACAGAATATCAGTACAAGATGTCATAGGATAGTCTATATATATATATATATATATATATATATATATATATATATATATAAAACCCAATGTGTGTGTATATGTGTGTGTGTGTGTGTATGTATGTGTGTGTGTGTGTGTGTATGTATGTATGTATGTGTATGTGTTTATGTTCCAGCATCACGTCCAAATGGCTGAAGATATTAACATGAAACTTGGCACACATGTTACTTATATGTCAACAATAAACATAGGATAGGTAATTTAACCCTTACTCACCCCCATTTGCCAGGGGCGGGGTTTTTGTTTAAAGTCCCATACAAGTCTATGGGAATTATACTGCAAAACTTCCAAACGGTTGGAGATATTTCGATAATACTTGGTCACATGTTACTTATATGTCCACTTAAAGTATAGGATAATTAATTTAACCCTTAACTACCCCCCATTTGTGAGGGTCAGGGTTTTTGTTTAAAGTCCCGAGCAAATCAATGGGAAATGTATGTTCCCATATAACTTCCGTACGGCTGGAGATATTTCAATAATACCTGGTACACATATTACGGGTCGGGATAGGAGGTCGAGATATGAGGTCGGGATAGGAGGTCGGGATAGGAGGTCGGGATATGAGGTCAGGATATGAGGTCAGGATATGAGGTCAGGATAGGAGGTCGGGATAGGAGGTGGGGATAGGAGGTCGGGAAAGGAGGACAGGAAAGGAGGTCGAAATAGGAGGTCGAGATAGGTGTATGGGATAGGAGGTCGGGATTGTAGGTTGGGATTGTAGGTCGGGATAGGAGGACGGGATAGGAGGTTGAGATAGGAGGACGGGATAGGAGGTTGAGATAGGAGGACGGGATAGGAGGTTACGATAGGAGGTAGAAATAAGAGGACAGGATAGGAGGTCGGGATACGAGGACGGGATATGGGGTTGGGATATGACAACAATATATGAGGACGGGATATGAAGTCAAAAGCTTCCTCCTTTGTTGATTTTCCTCCACAACAAGGATTAGGAAAGAAAAACGGGCAACGCCGGGTACTCAGCTAGTATATATAATATGGGATCAGTGTCCCACTTGTGCCCATGTACTTGCCGTGTATGTACCGAAAGAAAGAAAGAAGGCTCCACAGCATAGATGTTGATACATTCTGAAATACTTTACTCTTATCTACTGTATATATATATATATATATATATATATATATCCCAGATTTATCAAACTGTGTGAGAGAAATTTTCCCTACAGCAACCAATCACAGCTCAGCTTTCACTTTACCAGAGCTTGTTAGCTGAGCTGTGATTGGTTGTTATGGGAAAATCTCTCCACTTTCTCTCTCACACAGTTTGATACATCTGGACCATACTATATGTATTTATTTATGTTCCAGCATCACTTCCATACGGCATGAGAGATTATATGTATAAAAAGCTCAATATTATCATATGAGGACAGGATATGAGTTTAGGATATTAGGTCAGATTATAAGGACGGGATGTGAGGTCGACATGCGAGGATGAGATGTAAGGAGGGATATGAGGTCAGGGTATGAGGACAGAATATGAGGATGGGATATGTGATTAGGATATGAGGACAGAATATGAGGATGGGATATCTGGTCAGGATATGAGGACAGAATATGAGGATGGGATATGTGGTTAGGATATGAGGACAGAATATGAGGATGGGATATGTGGTCAGGATATGAGGACAGAATATGAGGATGGGATATGTGGTCAGGATATGAGGACAGAATATGAGGATGGGATATGTGGTCAGGGTATGAGGACAGAATATGAGGATGGGATATGTGGTCAGGGTATGAGGACAGAATATGAGGATGGGATATGTGGTCAGGGTATGAGGACAGAATATGAGGATGGGATATGTGGTCAGGATATGAGGACAGAATATGAGGATGGGATATGTGGTCAGGATATGAGGACAGAATATGAGGATGGGATATGTGGTCAGGGTATGAGGACAGAATATGAGGATGGGATATGTGGTCAGGGTATGAGGACAGAATATGAGGATGGGATATGTGGTCAGGATATGAGGACAGAATATGAGGATGGGATATGTGGTCAGGGTATGAGGACAGAATATGAGGATGGGATATGTGGTCAGGGTATGAGGACAGAATATGAGGATGGGATATCTGGTCAGGATATGAGGACAGAATATGAGGATGGGATATGTGGTTAGGATATGAGGACAGAATATGAGGATGGGATATGTGGTCAGGATATGAGGACAGAATATGAGGATGGGATATGTGGTCAGGATATGAGGACAGAATATGAGGATGGGATATGTGGTCAGGGTATGAGGACAGAATATGAGGATGGATATGTGGTCAGGGTATGAGGACAGAATATGAGGATGGGATATGTGGTCAGGATATGAGGACAGAATATGAGGATGGGATATGTGGTCAGGGTATGAGGACAGAATATGAGGATGGGATATGTGGTCAGGGTATGAGGACAGAATATGAGGATGGGATATGTGGTCAGGATATGAGGACAGAATATGAGGATGGGATATGTGGTCAGGGTATGAGGACAGAATATGAGGATGGGATATGTGGTCAGGATATGAGGACAGAATATGAAGATGGGATATGTGGTCAGGATATGAGGACAGAATATGAGGATGGGATATGGACCGATTTTGAGGACGGGATGTGAGTTCGGGATATGAGGACAGGATAAGAGGTTGGAATATGAGGACAGGATAAGAGGTTGGAATATGAGGACAGGATATGAGGGTGGGATATGAGGACAGGATATGAGGTTGGGATACGAGAATGGGGTATGAGAACAGAATATGAGGATGAGACATGAAGTTGAGATATGAGGACAGAATATGAGGATGGGATATGTGGTTAGGATATGAGGACAGAATATGAGGATGGGATATGGATCGATTTTGAGGACGGGATGTGAGTTCGGGATATGAGGTTGGAATGTAAGGACAGGATATGAGGTTGGAATATGAGGATGGGATATGAGGTTGGAATATGGGGACAGGATGTGAGGATGGGGATATGAGGACAGGATATGAGGATGGGATACGAGAATGGGGTATGAGGACAGAATATGAGGATGAGACATGAAGTTGAGATATGAGGACAGAATATGAGGACGGGATATGAGGTCAGGATATGAGGATGGGATATGAGGTCGGGATATGAGGATGGGATATGAGGACAGGATATGAGGATGAGACATAAAGTTGAGATATGAGGTCGGGATATGAGGACAGGATATGAGGTTGGAATATGAGGACAGGATATGAGGTTGGAATATGAGGACAGGATAAGAGGTTGGAATGTGAGGACAGGATATGAGGTCAGGATATGAGGACGGGATATGAGGTTGGGATATGAGGATGGGATATGAGGACAGGATATGAGGATGAGACATGAAGTTGAGATATGAGGACAGAATATGAGGACGGGATATGAGGCTTCAGGTACATCTCTGCTTATGCTTATAATACATTAATGGTAACTTCTCCCTCCAGGAAGCTCGCCCCCTCATGGCAGTAGACTGATACACAGTTCAGGGTTTGTGTAGATGACATGCAGTTGGTATCTGGTCAAATAAAGTACCTTTTTTCCCCTACCCCACAGGTGTCGGAATGAAGCTTACAGATGTTGGCATAGCAACCATGGGCAAGGGGTGAGTAATCATTGGTAATCATTCTGTTCCGCAAGGCGTGTACCTGGATCATTTATGAAAATGCACAGGAATGTAGCCAGCAGAAACGTGAGAATTTCATGACAAGATGATTTTATGTAAGGGTTACACAGTGACGACAGCTCTGCTGTGCGGTATGGTGGCATCAGTGAAGTAAGGTTGTTCCATGAGCCACAGTGTGTACTTCTATGGCTAGAAGAGTGGTCTCCAAACTGAAGTCCCTACAGATATTGTAAAACTACAACTCCCAGCATGCCCTTTTCTGTCCGAGCATGCTGGGAGTTGTAGTTTTGCAACCCCAGGAGGGCTACAGTTTGGAGACCACTACTCTAGAATAAAATTATTTATAGCTAGCTTTTTCTTTACGGACACCTACTGGTTAAATAGAGAAGTGCACAAAGATGGTGCATAAGAAGTGAACTTTACAGGACATATTTTTATTATGTCTCTTATATTTTATTTTTGATTTACCAATGCAAGTGTTTTCCTATTTTATCAAGGTTTCTTTAGCTACTTTAAGTAACACCATCAATAGGCAGGGTCGTTTCAACACACTTGGGCTAGGTTCATCTTCATTGAAGGCTCCTTTCTGAACCTCCGTCTCAGATCCTGCTAAAAAAAAATGGGACAAGAAAAATGCTGCATGCAGTTTTTTGTTTTTTTTTGTCACATAATAATCTAGTAAAATGATGGATAACAGACAGAAACCTATCAGACCCCATTAAAGGGGTTATCCACCATAAGGTGATTTTAGTACGTACCTGGCAGGCGGTAATGGACATGCTTAGGAAGGATCTGCGCTTGTCTTGGGGCTAAATGGCCATGTTGTGAGATTACTATAATGCAACTGGCTATTTCCTGTTTGAGTTCCCTCCCTGCAACTACAGTCACATGATTCCTTGTTTGTAAGTGTGAGGTCATTTTTCTCCCTCCCACACATCAGCCACCCATTAAAACACTTCTGTGCTCCCTTCAATGCTATAGACCAGTGTTTTCTAACAAGGGTGCCTCCAGCTATTGCAAAACTACAATTCCTTGCAGAATGATCTCCTTCCCACCCAGCGGATGCTCCACCCATTAAAGCAGACTTGCTCCCTCTAAACACTTGACTAGTGAAGTAATGTCTCGGCCCAAACTGCTACCTGGGAAAACCTGAGAAGACACTCATTTTGTATGCTGTTAAAAATAAACAGAAGAGCTACGAGACCACCATCAAACACAGACACTATATTATGAACTACACTTATTTTACAGCCCCTGTAGCATAGGCAAATAAAAAAAAGATACCTGAATACCCCTTTAAGATACTGTAATATATCTTATCAGACAAAATGCTTCTTTCTTCTGTTATTGAGCTTCTTCCCTCCCCCCCCCCTTTTTCTCCAATCTGAAACAAGCTCATTTCTGTCCTGTTGTTTCCAGCTCTCTTTGAGATAAAATTACAGCTGCCCATAAAAATCTATGGCCGATAGTAATTTTTTTTAATACATATCTTCATTACCAGTTCGGCTTATAAATGCCTCAATGAGGCTGCTTTCCCCTTTTCTCCCTGCTTCAGGCACTGTGTGCACCTCCAGCAAGAGGCCCTGTGCAATGTGATTCTATGGCACAGGGTCTACGGAATTTCCGAATCGGAATATCTCCGGACAGAGATTTCGTAGTGTAAAAAATACCCTTAACCCCTTAAGGACCAGGCCATTTTACACCTTAGGACCAGAGCGTTTTTTGCACATCTGACCACTGTCACTTTAAACATTAATAACTCTGGAATGCTTTTAGTTATCAATCTGATTCCGAGATTGTTTTTTTGTGACATATTCTACTTTAACATAGTGGTAAAATTTTGTGGTAACTTGCATCCTTTCTTGGTGAAAAATCCCAAAATTTGATGAAAAATTTGAAAATTTTGCATTTTTCTAACTTTGAAGCTCTCTGCTTGTAAGGAAAATGGATAGTCAAAATTTTTTTTTATTTTATTCACATTTCCAATATGTCTACTGTTACGCCTAGCGCTCCGGGTCCCCGCTCCTCCCCGGAGCGCTTACGGCGTCTCTCTCTCCGCAGCGCCCCGGTCGGTCCCGCTGACCGGGAGCGCTGCACTGTCATGGCCGTCGGGGATGCGATTCGCACAGCGGGACGCGCCCGCTCGCGAATCGCATCCCAGGTCACTTACCCGTTCCCGTCCCCTGCTGTCATGTGCTGGCGCGCGCGGCTCCGCTCTCTAGGGCGCGCGCGCGCCAGCTCCCTGAGACTTAAAGGGCCAGCGCACCAATGATTGGTGCCTGGCCCAATTAGCTTAATTGGCTTCCACCTGCTCCCAGACTATATCTGATCTCTGCCCCTGCACTCCCCTGCCGGATCTTGTTGCCTTAGAGCCTAGTGAAAGCGTTACTGTGTTTGTCCATACTGTGTACTTGACCTCCTGCTATTACCTTATTGACTACGATCCTTGCTGCCTGCCCCGACCTTCTGCTACGTCCGACCTTGCTTCTGTCTACTCCCTTGTACTGTGCCTATCTTCAGCAGTCAGAGAGGTTGAGCCGTTGCTAGTGGATACGACCTGGTCACTACCGCCGCAGCAAGACCATCCCGCTTTGCGGCGGGCTCTGGTGAACACCAGTAGTGACTTAGAACCGGTCCACTAGCACGGTCCACGCCAATCCTTCTCTGGCACAGAGGATCCACCTCCTGCCAGCCGGCACCGTGACAGTAGATCCGGCCATGGATCCCGCTGAGGTTCCCCTGCCTTCTATCTCTGATCTCACCACGGTGGTCGCCCAGCAATCCCGACAGATCGCCCATCTAACCCACCAGCTGTCGGAAGTGTCCACCATGGTGCAGCAACTTCAGTCGCAACTTCTGCCTCTGCTACAGCAGCAACCATCTCCTCCGCCAGCTCCTGCACCCCTTCCGCAGCGAGTGGCCACTCCTAGCCTCCGCTTGTCCCTGCCGGACAAATTTGATGGGGACTCTAAGTTTTGCCGTGGCTTTCTTTCGCAATGTTCCCTGCACTTGGAGATGATGTCGGACCAGTTTCCTACTGAAAGGTCTAAGGTGGCTTTCGTAGTCAGCCTTCTGTCTGGAAAAGCCCTGTCATGGGCCACACCGCTCTGGGACCGCGATGACCCCGTCACTGCCTCTGTACACTCCTTCTTCTAGGAAATTCGAAGTGTCTTTGAGGAACCTGCCCGAGCCTCTTCTGCTGAGACTGCCCTGCTGAACCTGGTCCAGGGTAATTCTTCCGTTGGCGAGTACGCCATACAATTCCGTACTCTTGCTTCTGAACTATCCTGGAATAATGAGGCCCTCTGCGCGACCTTTAAAAAAGGCCTATCCAGCAACATTAAAGATGTTCTGGCCGCACGAGAAATTCCTGCTAACCTGCATGAACTCATTCATCTAGCCACTCGCATTGACATGCGTTTTTCTGAGAGACATCAAGAGCTCCGCCAGGAAAAAGACTTAGATCTCTGGGCACCTCTCCCACAGTCTCCGTTGCAATCTACGCCTAGGCCTCCCGCCGAGGAGGCCATGCAAGTGGATCGGTCTCGCCTGACCCAGGAGGAGAGGAATCGCCGTAGGGAAGAAAATCTTTGTCTGTACTGTGCCAGTACCGAACATTTCTTGGTGGATTGCCCTATCCGTCCTCCACGTCTGGGAAACGCACGCTCGCACCCAGCTCTCGTGGGTGTGGCGTCTCTTGATTCAAAGTCGGCTTCTCCACGTCTCACGGTGCCCGTGCGGATTTCGCCTTCAGCCAACTCCTCCCTCTCAGCCGTGGCCTGCCTGGACTCTGGTGCCTCTGGGAATTTTATTCGGGAGTCCTTGGTGAATAAATTCCGCATCCCGGTGACCCGTCTCGTCAAGCCACTCTACATTTCCGCGGTCAACGGAGTCAGGTTGGATTGCACCGTGCGTTACCGCACGGAGCCCCTCCTAATGTGCATCGGACCTCATCACGAAAAAATTGAGTTTTTGGTCCTCTCCAATTGCACTTCCGAAATTCTCCTTGGACTACCCTGGCTTCAACACCATTCCCCAACCCTGGATTGGTCCACAGGGGAGATCAAGAGCTGGGGTACCTATTGTTTCAAGGACTGCCTTAAACCGGTTCCCAGTACTCCCTGCCGTGACCCTGTGGTTCCCCCTGTATCCGGTCTCCCTAAGGTCTTTATGGACTCTGCCTGCCATAAGAAGTGCCTCTCCCCCCCTCCCAGTCCAGTCAGGCAAGCCTCGGTGCCTCCTCATGGCCCCCGTCCTGGTGTCACACTGCCCCGTGCCAGGCCTCGCCCTCTGCCCTCCCTCCCCATTCCCACTCCTGCTGTACTGCCTGCCGTTGAGGAATCCCTCCATTCTTTCCCTGTGTCCTCATCCCAGGGGAGGCAGTTACCGGACAAAGAGAAGGGGAGACCTAAGGGGGGGGGGGTACTGTTACGCCTAGCGCTCCGGGTCCCCACTCCTCCCCGGAGCGCTTACGGCGTCTCTCTATCCGCAGCGCCCCGGTCGGTCCCGCTGACCGGGAGCGCTGCACTGTCATGGCCGTCGGGGATGCGATTCGCACAGCGGGACGCGCCCGCTCGCGAATCGCATCCCAGGTCACTTACCCGTTCCCGTCCCCTGCTGTCATGTGCTGGCGCGCGCGGCTCCGCTCTCTAGGGCGCGCGCGCACCAGCTCCCTGAGACTTAAAGGGCCAGCGCACCAATGATTGGTGCCTGGCCCAATTAGCTTAATTGGCTTCCACCTGCTCCCAGACTATATCTGATCTCTGCCCCTGCACTCCCCTGCCGGATCTTGTTGCCTTAGAGCCTAGTGAAAGCGTTACTGTGTTTGTCCATACTGTGTACTTGACCTCCTGCTATTACCTTATTGACTACGATCCTTGCTGCCTGCCCCGACCTTCTGCTACGTCCGACCTTGCTTCTGTCTACTCCCTTGTACCGTGCCTATCTTCAGCAGTCAGAGAGGTTGAGCCGTTGCTAGTGGATACGACCTGGTCACTACCGCCGCAGCAAGACCATCCCGCTTTGCGGCGGGCTCTGGTGAACACCAGTAGTGACTTAGAACCGGTCCACTAGCACGGTCCACGCCAATCCCTCTCTGGCACAGAGGATCCACCTCCTGCCAGCCGGCACCGTGACATCTACTTTATGTTTGCATCATAAAATTGACGTGTTTTTACTTTTGGAAGACACCAGAGGGCTTCAAAGTTCAGCAGCACTTTTCCAATTTTTCACAAAATTTTGAACCTCGCTTTTTTTCAGAGACCAGTTCAGGTTTGAAGTGGATTTAAAGGGTCTTCCCATTAGAAATACCCCACAAATGACCCCATTATAAAAACTACACGCCCCAAAGTATTCAAAATTACAATCAGTAAGTGTTTTAACCCTTTAGGTGTTTCACAGGAATAGCAGCAAAGTGAAGGAGAAAATTCACAATCTTTATTTTTTACACTCGCATGTTCTTGTAAACCCAATTTTTTAATTTTTACAAGGGGTAAAAGGAGAAAATGTATACTTGTATTTGTAGCCCAATTTCTCTCGAGTAAGCACATACCTCATATGTCTATGTAAAGTGTTCGGCGGGCGCAGTAGAGGGCTCAGAAGCGAAGGAGCGACAAGGGGATTTTGGAGAATACGTTTTTCAGAAATGGTTTTTGGGGGGCATGTTGCATTTAGGAAGCCCCTATGGTGCCAGAACAGCAAAAATAACCCACATGGCATACCATTTTGGAAACTAGACCCCTTGGGGAATGTAACAAGGAATAAAGTGAGCCTTAATACCCCACAGGTGTTTCACGACTTTTGCATATGTAAAAAAAATTTAAAAAAATGTCACTAAAATATGTGTTTCCCCCCAAATTTCGCATTTTTGCAAGGGTTAATAGCAGAAAATACCCCCCAAAATTTGTAACCCCATCTCTTCTGAGTATGGAGGCACCCCATAAGTTGGCATGAAGTGCATTACGGGCGAACTACAATGCTCCGAAGAGAAGGAGTGATATTTGACTTTTTGAGAGCAAATTTTGCTCGGGGGGCATGTCGCATTTAGGAAACCCCTATGGTGCCAGAACAGCAAAAAAAAAACACATGGCATACCATTTTGGAAACTAGACCCCTTGAGGAGCGTAACAAGGAATAAAGTGAGCCTTAATACCCCACACGGGTTTCACGACTTTTGCATATGTAAAAAAATATATATTTTTTTTTCACTAAGATGTGTGTTTCCCCCCAAATTTCACATTTTTGCAAGGGTTAATAGCAGAAAACACCCCCCAAAATTTGTAACCCCATCTCTTCTGAGTATGGAGGTACCCCATAAGTGGACCTGAAGTGCACTACGGGCGAACTACAATGCTCAGAAGAGGAGGAGCACCATTGAGCTTTTGGAAAGAGAATTCGTTTGGAATGGTAGTCAGGGGCCATGTGCATTTACAAAGCCCCCCGTGGTGCCAGAACAGTGGACCCCCCCCCCACATGTGACCCCATTTTGGAAACTACACCCCTCACAGAATTTAATAAGTGGTGCAGTGAGCATTTACACCCCACTGGCGTTTGACAGATCTTTGGGACAGTGGGCTGTGCAAATGGAAAATTACATTTTTTATTTTCACGGATCACTGTTCCAAAAATCTGTCAGACACCTGTGGGGCGTAAATGCTCACTTATTACATTACATGAGGGGTGTAGTTTCCAAAATGGGGTCACATATGGGGGGGTCCATTGTTCTGGTACCATGGGGGCTTTGTAAACACAAGTGGCCTTCAATTCCGGACAAATTTTATCTTCAAAATCCCAATGGCGCTCCCTCTCTTCTGAGCATTGTAGTGCACCCATAGAGCACTTTACATCCACATATGGTGTATGCTCTTACTCAGAAGAAATTGGGTTACAAATTTTGGAGGGCTTTTTTTTTATTTTCCCTTGTGAAAATGAAAAATTTAGGGTGACACCAGCATTTTAGTGAAAAATTTTTTTTTCATTTTCCCATCCAACTTTAATGAAAATTTGTCAAACACCTGTGGGGTGTTCAGGCTCACTATACCCCTTGTTACGTTCCGTGAGGGGTGTCGTTTCCAAAATGGGGTCACATGTCTGTATTTATTGTTTTGCGCTTATGTCAGAACCGCTGTAAAATCAGCCACCCCTGTGCAAATCACCAATTTAGGCCTCAAATGTACATGGTGCTCTCTCACTCCTGAGCCTTGTTGTGCGTCCGCAGAGCATTTTACGCCCACATATGGGGTATCTCCGTACTCAGGAGAAATTGCGTTACAAATTTTGGGGATCTTTTTTTCCTTTTACCTCCCGTGAAAATAAAAAGTAAAGGACAACGCCAGCATGTTAATGTAAAAAAAAATTTTTTTTTACACTAACAGGCTCGTGTAGACCCAACTTTTCTTTTTCATAAGGGGTAAAAGGGAAAAAAAAGCCCCCAAAATTAGTAACGCAATTTCTCCCGAGTACGGAAATATCCCATATGTGGCACTAAACTGTTTCCTTGAAATACGACAGGGCTCCGAAGTGAGAGAGCGCCATGCGCATTTGAGGACTAAATTAGGGATTGCACAGGGGTGGACATAGGGGTATTCTACGCCAGTGATTCCCAAACAGGGTGCCTCCAGCTGTTGCTAAACTCCCAGCATGCCTGGACAGTCAGTGGCTGTCCGGAAATGCTGGGAGTTGTTGTTTTGCAACAGCTGGAGGCTCTGTTTTGGAAACACTGCCGTACAATACGTTTTTTGTTTTTTATTAGGGGGACAGTGTAAGGGGGTGTATATGTTGTGTTTTACTCTTTATTATGTGTAAGTGTAGTGTTTTTAGGGTACATTCACACTGGCGGGTTTACAGTGAATTTACCGCTAGGAGTTTGCGCTGCGGTGAAAAATTTGCCACAGCCCAAACTTGAAGCAGAAAACTTACTGTAAACCCGCCAGTGTGAATGTACCCTGTACGTTCACATGGGGGGGCAAACCTCCAGCTGTTTCAAAACTACAACTCCCAGCATGTACTGACAGACCGTGCATGCTGGGAGTTGTACTTTTGCAACAGCTGGAGGCACACTGGTTGGAAAACCTTCAGTTAGGTTCTGTTACCTAACTCAGTATTTTCCAACCAGTGTTTCTCCAGCTGTTGCAAAACTTCAACTCCCAGCATGTACTGATCGCCGAAAGGCATGCTGGGAGATGTAGTTATGCAACAGCTGGAGGGATCGCAACTACAACTCCCAGCATGCCCAGAGAGCTGTTTAGGCTTGCTGGGAGTTGCAGTTTTGCAACATCTGTAGAGCTATAGTTTAGAGACCACTGCATAGTGGTCTCCAAACTGTGGACCTCCAGATGTTGCAAAACTACAACTCCCAGCATGCCCAGACAGCAAACTGCTGTCTGGGCATGCTGGGAGTTGTAGTTTTGCAAGATCTGGAGGTGCACAGTATAGAGATCACTTTGCAGTGGTCTCAAACTGTAGACCTCCAGCTGTTGCAAAACTGCAACTCCCAGCAAGCCTAAACAGCTCTCTGGGCATGCTGGGAGTTGTAGTTTTGCAACATCTGGAGGGTTACAGTTTAGAGACCACTATAGTGGTCTCAGACTGTAGCCCTCCAGATGTTGCTAAGTAACTCACCGGCTTCCGTTGGATCCAGGGAGCTGCGTCGCGGTCCTCTTCTTCCGCCGATCGTCGCCCGCTGCCGCCGCTGATCGTCGCAGCTGCCATTGCCGATGGGTAAGTGGATCTTCGGCGCCGGTCCCTGTCGGTTTCCCCGTCCTGCCCCGCCTATTGTGGGAGGGCAGGACGGGGAAACCGAAAGTAAACCCCTCCGCCCCCGATCTGCTATTGGTGGTCGCGTCTAGACCACCAATAGCAGAGATAGGAGGGGTGGCAACTCTGCCACCTCACTCCTATCGCTACAGGGGGATCGTGGGTGTCTAGGACACCCGCGATCCCCCTTCTATTCCGGGTCACCGGGTCACCATAGACCCGTATGACCCGGAATCGGCGCAAATCGCAAGTGTGAATTCACTTG
This sequence comes from Hyla sarda, assembly GCF_029499605.1. Classification (NCBI taxonomy): domain Eukaryota; kingdom Metazoa; phylum Chordata; class Amphibia; order Anura; family Hylidae; genus Hyla; species Hyla sarda. Next base: position 576,191,617 of record NC_079189.1, read on the forward strand.
CGATTTGCGCCGATCGCCGACATGGGGGGGTCTAATGACCCCCCTGGGCATTTGCGCGGGGTGTCTGCTGATAGATATCAGCAGTCACCCCGGCGCGATCCCCGCCCGGCGCGCGGCGGGGACCGAAATTCCCACGGGCGTACAGGTACGTACTTGGTCCTTAAGTACCAGGGAGCAAAGGCGTACCTGTACGCCCTTGGTCCTTAAGGGGTTAAAGGGGTACTCTGGTGGACATTTTTTTTTTTTTTTAATCAACTGATGCCAAAAAGTTAAAAAGATTTGTAAATTACTTCTATTAAAAAATCTTAATCCTTCCTGCACTTATCGGCTTTATACTATAGAGGAAATTCTTTTCTTTTTGGATTTCTTTTCTGTCTGACCACAGTGCTCTCTGCTGACCCCTCTGTCCATTTCAGGAACTGTCCAGAGCCAGAGCAAATCCCCATAGCAAACCTATGCTGCTCTGGACAGTTCCTAAAATGGAACAGAGAACACTGTGGTTGTGACAGAAAAGAAATCCAAAAAGAAAAGAATTTCCTCTGCAGTATACAGCCGCTAATAAGTACTGGAAGGAGTAATAATTTTTAATAGAATTAATTTAAATCTGTTTAACTTTCTGGCATCAGTTGATTAAAAAAAAAAAACATTTCCACCAGAGTACCCCTTTAATGTATACATATGCAGGTAGTGTAAGCCTCTTCTTATACAGAACTCCTTTAAGCAGGGGTAGGTTTTCCACAGCAGATTACATTAACTTCAATGGGGTCTGCTGCAGATTTTCAGCTGGAATCTTGCAGTAGATCCTGCTTGTGTGAACATACCCTAAAAAGGCAATTGGAGCTGTTTTTCTCCTATAATAATATAATATGTCTTTATACAATTCCCTAATATATAGATTTTCCTACTATGCAGTGTTATATGGATTAGAAATATGGGGGGAGATTTATCAAAACCTGTCCAGAGGAAAAGTTGCCCATAGCAACCAATTAGATCGCTTCTTTCATTTTTGAAAAGGCCTGTGAAAAATGAAAGAAGTGATCTGATTGGTTGCTATAGGCAACTCAACAACTTTTTCTCTGGACAGGTTTTGATAAATCTCCCCCCATTGTATCAAGTAGGGATCGACCGATATTCACGATTTTGGGCGTTATCGGCAATTACCTTGCCGATAATCCGATAATGCCCCGCCCCTCGCACCGCCCCCAACGCACCGCGACACGACGTCACCGTCAGTGCGCACAGTGACAGCTCAGGAGGACGCCACCGGAGCCAGATGTAGAGTGGACCCCAGGCCCCGGGAACAGTTAATTATAAAACCGGGGATGTGGGAGGCAATGGGGCCGGGGCGGTGGAGGGTGCGATGCGGTGCGGTGGGGGGTGCGACAGGGTGCGGTGGTGGGGGGGGGGGTGCAGTGGCGGTGATAGGAATCAGGAGGACCCCCGGACAGGCAGGGGGAGAGAAGTGGGTGGCGGCGGCGGCCTATGGCACCGCAATAGCCGCTGCAATTCATTGATTTAAAGCGCCCGCTTTAAATCAATGATCTGCAGCGGTGTCGCGGGGGGGGGGGGGGGATGGATAAATAGCCGATAATTTATACCGGAATAACCTCCACAGATTATCGGTATCGGCCCTAAAAAATCGATATTGGTCGATCCTTAGTATCAAGAGTCATTTCTCACTCTAGATTCCCAACTAGTGGGCCTCCAGCTGTTGCGAAACTACAACTCCTAGCAGGCCTGGACAGCCAAAGGCTGTCCGGGCATGCTGGGGGTTGTAGTATTGCAACAGCTGGAGACACACCGGTTGGGAAACCCTAATCATGCAAAATGACAGGCTCCTTCTGCTTCATTATATGGCAAGAATAATGTCTTGGCAACCTTTAGAGGAGGGCAAGAAGCAGAGCAGCTGGTATATGTCTGCATATGTAACACTGCAATAGACTGGGCACCGGACGATGTCATTTTCTGGGGGTAGGCAGAGAACCATCTGCTATAGGCAAAGAAGACACAGGTAATCTACATCCCCAGAAAGAGTAAGGTGGAGAGAGGTCATCCCCATCCTGGAGAACATCTTCATATTCTTCATAATTACCACTTCTGCAGTAAGGAGCGTTCTCATCTTCAAGTCATTGCTAAAGCTGTCACGTCTTCATTGAGACATCAGTCACGGCGCTTTCATTATGTTCTCATCCTCCCCTGTCAGGATGTTATATGCACTTCCACAATCCGAAATGTATTATTCTAAATCTGGAAATCGTGACTCTCCTCACTGTTCATTTATGGGAGAAAATTTCTACAAATCTTCACAACCCATAATGGAGAAAACATATTATTATTATAAGCTGTTAATGTCAGCATCCACAGTGGTCTAGGACAGTGAAGAGGCCTCGGTCTAGTAAATCAGTTAATGTCGGCATCCCTGGTGGTCTAGGGTAGTAGAGCAGTTAATGTCAGCATCCTTGGAGGTCTATGGCAATAAAGCAGTTGATGTTAGCATCCCAGGTGGTCTATGGTAGTAAAGTGGTTAATGTCAACATTATTGGTGATCTAAGGCAATAAAGATGTTAGTGGAAGCTTCCCAGGTGGTCTAGAGGAATAAAATGGTTAATGTCAGCATCCTAAGTGGTCTAGGACAATGTAGAGGCCTTGGTCTAGTAAATCAGTTAATGTCAGCATCCCTGGTGGTCTAGGGTAGTAAAGCGGTTAATGTCAGCATCCCTTGTGGTCTAGGGTAGTCAAGTGGTAAATGTCAGCATTCCTGGTGGTCTAAGGCAATGAAGACGTTAGTGGAAGTATCTTTGGAGGTCTAAGTCAGGGAAGATATTATTGTAAGCATCCCTAGGGGTCCAGGGAAGTGAACAGGCTTATGTCAGTATCCTGGTGGTCTAGGGCATAAAAGAGGTTAATGTCAGCAACCCTGGTGTTCTAGGTAAATAAAGGAGTTAAAGGGGTACTCTGAGGAAGTCAACTTATCCCCTATCCACACGAGTGGGCTGTCACTCCTGCTCGTCTCAGAAGGTATGGGATGCTGCTCTGTGAGGATAAGTGAGTTTTTAGACTCCGTACAGGAGATTGTGGGGGGTCCCAGTGGTCGGACCCCCGGCTATTAGACAATTTCCTGTAGATTGAGGATAAGTTAACTTCCCTGGAGTGCCCCTTTAATGTTAACATTCCTGGTAATGGATAAAAAATATTCTTAAATTATCGATTTTTAGTAATGAGCCGACTGTGAGTCATAGCTGTGAAAACCTGAGTGTTCCAGTCTCCTATGGTGACTGCTTAATGAACGCGGCTGATAATGAATTCACAACCACTAAAATACCATGTCATCTGTCCACAGGCTTTATAGCTGAAGCTTTCATGATCCATTTGTTGAGCAATTAAAATGCTTTTTACATAAACACTTACACTACAATGCTGGCCCCAGATAAGCTGCCATTAGAGGCCTTAAAGGGGAACACTGCCCCTAGGCATCTTCTTCCCTTACCCCCCAGGCCTTAAAGGGGAACACTGCCCCTAGGCATCTTATTCCCTTACCCCCTGCGATCTCTGGGCTGGCACAGCGGCATTCTGAACACAGAAGCTCAGGGCTTCCGTGTTCGTGACATCATGCAACGCCCCCTCCATTCATGTATATGGGAGAGGGCGTTACCCTATTCCCTCTTCAGACTATGTTAGGAGATAGGGAGAAAAAGATACACAGAGTGCGCTCCTAGTGAAGACCGTTATGATGGAGAGGCAACCATTAGGTGTTGCGCTGAGTGCACAACACCTACAGTAGCTTGTGGAGACAAATTTGCAGGATAGCCGCCAAGGGGAACTCCCGTAGACGACGTCAGTCGGTCCGGTATGAATGCATAACAGTAATGAATGAAAAAGTGTTCCACTCGATTAAAGGCGCTGGTCCCACTGGTCAGGATATGTATACTTTATTGCAACGCATTTCGATCCCAAACTGGGATCTTCATCAGGCCTGATGAAGATCCCATTTTGGGATCGAAACACGTTGCAATAAAGTATACATATCCTAACCAGTTGGACCAGCACCTTTAATCGAGGGGAACACATTTTCATTCATTACTGTTATCTTCAGAATATGAAGATGGGATAAGAGTATATGAGAACAGTATATGAGGACAGTATATGAGGACGACATATGAGGACAGTATATGAGGACGACATATGAGGACAGTATATGAGGACAGTATATGAGGACGACATATGAGGACAGTATATGAGGACGACATATGAGGACAGTATATGAGTACAGTATATGAGGACAGTATATGAGTACAGTATATGAGTACGACATATGAGAACAGTATATGAGGACAGTGTATGAGGACGACATATGAGGACAGTATATGATGAGGACATATGAGGAAAATATATGAGGACGACATATGAGGATAGTATATGAGGACGACATATGAGGATAGTATATGAGGACAGTATACGAGGACGACATATGAGGACAGTATATGAGGTCAGTATATGAGGACAGTATATGTGGACGACATATGAGGACAGTATATGAGGACAATATATGAGGACGACATATGAGGACAGTATATGAGGAGGACATATGAGGACAATATATGAGGACAGTATATGAGGAAGACATATGAGGACAGTATATGAGGACGACATATGAGGACAGTAAATGAGGACAGTATATGAGGATGACATATGAGGACAGTATAGGAGGACGACATATGAGGACAGTATATGAGGACAGTATATGAGGACGACATAGGAGGACGACATGAGGACAGTATATGAGGACAACATATGAGGACAGTATATGAGGATGACATATGAGGACAGTATATGAGGACAGTATATGAGGACGACATATGAGGACAGTATATGAGGATGACATATGAGGACAGTATATGAGGACAGTATATGAGGACAACATATGAGGGCAGTATATGAGGACAGTATATGAGGACAGTATATGAGGACGACATATGAGGACAGTATATGAGGACAACATATGAGGACAGTATATGAGGACGACATATGAGGACAGTATATGAGGACGACATATGAGGACAGTATATGAGGACGACATATGAGGACAGTATATGAGGATGACATATGAGTACAGTATATGAAGACAGTATATGAGGACGACATATGAGGACAGTATATGAGGACGACATATGAGGACAGTATATGAGGACGACATATGAGGACAGTATATGAGGTCGACATATGAGGACAGTATATGAGGAAAACATATGAGGACAGTATATGAGGATGACATATGAGGACAGTATATGTGGACGACATATGAGGACAGTATATGAGGACAGTGTATGAGGATAACATATGAGGACAGTATATGAGGACAGTATATGAGGACAGTATATGAGGACAGTATATGAGGACAGTATATGAGGACGACATATGAGGGCAGTATATGAGGACGACATATGAGGGCAGTATATGAGGACAACATATGAGGGCAGTATATGAGGACAGTATATGAGGACAGTATATGAGGACGACATATGAGGACAGTATATGAGGACGACATATGAGGACAGTATATGAGGACAGTATATGAGGAAGACATATGAGGACAGTATATGAGGACAGTATATGAGGACGACATATGAGGACAGTATATGAGGACAGTATATGAGGACGACATGAGGACAGTATATGAGGACGATATATGAGGACAGTATATGAGGACGACATATGAGGACAGAATATGAGGACAACATATGAGGACGACATGAGGACAGTATATGAGGACGATATATGAGGACAGTATATGAGGATGACATATGAGGACAGTATATGAGGACAGTATATGAGGACGACATGAGGACAGTATATGAGGACGATATATGAGGACAGTATATGAGGACGACATATGAGGACAGCATATGAGGACAACATATGAGGACGACATGAGGACAGTATATGAGGACGATATATGAGGACAGTATATGAGGATGACATATGAGGACAGTATATGAGTGCGACATATGAGGACAGTATATGAGGATGACATATGAGGTCGGGATATGAGGTCATGCTATGAGGATAAAATCTGAGGTTGGAATATGAGGTTGAGAAATGAGGTTGGGATATGAGGTCAGAAATGAGGTTGGGATATGAGGAGAGCATCATTGTCGTTTTCCGCTCCCACAAGGTTTAGGCAGGAAAACTGGGCAATGCCCGGTACTCTCCTAGTAAGTCATAAAATGGAACATGGCTAATAAAATGGACAGGTTCCATTATTCTTAAAGGTATAGTCAAGTTTGGACTAGTCTTCTGATGAACACAGGCTCTGACACAATAATGGCCTTCAAAGGAACCCCATGTGGAGCCAATGACTTCGCACCAGGGAATGTTCCCCATTGGCTTCCAAGCTGATGCCAAACTATAACACCCATAATGCCCTGAGAGCTACTGGCTGTTGAGGCATGATTGGAGTTGTAGTTTTTCAACAGCTTGAGACTCACAGGCTGGGGAATACAGCACTAGGGTCTTATGTTACTTATAATCAGAATGTTTCTTGACCATTTCTTTGACCTTTTTCGTCACCGTCTTGTTTCTATGTGTTTCAGATACAAAGGATTTAAAGGAAACTGTTCTGTATCATTCATCGATCAATTCAAGGCCTTGCACCAGTGCAACAAGTTTTGTGAAATCCTCGGTTTACAATCCTTAAGACCTAACACTTCGAAGCAGAAGAAGCCAAATCCCGTCAAAGAGAAAGCCCAGCCTGCCCCGTCCAGCTCGCGTAAAAATCGCCAAAGCACAAAACCAAAGAAAACATAGCACTACCTGCCACCGGACATGGCGGTCCATTAGAACTGTCCTGTGCTATGTGACTTTCCATTTCCTGCAGGACACTGAAGAAGTGGAGAGGACACTTATAAATCACTTATACAGTAACTGCATGGATGTAGTGCTGTCTGCTAAACTATTAGAAGAAGTATCCTGCACTCATTTATGTTATATAGAGAATATGAAGATAGGAGCATGTCTGCCCGGTAGACATTGCTGCCTTAGGCTAGTGACTGTATGGTGAGTAGTGTTCAGAATCTGATGTATAGCTGTGAGGATTGAGCTGGTGACTGCAAATTCCATATTATTTTCAAGTTAAGATACGTTTGTAGGGTGATGTGGAGGAAAGCTATGAATACGATGAGTTACAGCAATAATAGAGCCCTCTTATACACGATGCTGCAGTATTAGAGCTCTCATACCTGTTGTTGCAGTATTAGAGCTCTCTTATAAACATTGTTGCAGTATAAGGGATCTTTCATACCTGTTGTTGCAGTATTAGAACTCTCTTATACCTGTGGTTGCGGAATTAGAGCTTGTTTATTCACATTGTTGCAATATTAGATCTCTCTTATACATGTTGTTGTAGTATTAGAGCTCTCATACCTGTTGCAGAATTTGAGCTCTTTTATACACCTTGTTGCAGTATTAGAGCTCTCTTATACATACCTGTTGTTGCAGTATTAGAGCTCTCATACCTGTTGCGGTAGTAGAGCTCTCTTATACACATTGTTGCAGTATTAGAGTTCTCATATATATACCTGTTGTTGCAGTATTAGAGCTCTCTTCTACCTGTTGTTGCAGTATTAGAGCTCTCTTATACACGTTGTTGCAGTATTAGAGCTCTCTCATACATGTTGTTGCAGTATTAGAGCTCTCTTATACCTGTTGTTGCAGTGTATTAGAGCTCTATTATACCTGTCGTTGCAGTATTTGAGCTGTCTTATACCTGTTGTTGCAGTATATTAGAGCTCTATTATACCTGTTGTTGCAGTATTAGAGCTCTCTTATCCCTGTTGCTGCAGTATATTAGAGCTCTATTATTCCTGTTGTTGCAGTATTAAAGCTCTCTTATACCTGTTGTTGCAGTATTTGAGCTCTCTTATACCTGTCGTTGCAGTATTTGAGCTCTCTTATACCTGTCGTTGCAGTATTTGAGCTGTCTTATACCTGTTGTTGCAGTATATTAGAGCTCTATTATACCTGTTGTTGCAGTATTAGAGCTCTCTTATACCTGTTGTTGCAGTATATTAGAGCTCAGTTATACCTGTTGTTGCAGTATTAGAGCTCTCTTATACCTGTTGTTGCAGTATATTAGAGCTCTATTATGCCTGTTGTTGCAGTATTAAAGCTCTCTTATGCCTGTTGTTGCAGTATATTAGAGCTCTATTATGCCTGTTGTTGCAGTATTAAAGCTCTCTTATGCCTGTTGTTGCAGTACATTAGAGCTCTCTTATACCTGTTGTTGCAGTATATTAGAGCTCTATTATACCTGTTGTTGCAGTATTAGAGCTCTCTTATACCTGTTGTTGCAGTATATTAGAGCTCTATTATGCCTGTTGTTGCAGTATTAAAGCTCTCTTATACCTGTCGTTGCAGTATTTGAGCTGTCTTATACCTGTTGTTGCAGTATATTAGAGCTCTATTATACCTGTTGTTGCAGTATTAGAGCTCTCTTATCCCTGTTGCTGCAGTATATTAGAGCTCTATTATTCCTGTTGTTGCAGTATTAAAGCTCTCTTATACCTGTTGTTGCAGTACATTAGAGCTCTCTTATACCTGTCGTTGCAGTATTTGAGCTCTCTTATACCTGTCGTTGCAGTATTTGAGCTCTCTTATACCTGTTGTTGCAGTATTTGAGCTGTCTTGTACATATTGCTGCAGTATAAGAGCTCTCTTATTATTGTTGTTGCAGTATTAGAGCTTTCTTATACCTGTTTTGCGATATTAAAGCACCACCAGACCTGGTGCAGCAGTCATAAAGCTCCGTATTACTCAATGTAACATGCTAAGTTATTATTATTATTATTATGATTAATAAATAAGAGGTAATAATGCTTTTATAAAATGTATATTTTTAGCCGTTATTAGAATATTGTGATATTTACCACACAATGCCATGTCCTGTGTTCTGTTGTAATGTAGTCTCCTGTGTAAATTGTATGTCCTGATGCATCTCCCATGTTAGTGAATGTTGTGTACACTGCTCAAAAAAATAAAGGGAACACTTAAACAACACACTGTAACTCCAAGTCAATTACACTTCTGTGAAATCACACTGTCCACTCAGGAAGCAACACTGATTGGCAATCAATTTCACTTGCTGTTGTGCAAATGGAACAGACAACAAGTGGAAATTATAGTCAATTAGCAAGACACCCCAATAAAGAAGTGGTTCTGCATGATGTGACCACAGACCACTTCTCAGTTACTATGCTTCCTGGCTGATGTTTTGGTCACTTTTGAATGCTGGCAGCGCTTTCACTCTAGTGGTAGCATGAGACGGAGTCTACAACCCACATAAGTGGTTCAGGTAGTGCAGCTCATCCAGGATGGCACATGAATGTGAGCTGTGGCAAGAAGGTTTGCTGTGTCTGTCAGCGTAGTGTTCAGAGCATGGAGGCGCTACCAGGAGACTGGCCAGTACATCAGGAGACGTGGAGGAGGCTGTAGGAGGGCAACAACCCAGCAGCAGGACCGCTATCTCTGCCTTTGTGCAAGGAGGAGCAGGAGAAGCACTGACAAAGTCCTGCAAAATTACCTCCAGCAGGCCACAAATGTGCATGTGTCCACTCAAAAGGTCAGAAACAGGATGGTATGTGGGCCTGACGTCCACAGGTGGGAGTTGTTCTTACAGCTCAACACCGTGCAGGACGTTTGGCATTTGCCAGAGAATACCAAGATTGGCAAATTCGCCACTGGCACCCTGTGCTCTTCACAGATGAAAGCAGGTTCACACTGAGCACATGTGACAGACGTGACAGAGTCTGGAGACGCCGTGAGAACGTTATGCTGCCTGCAACATCCTCCAGAATTACCAGTTTGGCGGTGGGTCAGTAATGGTGTGGGGTGGCATTTCTTTGGGGGGCCGCACAGCCCTCAATGTGCTTGCCAGAGGAAGCCTGACTGCAATTAGGTACAGAGATGAGCTCCTCAGACCCCTCGTGAGACCATATGCTGGTGCGGTTGGCCCTGGGTTCCTCCTAATGCAAGAAAATGCTAGACCTCATGTGGATGGAGTGTGTCAGCAGTTCCTGCAAGAGGAAGGCATTGATGCTATGGACTGGCCCACCCATTCCCCAGACCTGAATCCGATTGAGCACATCTGGGACATCATGTCTCGCTCCATCCACCAACACCACGTTGCACCACAGACTGTCCAGGGGTTGGCAGATGCTTTAGTTTAGGTCTGGGAGGACATCCCTCAGGAGACCATCCGCCACCTCATCAGGAGCATGCCCAGGCTTTGTAGGGAGGTCATCCGGGCACGTGGAGGCCACACACACTACTGAGTCTCATTTTGGCTTGTTTTAAGGACCTTACATCAAAGTTGGATCAGCCTGTAGGGTGGTTTTCCACTTTGATTTTGAGTGTGACTTCATATCCAGACCTCCATGGGTTGATAAATTTGATTTCCATTGATAATTTTTGTGTGATTTTGTTGTCAGCACATTCAACTATGTAAAGACGAAAGTATTTCATACGATTAGTTCATTCATTCAGATCTAGGATGTGTTCTCTTAGTGTTCTCTTTATTTTTTTGAGCAGTGTACATAGAATTGCTGGATTACATTGCTCATAAAAATGTTTATTCAGGGTGTGGATCTAATGCTTGATATGGAATGAAGTCTGTGTAGCATGGAAAGCCTTGTGACCACCTCAACCCTTGTGACCACCCTATAATACCCTGATGAGGGATGTAGTTTTGCAACAGTTAAATCAGGTAGCAAATGTTAAAGGGGTACTCCACTTCCCCAGCGTTCTGAATATTTTGTTTCGAATGTTGGGTGCAAGCTGCGGGGGTCGTGACAGCACACCACGCCTGCTCAATGCAAGTCTATGGGAGAGGGCGTGGGTTATCCAGGAATTAAAAAAAAAACAGGCCTAAAAAGACCGCTCCTTGTCTGTCTCCAGGTTGGGTGGGGTATTACAACTTGGCTCCATTCACTTCAATGGAACTGAGCTACAGAACCACACCCAACCTGGAGACAGAGAGGGAGTGGTCTTTGAAAGAAATTATCCCTATTTTTCGATTCCTTGATAACCCCTTTAAGTGCTAGCTACAAGGTAAGGCTATGTTTGCATCTGCTACGGGAGCCTCTGTTGCAGAATCCATTTTAATAACATGACAAAAAAAATTCTGCATGCAATTTTTTTTGTCTTGTTAGAATCCTGCAAAAGGAGGAAAACAAGCGGAAAGCCCAATGGACCCAAAAAAAGTCAATGGGGTCTGTCGGTCTCTGTTTGTGTCCGTGTTCTAGTGTGGTATGTGTGGTCAGGTAGCTGAAGGGGTCAGCAGTGTGCAAAATAACATACAGGAATTAATATGCATTTGGGTGGCCCACTCAGTCACAATACTGAGCATCCCATCAGGAATCTGCCCGACCTGAAAGATTGTTAGTCCGGAGACTTGAGATGGAGACTTTGATGCAGTTGAGAACCCAGCCTAATGATTCCTGGGGGTCTCAGCAGAGGAATATCTTATGTTAAATGCATTGTCTTGGCTAAAAGCAGAAAATTGTTATCTAGGGGTTATCTAGGAATAAAAAAACAAAGCTCATTTCTTGTTAAAACAGCACCATCCTTGTCCTTAGGTTGTGTGTGGTATTTCTGTGATAGATGTATATGTGTGTATATATAAATTTTATATACTGTATATGTAAAATGCCCATTTAGGATGAAGACTCCATACTTCTCTGTTACTTGTCCACTCCTCCCCCATCTGCTCTCTCCCTCCTCGCCCCCACCTTCGTGTAGAGGAATCTGCTGACCACCCATCTGCTCCTTCTGGTCTCACCCCTCCCATCGTGTGAAGCCTTTTGGACAAAGAAGCCCAGGAAAGGCATAGTAGGGGGGTGGGAACTTATGCTAATTACAGAGGTAATATAACCAAGTGAAGGACTGAATAAAGGCAGAGAAGCATTTGAAACCGACATGGCTCTGTTTGATTTACTTTGGTATACTTCGGTATATAAATTCTGTATACGGATTTGGCCAGGAGTAAGATAGCTTCAAGAGCACTGATAAAATCTATATCAGGTGGCGCCCAACATGGGGCCTGGGTTTAGGCCTCATGTGTAAGTAGCAATACCCAGAGCAGACGGATTGAACAAAGGCGGACACAGACGGAATTTGATCAACTCCAGGCATACGGTAGGACATTCTAGTACCCAGCCTAAAGTACCCATGTCTCCCCTTTGTTTTGTCTTGCTGCTTTAGTCGACTTGCTCGGGACCTACCAGAGACAGACAGGTAAAATTCTCGCCCAGAACCAATTACCCATGTACCTGTTATAAAAGTTATAAAAATCTACTGCCCGAGTGTGTATGAAGTGTGAGGGAGTAAATAAGCAGGCTCCTGTTGGGGAGTAGTTGATTGAGTCGCCTGGGAGAATTGCATTGTTTGGAGTATGTTTCCCGGGACTCTTTCCTTGGTCGCCTTGGAGGATTGAGTTGTTTGGAGTGAGCTGATGATCCGAAGAGAGGGTATCAGTGGAGTTTTGGTGCAGGATGCCAATTAAACGGGCCTATGTCCCTTGGGGGGATCGACTTTTGGGGTAGACTGTCATCTAGGACAGTGTGTCTTAAAATAACATATTTCCAGGGACTCCCCAAAAATAAGATATCCTTGGGAACTTGTCCCACTATAACTGATTGTATATGTGTTATGGTTCGTTTTTAATGTGTCCATGGATTATTGTTAAATTAGCTAATTCAGACGAAGAGGGGGGGGGGAACTTCCCTTCTAATACTAGATCTAATGTATCAGTGTTTTAAAGATATCTCCTTAAAGTACAGGGGTTAAGAGGGGTTTTAGTTGGCAACAGCTGGAGGCCCACCAGCTTGTGGGCTATGAGACAGAGGGGGCTATGGAGTTTGCAGATATAACCTGACCTCACTGATAGAATTGCTGACAGGAAGTGGGGGAAGGGAATTGCACAGAGTTGTATATGTATACAATATATATATATATATATATATATATATATAATAAAAAAAAGAGGTTTTGATGGAAAACATGTGGTGAGTTCAGAATGGAATTGATGAATTATAGATATTAAGGCAGTTGCAAGATTGAAATATATTGATGGTTGATGGGATAAAAAGGTTTATACATATAGCAGGGTAATATACAGTTATATACAACAGTGTGATTCTTGAGAACCATTGTGATTTGACTTAGTTATATTGTAGTCATCTGAATGGATATAGATAGGCAGAAGTTGTTGACTGAAAGTATGATGAAAATATTTAGGTAATGAAATCAACACTGATGTACAGACATACATGTTTTTATAAACTGGTGATAGGATAGTGAGAATTATCATATATTCAATGAAGAGAGCCTTTGTATTAGGGTGGGGGGATGCCATAAATGGAAAATGGAGATTGATTGGGGGGGGGGGGGAGGGAGTGTGAAAATAGGACTGTCTGTATAATGCTATCATTATGGATCTAAGAATCCCTTATGGAGTGACAGCCTAAAATCACAACCCCAGACATTGTTAAGATTTTAACCTTTCTTCATCCCATGCTCTCTCTCTCTTTCTGGAGATAGCCATGAGGCAGCTAGTCTCTGCCACATGCTTACTCCGTATGGGGGGCAGCCATGTTACCACCCCCAGAAGTGAAGTTCCTCCCCCAGCAGCCATTTTAGCTCACCCAATTAGTTCCCACCTCCACTCCCCAGCAGCCATTTTAACTAGTCTAGTGAAGCATGTATGATGAATTAGGAATACATGGAGTATGACCAGTGAATGGTTTCTGGTGAAGCTGTGTATGTACATTAACCTATTTGATGATATTTTATTAATTTCTTAATAAGTTTGTTTTTGCAGGAGTGCAAGATGGATGAAAAAAATAAATAAATTAAAAAAATGGAATTTATAAGGAAATGCAATTAATTGTCTGATTATATTATAGGATTAACGAGAGAAGTGTGGCCAAGGAGAATAAAATAAAACAAAGTAAATTAAAAAGTGATCACTATTTAATTAATGAATATTACCTTAAGCATTTAAAATCAGCTAATGGTTTATTGATTATAAATAATGCACATTGAAGGTGATTTTTCCCAATTTTTGAAAGAGCTCTGTATATTTTTTATTTTTTTACATTTTGTTTTTGGTGAGAATGTGGGCCCTGTGTGTTGTATGTCTGTATTGTTACATGTTACATGTGTCTTGTATGTCTCTTGTTGTAAAGTAATGCAGAAATCCAGTGAGACACTGGATGCTCAAAAGTTGTTGAGGAATGACTATACCGAAGGGAGAACAAAAAGCCAGACTTAAAGGGGTGGTGACCAGTGACATAGAGGTCTACTGAAACACAGTCCCATTAAATTGAGGTAACTACATTTCTACTGTTTAAATTCGAATGTGTTTATAGTACCTGGATACACAATGTGATATATTCTACACCCAGCCATCTGCTCCTTCCGGTATCACCCCTCCCATCGTGTGAAGCCTTTTCAACAAAGAAGCCCAGGAAAGGCATGGTAGGTGGGTTAGAAGTTATGCTAATTACAGATGTAATATAACCAAGTGTAGGACTGAATAAAGGCAGAGAAGCATTTGAAACCGACATGGCTCTGTTTGATTTACTTTGGTATACTTTGGTATATAAATTCTGTATACAGATTTGGCCGGGAGTAAGGGTGGTTTCACATCAGGTTTTGTACTTACGGTTCCCGTATACGGCTGGGAGGAGGGGGGCGGGGTTTAATTGCGGCGCCCGCACTCAGCTGTATAGGGGAACCGCATTTAATGCATGTCTATGAGCCAATCGGAGTGAACCGCAGCCTCCGGTCGGCTGCGTTTTCGGCCGTATGCAGTTTCCCGACCGTAGGCAAAAACGCGGTCGACCACGTTTTTGCCTGCGGTCGGGAAACTGCATACGGCTGAAAACGCAGCCGACCGGAGGCTGCGGTTCACTCCAGTCGGCTCATAGACATGCATTAAATACGGTTCCCCTATACGGCTGAGTGTGGGCGCCGCAAATAATCCCCGCCCTCCCTCCTCCCAGCCGTATACGGGAACCGTAAGTACAAAACGTGGTGTGAAACCACCCTAAGATAGCTACAAGAGCACTGATAAAATCTATATAATCTCCACTTGTCTCCATTCACTTCTATGGAAAGAGCTGCAATACCACACACAACCTGAGGACAGGGACGGCACAGTTTTTGGAAGAAATTACCTCAGGTTTTCTATTCTGGGTTAATAGAGGAAGGTCAACTGTTCAGGACCCTCATCTATTAGCCAGAGTGGAGAGTGGTTACAAAGAGAGCGTCTCTTGCTCTGGATGACCCATTCTGGCCTGTGTTACCCAGACCACTCATTGATTCGAATGGACATTGTGTAATGCTTCATTTTCCCTGTGGTGGCGCTGCAGAGATAATGAACACTTACTGCCAGATATCCTGACAGATCACAGCTAATCCCATCCCAAAAGAGGAAGACTTTTTGATCAGCTTGCTGTTAACAAGTAGGGGTTGACCAAACAGAGGACCCTTTAAAGGGGTACTCTGGTGCTTCAGCATTCTGAACATTTTGTTCCGAACGCTCGGAGGCCTTGATTGCGACATCATGGCCATGCCCCCTCATAACATCACTCCATGCCCCCTCCATTCATCCATTCATGTCTATGGGAGGGGGCATGTCAACTGACATGCCCCCTCCCATAGACATGAATGGAGGGGGCGTGGCATGACATCACGAGGGGGCATGGCTGGGGTGTCACGACCACTGCCGCCTGAACCCAGCGTTTGTTTAGAATGCTGTGTGCTGCGGGAGATTCTTTGGATATGGGATAAGATGAGCTATCAAATTAATAAACAAAATAATACGCTCGGAAAGTGCCTAAGATATAACTTTTAAGTGCTAAATTAGGTTCCCTAGGGCCCTGCAATTGCCCCTCCATTATTCCTACTAGGGCTCCCCCATATTGGACATCTCCACCGTTACCACTAGACATGTGCAATTCGGTTCGGCACGAATGTCTAAATTAACGAATTTTACCGTTTTCGTGCATTCGGACCCATCCGAATGCACGAAAACATATTTTGAACATTCCCGAATAGCCACGATAATACGAATAGCAAAGTAACGAATACATTCGTTATTTCCCGACCTGTAAATAACGAATGCATTCGTTATCCATAAACGACGTGAAGAATTAATTCTGATAACAAAGTTAATAAAAAGGATACAGATAGTTTGATTTTTCGGATACATTCGGTATTCGGGTACATTCGGTAAATCTTTTTATTCTTTTTTGGACTTTAGCGATCCTAAAAAGTTATGGAGATACCTTTTTTATTAAAATTTCGTAGGGTATCATAAAAAAATCATAATAAAAAAGATACAGTGGTGATGGAAAAAATTGTATCTAATGAAATGTATGATTTTTATTATGAAATGTTTATTCATTTTTAAACAGGTATCAATTTATGTGAGCGGGTAAAGCACTAAAAATGTAGCCGACAATAGCAAAAATGTAGTGTGTGCGTGTTTTTCACTTTTGTTTTTTTTTTTTTATTTTTTAGGTAGTACTACTACTCCCAGCATGGAACACACTCTTCCATGATGGGAGTAGTAGTTACCTGTACTAATTGACGGATCGCAGGGGTCCCTTGCGATCCTCTTGTATAATGTACAGATGCGGCGGCTGCTCTTCTATGGTCCCCTGCACTCACGTATATGTACACATATTCATATTTCCCGCAGAGCTGTGATTGGCCAGATGGTTCCAGCCAATCACAGCTCTCTTTGAGAAATAGGAATATGTGTATATATACGGCCGTGCAGGGGTCCATAGGAGAGCGGCCGCCGCATTCATACATTATACTGGAGGATCGCAGCGGGTGTCAGGAGTGATACCCGCGGTGATCTTTCCTTTACTACAAGTACTACCACTCCCAACAAGGAGTACACTCTGCTCCATGCTGGGAGCTGTAGTACCTGTATTAATAGACAGATCGCAGCGGGTGTCAGAAGTTACACTCGCTGCCATATGTCTATTAATGCAGGTACTACAGCTCCCAGCATGGAGCAGAGTGTGCTCCATGTTGGGAGTATTAGTACCTGCAGTAAGGGACAGATGCCAGGGATGTCACTCCTCCTGACACCCCCTGCGATCCTCCTGATGTGAATGTCGGGATCAGCTGTTCTCAGGGCTACAGAGCAAGGAGAACAGCTGACGCTGAGCCGTAGGTATACATCGTATATCTACTGCCCAGCAAGAACTTACAGTGAGCCTGCAATGTGTATATACAGTATACACATTGCTGGCTCACTTAACCCCTTGCTGAGCTGTGCGCTATGCGCAAGCCCAGCAAGGGAAGAGTTAACTTACACTGCTGGACAGTGTAAGTTAACCCTTTGGGCGGTATACACAATATACAGCTATCTATAGATAGCTGTATACAGTGTATACAGAAGAGGAAGTCCAGCTTACTTCCCTGAGTCCCGGGCCGGGTTCGTGTAGCTCCGCCCCCTAGTGATGACGTCATTAGGGGGCGGAGCTACAAAAGGGAACAAGACTAGTTAATCTGAAGCTCTGTTCACATTGTACGTTTTGTATAATGTGAACAGACCCTTCTGGCAGTGTCTACCCAGACAGGGAGACTCCAGCTGTTGCTAAACTACAACTCCCAGCATGCCCAGACAGCCAAAGGCTGTCTTGGCATGCTGGGAGTTGTAGTTTTGCACCAATTGGTGGCTCCCTGTTTGGGTAGACATTGCATCATGGGTGCTCTCCCCAGCGGACAGCGCCAAAAATGTCATAACCAATTTTTGGTGTTTTTTTCTTCTCGTTTCAGATCCGTGTATGCAGAGGATTACTGCGGATTCGATGGATTACGGCGGATTATTTATTTTTCCCTTTAATAAAATGGTTAACGAGGGCTGTGGGGGAGTGTTTTTTTAAATAAAATAATTTTTCCAATGTGTTGTGTTTTTTTTTATTTTTATTGAATTTTCAGGGTTAGTAGCGGAAGCTGTCTTATTGACGGAATCCATTACTAGGCCAGGGCTTAGTGCTAGCCCCAAAAACAGCTAGCGCTAACCCCCAATTATTACCCCGGTACCCACCGCCACAGGGGTGACGGGAAGAGCCGGTACCAACAGGCCCGGAGCGTCAAAAATGGCGCTCCTGGACCTAGGCGGTAACAGGCTGGCGTTATTTAGGCTGGGGAGGGCCAGTAACAATGGTCCTCTCCCACCCTGGTAACGTCAGGCTGTTGCTGTTTGGTTGGTATTGTGCTGAGAATGAAAATACGGGGAACCCTATGCGTTTTTTTTTTTATTTAAATAAAAAAAAAAACGCATAGGGTTCCCCGTATTTTCATTCTCAGCACAATACCAACCAAACAGCAACAGCCTGACGTTACCAGGGTGGGTGAGGACCATTGTTACTGGCCCTCCCCAGCCTAAATAACGCCAGCCTGTTACCGCCTAGGTCCAGGAGCGCCATTTTTGACGCTCCGGGCCTGTTGGTACCGGCTCTTCCCGTCACCCCTGTGGCGGTGGGTACCGGGGTAATAATTGGGGGTTAGCGCTAGCTGTTTTTGGGGCTAGCACTAAGCCCTGGCCTAGTAATGGATTCCGTCAATAAGACAGCTTCCGCTACTAACCCTGAAAATTCAATAAAAATAAAAAAAAACACAACACATTGGAAAAATTATTTTATTTAAAAAAACACTCCCCCACAGCCCTCGTTAACCATTTTATTAAAGGAAAAAATAAATAATCCGCCGTAATCCATCGAATCCGCAGTAATCTTCTGCATACACGGATCTGAAAAGAGAAGAAAAAAAACACAAAAAATTGGTTATGACATTTTTGGCGCTGTCCGCTGGGGAGAGCACCCATGATGCAATGTGTACCCAAACAGGGAGCCACCAATTGGTGCAAGACTACAACTTCCAGCATGCCCAGACAGCCTTTGGCTGTCTGGGCATGCTGGGAGTTGTAGTTTAGCAACAGCTGGAGTCTCCCTGTCTGGGTAGACACTGCCAGAAGGGTCTGTTCACATTATACAAAACGGACAATGTGAACAGAGCTTCAGATTAACTAGTCTTGTTCCCTTCTGTAGCTCCGCCCCCTAATGACGTCATCACTAGGGGGCGGAGCTACACGAACCCGGTCCGGGACTCGAGGGAAGTAAGCTGGACTTTGTCTTCTGTATACACTGTATACAGCTATCTATAGATAGCTGTATAAAGTGTATACCGCCCAAAGGGTTAACCTACACTGTCCAGCAGTGTAAGTTAACTCTTTCCTTGCTGGGCTTGCGCATAGCGCACAGCTCAGCAAGGGGTTAAGTGAGCCAGCAATGTGTATACTGTATATACACATTGCAGGCTCACTGTAAGTTCTTGCTGGGCAGTAGATATACGATGTATACCTACCGCTCAGCGTCAGCTGTTCTCCTTGCTCTGTAGCCCTGAGAACAGCTGATCCCGACATTCACATAAGGACGATGGCAGGGGGTGTCAGGAGGAGTGACATCCCTGGGATCTGTCCCTTACTGCAGGTACTAATACTCCCAACATGGAGCACACTCTGCTCCATGCTGGGAGCTGTAGTACCTGCATTAATAGACATATGGCAGCGAGTGTAACTTCTGACACCCGCTGCGATCTGTCTATTAATGCAGGTACTACAGCTCCCAGCATGGAGCAGAGTGTACTCCATGTTGGGAGTGGTAGTACTTGTAGTAAAGGAAAGATCACTGCGGGTATCACTCCTGACACGATCCTCCAGTATAATGTATGAATGCGGCGGCCGCTCTCCTATGGTCCCCTGCACGGCCGTATATATACACATATTCCTATTTCTCACAGAGAGCTGTGATTGGCTGGAACCATCTGGCCAATCACAGCTCTGCGGGAAATATGAATATGTGTATATATACGTGAGTGCAGGGGACCATAGAAGAGCAGCCGCCGCATCTGTACATTATACAAGAGGATCGCAAGGGACCCCTGCGATCCGTCAATTAGTACAGGTAACTACTACTCCCATCATGGAAGAGTGTGTTCCATGCTGGGAGTAGTAGTACTACCTAAAAAATGTTTAAAAAAAAAAGTGAAAAACACGCACACACTACATTTTTATTATTGTCGGCTCCATTTTTTGTGCTTTACCCGCTCACATAAATTGATCCCTGTTTAAAAATGAATAAACATTTCATAATAAAAATCATACATTTCATTAGATACAATTTTTTCCATCACCACTGTATCTTTTTTATTATGATTTTTTTATGATACCCTACGAAATTTTAATAAAAAAGGTATCTCCATTATTTATTAGGATCGCTAAAGTCCAAAAAAAGACTAAAAAGATTTACCGAATGTACCGAATACCGAATGTATCCGAAAAAAACAACACGAATACCCGAATACCGAATGTATCCGAAAAATCTAAACCGAAAATATTGCCGAACCGAATTTTTTTTCCAAAACGAAAAAACGAAACGAAATTAAACGAAAATGTTTCTAGTGCACAAGTCTAGTTACCACTTTCATACAACCATTTCACATTTTCATATGGTTGTAGTGCTCTGAAACATACCTCCTGATTATTTTGTCTGCTGAGGTTTGGATTACTGTACAAGATGCCCCAGGATACCTACTGAGCGCCTCTAACTTTCCGCTTATATGGCAGAAAGAAGTTGTATAATTCTAATGCATGATTATATTCTTGCTAGGCAAACACCCCTAAATCTCTACTCCAGCATGGTTGCCCTCTAGTGAACATTATCAATTGTTACGCATCACTACTGTCACCAGTTGCGCCATGCATATTTAATCGTCCACGTGTCCGGAAGTGAGGTCAGACGCCACTGCACCACTATACCAGTGAGTGAGCCGGACAACTCTGCTGACACCTGATGCCCGTATCAGGAACTGTCCAGAGCAGGAGAAAATCCCCATAGCAAAACTATGGTACTCTGGACAGTTCCTGACACGGACAGCGGTGTCAGCAGAGAGCACTGTGGACAAGACAAAAAAGAAATTCAAAAAGTAAAGAATTTCCTCTGTAGCATACAGCTGCTAAGAAGATTTTTTTAATAGAAGTAATTTACAAATCTGTTTAACGTTCTGGCACCAGTTCATTTAAATATAAAAAGTTTTCCACTGGAGTACCCCTTTAAGACAGAATATAGACTCTTAAAGGGGTACTCCACTGGAAAACATTTTTTTTTTTTTTTTTTATCAACTGGTGACAGAAAGTTAAACAGATTTGTAAATGACTTCTGTTAAAAAAAAAAAATGTAATCCTTCCAGTACTTATCAGCAACTGTATGATCCACAGGAAGTTCCTTTCTTTTTGAATTTCCTTTCTGTCTGACCACAGTGCTCCCTGCTGACACCTCTGACCATGTCAGGAACTGTACAGAGTATGAGCTAATTCCCATAGAAAACCTATTCTGCTCTGGACAGTTCCTAAAACGGACAGAGGTGTCAGCAGAGAGCACTGTGGTCAGGCAGAAAGGAAATTCAAAAAGAAAAGAACTTCCTGTGGATCATAATAGCAGCTGATAAGTACTGGAAGGATTAAGGTTTTTAATAGAAGTAATTTACAAATCTGTTGAACTTTCTGGCACCAGTTGATTTAAAATAAAAAATGTTTTCCAGTGGAGTACCCCTTTAGATTTTATATTCTTACAGTGGCGCCACCTGTAGGAAGTGTTTGTATAAAAGCCATTTTAATTAAATTGCTGTCCAACAGGTTTGCAGGAAAATCTGATACATCCTATCCTGTTATGGGTTCTTTGGCCCAATATTTGGACAGCTACGTTCTTCCCAGGTTTTCAAGAGCATTTTCTTTAACAAAATCGGAGTCATGTTTTCCAGTGTAAATGATCTTCCGGCCGCACTCTGTACACCTGCAACAAAGAATACACTGAGCAGCGGGATCCAAGAATACACTGAGCAGGTTATTTTTACAGAGGAACAAAATAGCCGTCAAAAGTCAACAACAGCTGCGGAACGATAAATCACCAGTCGGAAGGTTTGTGGACGTGCAGCTTGATGACCAGTTATGAATCCTATTGGAAGGGTGACAGTAACATGTGTCTTACATTTCCCTAATAAAGGCGTCTATTGGAAATATAGGCCGCTTTATACTTAGTAGGCATGCGCACAACAGGAACATTTTTATTAGTTTAGTTTAGTTTCGTTCTGTTATTTTCATTTTGTGACCTCATTCGGTAATGTGAACTTTGCGTTATTCACACTATGGAAAAGTTTGGTTTATTTATTTATTTATTTTCATTAAAGGGGTTATCCAGGAAAAAACTTTTTTTTTATATATATATCAACTGGCTCCAGAAAGTTAAACAGATTTGTAAATTACTTCTATTAAAAAAATCTTAATCCTTTCAGTACTTATGAGCTTCTGAAGTTAAGGTTGTTATGGCATTCATAGCTGGGTTCTTTCGGTTAAGTTACACCAGCATTTATGTATGTACCATTGTAAATTTTGCTTTCATTTTTTCTTTTTTAATGACAAAAAATTTATAATCTGATTGCTTGGCCAAAGATACGTTTCACACAATTTGGGGGAGATTTTAAAACCTGTGCAGAGGAGGAAAAGTTGACCAGTTGCCCATAGTAACCAGTCAGATTGCTTCAGCTCTTTTCAGCCACCTCTGTCTGTGTCAGGAACTGTCCAGAGCAGTAGAGGTTTGCTATAGAGATTTGCTTCTACTCTGGACAGTTCCTGACACAGACAGAGGTGTCAGCAGAGAGCACTTCCTGTGGAACACAGCAGCTGTTGGGTGTGTCTGACTTCCAGAGTTTTCCAGAGAGAGAGGATTGAAGCAGTGTTTCCTACAGCCTTTTCCCCAGGAGGGTGGCAGCTACCTTGGGAGAGCCTCCTGCTATGGAGCCCCAGACTTCCCCCCCTCGAACTAGGCCGGCGGGGGGTGGGAGTGAGAGAGCTACGGCCGATTCCCAGGACAGGGTGAGAAGATCCAGCAAGCTCCGCAGTAATGTGGAGCCCACTCCCCCATCCGTCGCTGGAAACCCCAAGGCGTCCGGGAAGAAGCTTATGATTATGTCTTCGGGGACTGTGTCTGATATTATGGAACCCCAGCAATGGGGGGGTGAAGGGTCCCAGGGAGTCGCTAGCTACTTTTGGTTCCCCCATGCAGGCAAATCTTGTAGAATATGAGCAGCTGGGAAAAAGCTGAAAATCATAAGGGAAGACCTGAAGTTTGCTCGCTACCAAACAGATAACTCTGCCAAGGCCATGAGGGCTAAGTTTGCTGCCAGGGTGTGTGAGCTGAAGGCAGAGGAGCAGGAGGTGGTGAGAGCCCGAATGCTGATTATAGAGGGAGCAGGCATGTTTAAAGAAAAATTAAAGAATGAAGACCGCTATAAAACCATGCGGACCCCTGTGAAGGAGGAAGAGGATAGTCAGGGGAGGAAGAGTGCTTGGAACAACTCAGTCTCTGACTCTCTGATCGTCCTTTCAAATCTATATGAGGCCCTTGGGGATATCATCTCCCCTCCTCTTCTCGAGGGTCCTGAGGCAGTGCGACCTCCAGGAGGTGCCGAGCCTCCTTCCTCTGGGGCAGTTTCCTCAGGGGGAGAGGTAACATCAGATGCTGGAGGTAAAGATCCTGGGATGGATATATCCCTGAGTTTAAAAAGAGGCAAAGGGTCTTCAGATGGGGGTGGAGGGAAGGAGAGGAAGAAGGTTTAAGGGGTGAGGCCATCTAACTCAATCACCCAGGATGGCGGCACTCACCCCACTGACGTTGGCATCCATTAACTGTGTCAGCATAAAATCAGATACGGCTAGATTCGCAGCCTTTGATTTTCTCGGCCGTGTTGAAGCCGACATTTTCTTTTTACAAGAGACCAAGTTGTCAGATCTATCTTCCCTGGTAAAAGCCAGGAGAGAGTGGAGGCGCGGTCCCTCTCACTGGTCTCTTGCGGCTGAGCCGTATAGTGGGGTGGCGTCCTTTTTAACGCTCCTGTTCAATGCAGACGAGTTATTGAGTTAGAAATGGGGAGGTGCCTGATCTTAGATATCTTCATGAAGGGACAAGAGCTCCGGGTCATTAACATCTACGCCCCGCAAACTAAATGGGGCCGTAAAGATCTCTTTATGAGGATTAAGCCCTTTCTTTTTACGAGTCGGCAAGTGATCTTTGGAGGGGACTTCAATAATGTCACGAGGTCCCAAGATAGGAGAGGCTCCAATGGTCCGCTGACTTGCGATAGTGTGGCACTGATTAGCATAGCTAGAGAAGCTCGCCTAGAGGACGCCCACATCCGGAGCCCCTCAGGCCACACAGGTTTCACCTATCATCAAGGTAGTCGCAGGTCTTGGATAGATAGGTTTCATTTAAAGGAGGAAGCCGTCTCTTCCACAGTGTCCGTGGTTGAGGTGGAGTTCTCCGACCACTGTATGATTTTGTTTTCCCTGAATGTTTCAGAGACCCCCCGGATGGGAAAAGGTTATTGGAAGCTGAATTCGTCCCTCCTGGAGGAAGCGGAGATAAGACAGTCCTTTGAGGATTTTCTTCAGAGTCAGGTACCTTTACTGGGCCTATGTAGTAGTAAGTCAGAGTGGTGGGAGATATTCAAGAAGCAGGTTGCGGGGTTCTTCCGCCAGCTCTCGAGCCTCAGGTCCCTGAACAGGTATCGCCTGTATCAGGGTCTGAGGAGGAAACTCGAGCTTCTTGTCTCGACTGGAGGTAGCCGTGAGGATATCTCCAGAGTGAAATCCTTGCTGATGGGGTGTCAGTACGATAGGCACGCATCTTTGGTTTTTGAGAGGGATTTCGGGAAGTACCGCTCGCCCGACCCTTACATAAACTGTAAGATGTCAGTGAGTAGTAAAGTCATTTCAGGACTGATTGATAGTACAGGATCTCTGAATCGGTCCAGATCAGGGATCTTGGAGGTCGTCAGATCCTTCTACTCGCACCTCTTGGGGAGGAAGGATCTAGATCGAGACAAGATGTCGGATTTCCTGGCTGAAACCATTCCTGAGCCAGGGGTAGACCCCTCTCTTGATGTTTTGGCAGAAGAAATCAGGGAAGAGGAAGTGAGTCTGGCGATCGAGGGGCTCGCCCCTAAGAAGTCACCAGATCCGGATGGCTTAACATCCGAGTGGTACAGGACCTTTAAGGAGTCTTTAGCTCCCCTCTTGACTGAGGTATTCAATGAGTGTCTCTCCTCGGGCACTCTGCCGAAGTCAATGAGGAGGTCGGCCCTGATTCTTCTCTCAAAGGGTAAAGATCCCAGCCGTATTGAGAATTGGAGGCCCATAGCTCTTCTCAATACGGACAGGAAGCTTCTGGCCAAGATACTGTTTAATCGACTGGTGAAGTTTGCACCCCGGCTCCTTTCGGGAGCTCAGCACTGCTCTGTTCCAGGCCGAAGCACCTTAAGTGCAGTCCTTAGTGTCAGGGAGGCAGTGGAGCGGAGTAGTGCGGGTTTCTGGAAGGGGTACTTGCTGTCCCTGGATCAGGCCAAAGCGTTTGATCGGGTGAACCACGAGTACCTCTGGTCCGTCCTCCTGAGATATGGCTTACCGAGTACTTTTGTTAAATGGCTTAAGATCTTGTATGCAGGGGCAGAGAGTTTCCCACTGGTGAACGGTTGGTCTGGCCGCTCTTTTGAGGTGGGGTCCGGAGTCCGTCAAGGTTGTCCTTTGAGCCCGCTTTTATACGTGTTCGCAATCGATCCCTTCGTCCGGAGGGTAGATTGTGGGCCGTTGGCGGGAGTCGGGATGAGTCTGGCGGAGCTGGATGTCACCCAGAAAGTGGTGGCATACGCTGACGATGTCACCATTTTCGTGTCCTTGCGAGAGGAGGTCGATGTGATGATGTCGGAAGTGGACCGCTACTCGGAGGCATCCGGGTCTAAGATCAACCGGGATAAGTGTGAGAGTCTCTGGCTGGGAGGGGGAGATCCCACGTTTGATCTCCCGGACACCCTTCCAGGGCCCCAAGAGTCAGCAAAAGTGTTGGGCATCATATTCGGCCAGGATGATTATCCCACCAAAAACTGGGATGGTAAGCTCCAGGATGCCGCTCAGAAGGTGAACCAGTGGAAGGGTTGGTCTATGACCCTCAGGGAAAGGGTACACCTGATCAAATCGTACCTGCTCCCCTTGTTTATCTATCTGGGCAGCGTATGTATCTTGCCAGAGGCTTACTACACTAGGGTCTACAGCCTGTTTTTCCAACTGTTATGGGGGAACAGGATGAACCTAGTCAAGAGGGAGGTTACGTA
Source organism: Hyla sarda (assembly GCF_029499605.1). Taxonomy (NCBI): domain Eukaryota; kingdom Metazoa; phylum Chordata; class Amphibia; order Anura; family Hylidae; genus Hyla; species Hyla sarda. The sequence goes on from NC_079189.1 coordinate 576,217,915, forward strand.
CCACACGAGGAGACTAGGAGGTTTATCTATGGTAAACCCTGTGGTGTTCTTAACCAACACCTTCTTGAAAGCTAACATCGCAAACCTCTGGAAAGAGAGGGCTCCTCCGTGGGTACTCTCCTGTAGAGAATGGTTTCGGCCTTTCTTCCAGGAATGGGAGACAGGAGGGCAAGTGAAGGACCTCTGTACGCCCCATGGATATCTTCCGGCTTACGCTACCCCGACTCTGAAGGCGATACGTCGGTGGGGTCTGGGAGTGTGGGAGATCAGGACCCAGTCAAGGCAGTTCCTTGACAAACGGGTTCTGTTGACCCACTTCCAGAAGCCTCTGGCGCTCAGGGACTGCCCAGGTCGGGATCTGAGGGTGGGGTTGTACCTTTTAAACATGAAAAGGATCCCCCAGAAGTTTGAAAGTGAAATTAAAGAGATCTTTACTGAGGCAACCACTAGGAAGGCCAAACTGCAACTCTCAGCATGCCCAGACAGCCAAAGGCTGTCTGGGCATGCTGGGAGTTGTAGTTTTGCAACATCTGGAGGGTCACAGTTTGGAGACCACTGTTACAGTGGTGAACAAACGGTAGCCCTCCAGATGTTGCCAAACTACAATTCTCAGCATGCCTAGAATGCCCAGGCATGCTGGGAGTTGTAGTTCTGTAACATCTGTCCCTTCAGATTTTGCAATTTTCATGACATTTTTTAAAATTGCTGCTCTACTTTTATGCCCTCTAATTTTTTCAAAAAGCTAAAATATGTCCATTTTATGATGCCAACATAAAGTAGACTTATTGTATTTGTGAATAAAAAAAAAATATTTGGAATATCCATTTTCCTTACAAGTAGAGAGCTTCAAAGTTAGAAAAATTTTCTAAATTTTCACCAAAATAAAGTAGAATATGTCAGAAAAAACTATCTCAGAATCAGAATATTCGGTAAAAGCGTTTTTGCGTTATTAATTTGTAAAGTGAAAGGTGGTCAGAATTGTGAAAAAGTGCTCAGTCCTTAAGGTGAAAAAGGGCTGCGTCCTTAAGGGGTTACTTCGGTGGAAAACGTATATATATATATTTTTTTGATTAACTGGTGCCAGAAAGTTAAACAGATTAGTAAATTACTTCTGATAAAAAATCTTAATCCTTCCAGTACTTATCAGCTGCTATATAATACAGAGGAAGTTCTTTTCTTTTTGAATTTCATTTCTGTTTGTCCACGGTGCTCTCTGCTGACACCTCAGTTCATGTCAGGAACTGTCCAGAGCAGGAGAGGTTTTCATTGGAAAATTGTTCCTGCTCTGAACAGTTCCTGACATGGACAGAGGTGTCAGCAGAGAGCAGTGTGGACAGACAGAAATCGCGGTCCAGGTGCTGGAAGTGGGGCAGTGAGTGGTGGACGGGAACACTGCGCCAAAACGGGACCAATCATGTGACGCTTTCATATCCAGTCTGCCCGATGGGGCCGGGCGTGACGTCACGCCCGGCGGCTGCAAACACGGAAGCCCACACACAGTGTTCGGAGTAATAAACTTCCGGACGCTGTGAGCGGAGCTCCGAACTGCAGGGCAGCGCACAACCCCTTTAAGCCCTTGTTTTCGGTTATACTACATTATATAGGGTAAGATGAGGTTTCTTATTAGGTCTAGATGTCCTCCTGAGCATCATTTTTACACTTTACAGGACACTCAGGAGGACATCAGGACCTGGTAAGAAACCATATTGTAGCTTATACAGTGGCCCCTCAAGTTATAATATTAATAGGTTCCAGGACGCCCATTGTATGTAGAGCAAAACTCTATGGAAATCTGGTCATTGGTTCTGAAGCCCCAAAATGTCATCAACAAATAGGAAAAAGTGAGGATTAAAGAAAACTAAGTAGATAACTAATATAGATAAAGCAAATCCTTATATATAAGAGTAAGACAGATCTGCTGGGAGATGTAATCACTGTCTATGTAGAGGACAGGGGCTTCTTCAGGGTCCTGTACAGAACACACAGTGGGTGGAAGTTATCATTGGAATTACCCTGGTTTTGTGGTGTACATTTGTCTCACAGTTTATCTCAGAGGCTGTTTTGAGACAGCTGTCGGCTGTCCGGGCATGCTGGGAATTGTAGTTCTGCAACATCTGGAGGAGGCCTAAGAGACCACTGCCCAAAATGTATATAGAATGTCAATACATGACAGAAATCAGTCCAGTGATGACTATATTATGGCGCCCACTACATGGAGACCATGTGGAGCCGATAGAAATGAGTTTTTCTCGAGCTTAATTATCATTCAGTTGTAAGCAATATACTTTAGGAATAGGAAGCCAACCGCTAGGATTGTGGACAGAAATTCAATTTCCTCCAACACCTAATAGACTGAGACATGTGTAATGAGATTAGATGGATTTTCTGAGCTCCGATGAAGGGGAAACCACAGCCTGGGAAATGTGACAAGAGTTCTGAAGCCAAGTGACATGTGCTGCCTGGTCTTGGGTTGAAAACCACTGGGACTTAATAGGACACCGGCTTTATAGAGAAAGGATCAGAGGAAGCAATTAAGTGTAGAAGAAGGTTAAAAAAAAATAACCCCTTACAGGTATCGCAGAGCAGAGTTTTTCACTTTGCACAACTAATCTATCTACTGTGTTGTCATCAAGAGATTTTTTGCAAATATTCTGTAACTTTTTAATATAGTTTTTGCATCAATTCCTCAGCTCTCATGCACTCTAGTGAGAATTTGCATGTTAGAATTTTGCAGAATGACATAGATGAGCCTCATTCAATGGGATTATATGGTGCCCGGGTTACCTGACACTGGATCTGCACAGGCTTCATATCAAAGCCAATTGTGGCTTTTTATTGAGACATGAATTTCATTACAGTGTGAACCACAGTGCAAAATTCCATTAAAGATAATTGAAAGTACATTCCACAGAATCAGTGTGAAAAACGTTCAGCATGAAGAAGGCCTGAGATATCCCCTGTGTGATCTCTTCTCCTCTGTGCAGACTCTAATGTCTCTCTTAAATCCCCTGCCAGATTCTACAACGGGTTCTCACCTCTGTCTCTAGAACAGAGAGCCATTCGGGTGGTGGCAAAAAGGAGAGGAGGCAGGAAGGGAGGGAGGAAGAAATAGAGAGGATGGAGGAAGGCAGGAGAGGGAAAGGAAGGAAGAAAGAAGGGAGGCAGGAAGCAAGAAATGAAAGGAAGGAGGGAGGCAAGAAAGAGGAAGGAAGGAGGCAGGAAAGAGGAAGGAATGCAAGGAGGGAGGGATAGAGGAAGAAAGGAGGCGGTAGAGAGGAAGACAGGAGAGATGATGAAAGAGAGGGATGGAGGAAGGAAGAAGAGGGGCAGAAAGAAACAAAGGAAGAAAGGGTTGAAAGGAGGGAGGATGGATAGAGACAGGATAGCGGAAGGAAGGCAGGAGGAAGGGAGGAAAGAATTGATGGAGAAAGGAATAAAAGGAGGGATAGAGGGAGAAAGGAAGGAACAAGGGAGACAAGACAAAGGAAGGAATGAATGAAAGAAGGGAGGGATTGAGGAAGAAAGGGAGTAAAGAGGAAGGAGGGAGGGAGGGAAGAAAGGGATAAAAGGAGGGAGGATGGATAGAGGCCGAATAGAGGAAGTGTGGTTTCCCAGCTGTCCTGTGGGCTGCGGATCTCCTTGGCCGACCTTCTGCTCCTGTGTTGGGCCAACTGTTGCATTGTTTAACATTTTCATGCACTTTATTATACTCACTGTATTTGTTGTGTTCTTTATGTTATTTATGTACTGTGCCTTTAACCCCTTAAGGACTGAGCCCTTTTTCACCTTAAGGACTCGGCCATTTTTTGCAAATCTGACCACTGTCACTTTAAACATTAATAACTCTGGAATGCTTTTAGTTATCATTCTGATTCCGAGATTGTTTTTTCGTGACATATTCTACTTTAACTTAGTGGTAAAAAATTTTGGTAACTTGCATCCTTTCTTGGTGAAAAATCCCAAAATTTGATGAAAAATTTGAAAATTTTGCATTTTTCTAACTTTGAAGCTCTCTGCTTGTAAGGAAAATGGATATTCCAAATAATTTTTTTTATTCACATATACAATATGTCTACTTTATGTTTGCATCATAAAATTGATGAGTTTTTACTTTTGGAAGACACCAGAGGGCTTCAAAGTTCCGCAGCAATTTTTCAATTTTTCACAAAATTTTGAAACTCGCTTTTTTTCAGGGACCAGTTCAGGTTTGAAGTGGATTTGAAGGGTCCTCATATTAGAAATACCCCATAAATGACCCCATTATAAAAACTGCACCCCCCAAAGTATTCAAAATGACATTCAGTAAGCGTTTTAACCCTTTAGGAGTTTCACAGGAATAGCAGCAAAGTGAAGGAGAAAATTCACAATCTTCATTTTTTACACTCGCATGTTCTTGTAGACCCAATTTTTGAATTTTTGCAAGGGGTAAAAAGGAGAAAATTTTTACTTGTATTTGAAACCCAATTTCTCTCGAGTAAGGACATACCTCATATGTCTATGTTAATTGTTCGGCGGGCGCAGTAGAGGGCTCAGAAGGGAAGGAGCGTCAAATGGTTTTTGGGGGCATGTCACCTTTAGGAAGCCCCTATGGTGCCAGATCAGCAAAAAAAAAACACATGGCATACCATTTTGGAAACTAGACCCCTCGGGGAACGTAACAAGGGGTAATGTGAACCTTAATACCCCACAGATGATTCAAGACTTTTGCATATGTAAAAAAAAAAAAATTTTTACCTAAAATGCTTGGTTTCCCTAAAATTTTACATTTTTGTAAAGCGTAATAGCAGAAAATACCCCCCAAAATTTGAAGCCCAATTTCTCCCGATTCAGAAAACACCCAATTTGGGGGTGAAAAGTGCTCTGCTGGAGCACTACAGGTCTCAGAAGAGAAGGAGTCACATTTGGCTTTTTTGAAGTAAATTTTGCTCTGGGGGCATGCCGCATTTAGGAAGCCCCTATTGTGCCAGGACAGCAAAAAAAAAACACATGGCATACCATTTTGGAAACTAGACCCCTCGGGGAATGTAACAAGGGGTTAAGTGAACCTTAATACCCCACAGGCGTTTCACGACTATTGCATATTTAAAATAAAAAAATAAATTTTTTTTACCTAAAATGCTTCTTTTCCCAAAAATTTTACATTTTTAAAAAGGGTAAAAGCAGAAAATACCCCCCAAAATTTGTAACACAATTTCTCCCGAGTACGGAAATACCCCATATGTGACAATAAACTGTTGCCTTGAAATACGACAGGGCTCCAAAGTGAGAGCGCCATGCGCATTTGAGGCCTAAATTAGGGATTGCATAGGGGTGGACATAGGGGAATTCTACACCAGTGATTCCCAAACAGGGTGCCTCCAGCTGTTGTAAAACTCCCAGCATGCCTGGACAGTCAACGGCTGTCCGACAATACTGGGAGTTGTTGTTTTGCAACAGCTGGAGGCTCCGTTTTGGAAACCGTGGCGTACCAGACGTTTTTCATTTTTATTGGGGAGGGGAGGGGGGCTGTGTAGGGGTGTGTGTATATGTAGTGTTTTTTACTTTTTATTTTATTTTTTGGTAGTGTAGTGTAGTGTTTTTAGGGTACAGTCACACGGGCGGGGGTTCACAGTAGTTTCTCGCTGGAAGTTTGAGCTGTTGCAGAAAATTTGCCGCAGCTCAAACTTGCAGCCTGATACTTACTGTAAACCTCCGCCCATGTGAGTGTACCCTGTACATTCACATTGGGGGGGACATCCAGCTGTTGCAAAACTACAACTCCCAGCATGCGCTGACAGACTGTACATGCTGAGAGTTTTAGTTTTGCAACAGCTGTAGGCACACTGGTTATGTATCACTGAGTTTGTGACCTTACTCAGTGTTTCAAAACCAGTGTGCCTCTAGCTGTTTCAAAACTACAACTCCCAACATGTACGGTGCATGGTGTAAGGTGACTGTTGGGAGTTGTAGTTTGCAACAGCTGGAGGCAATGGGTTTCACAACCAGTGTGCCTTCAGCTGTTGCAAAACTACAACTCTCAGCAGTCACCGACAGCCAACGGGCATGCTGGGAGTTGTAGTTATGCAACCAGCAGATGCACCACTACAACTCCCAGCATGCACTTTAGCTGTTTGTGCAAGCTGGGAGTTGTAGTTATACAACAGCTGAAGGTACACTTTTCCATAGAAAAAATGTGCCTCCAGCTGTTGCAAAACCATAAGTCCCAGCATGCCCATAAGGGAATGCTGGGAGTTGTGGTGGTCTGCTTCCTGCAGTTGCATAACTACAGCTCCCAGCATGCCCTTTTTGCATGCTGGGAGCTGTTGCTAAGCAACAGCAGGAGGCTGTAACTCACCTCCTGCTGCTGCTCCATCGCAGGACTGTCCCTCGCCGCCGTCGCTCCTGGGGCCCCGATCCCAACATGGACGCCGGGGATCGGGGTCCCCAGCACCCGGGGTCGTCTTCCCGCACCCGCTTACGCCCTCCGGAAGAGGGGCGGAGCGGGTGCGGGAGTGACACCCGCAGCAGGCGCCCTGATTGGTCGGCCGACGAATCAGGGCTATCGTGAGGTGGCACCAGTGCCACCTCACCCCTGCAGGCTCTGGCTGTTCGGGGCCGTCAGAGACGGCCCCGAACAGCCAGTAATTCCGGGTCACTGGAGACCCGATTGACCCGGAATCGCCGCAGATCGCTGGACTGAATTGTCCAGCGATCTGCGGCGATCGCCGACATGGGGGGGCTTAATGACCCCCCTGGGCGATATGCCGGGATGCCTGCTGAACGGCTTAATGACCCCCCTGGGCGATATGCCGGGACGCCCTGCGTCCTTAAGAGGTTAAGCAGGAGTTGCAGTGGTAACCAAACGACCTTGTCTTCCCAATGGGAACCTCTAAATTCTCATGTACATAGTGTAGGGGGGAGGGGGAGGAGCTGCCCCAGTTGGAGGAGAATCAAAAAGGAAAGGGGGAAGTGCCTAAAACAAAATTCGTATTTTTATACATTAAAACAACACCCAAATTGGAATTGTGTCCCAGAAAAGGATAGTAGGTGCACAATAAAAATTTTGCATAGAATCATGCGAATCTGTATATCATTTCCTGTTGCATCATGTACACTTATGGCCAGATGCTATGACAAATCTCAATCATGCAGAGTAATCTCATATAATCACATGACACTGCACATGTATGTCTTGTGCTACACAAATCATATTCCATATATACCCTATGAAGCAAGGTGATGTTCACCCAAAGAAATAATTATTTTAGTCCCAACGTACGTTTCTGTCCTCCTATGCTATTATAGCCACAGGGGATGTCCTCAGGGGATCACTGTAATGTACAACCAACACAAGGGGAATATGCAACAAGGATATGTGCAAATGTGCTATATACTAAAGTATAGCTTATCTGAAAAAGAGGCATATATATATATATTTTGCCGCATTCAGAGAAAATTATGTGATAGCCTGGGGGATGTAGGGTATGGGGAGTATAGCTGTGCGGTAACTAAAGGGTACTTGTTAACCCTTGCTATTCGTGATGCCAGGGTGAGGGCTCCTCAGTAATGCTTGTCCTACCGCCACCCTTTCCAAGAGCGATAGGGAGGTAGATAATAATAGATTGTCCACAACCGGAAAGTTTCCTGAAACAGTATTAACTTTTACTGAAAATTTTCTGCAAGCTTCAATAACAGAACAGTCTCTATGCATACAACTGCTTCTTTTGGAGATTGACAAAGGTTGGGACTTTAGCATTTAGAGTCTTTAGGAATTGTGCACTGTTCCACTGGATTTAGGGGATTTAGTTGAGGTCCAGTAGTCATGCTAGCATTAGCGGGGTTTAGATTAGAACTCACGGTTTTGGTTCTGCTGAGGCTGGTAGGTTTTCAGGCCTAGCGTGTCTTTGAAAGTTGCGCAGATCCGTCCTGCTAGTCCGGCATCCACGAGAGCAGCAACCCAAGAGAGCGATAATTGGCAACAGCTCCCTTATATGGGCAGGGGCTGATGTCAATCACCATTACAAAGGCTTGTGGGTAACATGTGACCCAGGGACCTCCAAAGGTCCTCCAACATACCATAGAGGTTATTAACATGGTCACATGACCAAAGGTCCTGCGACGCTAACCAAGGTAATTACTATGCGTTATTATAAAATATATAGTATTATTACATATATATACATGTATTAACAATAGAGAATTAGACTTGAGGAGAGGCGACTAAGGGCTGTCCCACCTGAGGAACCCTACACTAGGTACGGTATGCAACAAGGTACCGGGACACCACAATTATAGATATATGCATGTAATTAGCAAAAAACCTCCCCATTCCATACTGCTGTCAGCACAACTCTGAAGCGACTTCAACATATATGGGGGCGCTCACCAGTGCTCAGTATGTGGGAGGGTGGACGTGTCACCAGGATCGCTGTGTCATTCCTACCGGACCTGCAGTGGCAGGTCTCCGGGTTTGTTCACCCGTGTGGTGCGGAGGAGAGCCTAGCTCTTGTTCAGTGCTGAGTACAGTGTGGAAAGGAGGTGGAAGACGTGTGTGGAGAATCCTCAGGGAAGCTTAAAGAACCTATCTTCTCAAGTCAGCCCCGCCATTCTGCAAGTGTTCCCCATACAGTGGTGAGTCAATCCCTGGCGGTGTTTTTATATGGACCTTGTCATAACTTTAGTCAGCGTGAGAAATCTTCAAGTCTCATGTCTCAAGTCTATATATTTCAAGTGGGCGATAAGCACCATAAGTCCCAACAAGGCAACAGGACTCCCAAGGGTTACACTGCATCCCTTCTACTCTGCTTTGTACTGTGTACTGTTGTACTATCTGCACCTGCTCAGTAAAGACAGTTATCCGTAACCCAATGTCAGTGTGTTTCTTACCCCCCCCCCCCCCCCCCCCGCGTGTATGGCCCAGGAGAAGCTGTCTCCACCTCGGACCATGTATAGGCTAACGGTGCCCTGGCGACACTAAGTGATAAGAATTCCTTGCATCCTCGTGTCACCACAGAAGAAAGAAGGGAGAAATAAAGGAAGGAGCTACCAGTTACTTGTTAGATCCCTGAGACCAATCATGAAGGAAAGCCCTGTGTATGTTTATCTCATGGGATTAAGAGAGGCAACAACCCATATAAATACAATAGGTCGCTTATACTGAAGACTTTTATATACACAATTGCCGCGCTCAATTCATAACTGAAGGTTTACGAATAAAATAATTTCTCTGTGAATATAAAAGACCATTTCAGCTGAATGTGACTGAAATCCATTAATACTGATATTTTAAGCAATTTCTCATTGTACAGAAATCCATTCCACGCAGGGTATTGTTGCTCCAGAGTCCATTTTGTTAATATCTTCAGCTAAGGTATGAATAGCTATTCAGCTGTAGGAGCCGCTAGGCGGATCTCATTACCTGGTCCCCCCAGCCTCAATACCTTCACATTCAAATCATTTTAAAAAGATGTAATTTATCTGGAAAAAAAAAACACAATGATCTTTACAAAAACATTAAACAATGTAATGAAATAAATGATACGGTCAATGATAAGAAAAGTACGGCTGCACAGCACCACTGCTGTCTACAGGTTGTGCGAGTTATTACAGCTCAACCTTATTTAGATTTTTACTGTAAGGAAGTTTACTCCCTGCACCGGATGTCTGGGGTGTGGCAGCCGAGATTGCGGGGGTCCCCAACGACGGCCCCCCCCCCAACAGGAATCTTATCCCCTATCCTTTGGATATCTAGGGGCTGAGTACCACTTTAAGTAGTATAGCCCCAAAAGGCAAACATAGATGTTGAAACTGTAAATGGTGTCCTCAAATGTATATAGGGAAAATATATTCACAGGAGGTGTAGAAATTAATACCAAAGATTTTATATGTTGCTGCACAAATTTCGTAATGTATGGGTTGATTAGCGACTGTGGGCATTTCTATGTGGGAAGTACCACTCGCCCTTTGCACACCCGTTTTCAGGAATATATATAGTTATGGGCGTATTTCTCACAGAAAAGGATTGCAGTAACACATGTTTTGTTATACACGTTTATTCCCTTTGTGAGTATTGGAACTAACCCAAAAAAGGGAGGAAAAAAGGCAAATTGGACATAATGTCACACCAAACTCCAAAAATGGGCTGGACAAAATTATTGGCACCCTTTCAAAATTGTGGAAAAATAAGATTGTTTCAAGCATGTGATGCTCCTTTAATCTCACCTGGGGCAAGTTACAGGTGTGGGCAATATAAAAATCCCACCTGAAAGTAGATAAAAAGGAGAGAAGATCACTTAGTCTTTGCATTGTGTGTCTGTGTGTGCTACACTAAGCATTGACAACAGAAAGAGGAGAAGAGAACTGTCTGAGGACTTGAAAACCAAAATTGTGAAAAATTATCAAAAAGCTCAAGGTTACAAGTCCATCTCCAGAGATCTAGATTTGCCTTTGTCCACAGTGCACAACATTATCAAGAAGTTTGCAACCCATGGCACTGTAGCTAATATCCTTGGGCATGGACGGAAGAGAAAAACGTATGAAAGGTGTCAATGCAGGATAGTCCGGATTGTGGATAAGCAGCCCCAAACAAGTTCCTGTTACGCCGAGCGCTCCGGGTCCCCGCTCCTCCCCGGAGCGCTCGCTACACTCTCCTCACTGCAGCGCTCCGGTCAGATCCACTGACCCGGGGCGCTGCGATACCGCCTCCAGCCGGGATGCGATTCGCGATGCGGGTAGCGCCCGCTCGCGATGCGCACCCCGGCTCCCGTACCTGACTCGCTCTCCGTCAGTCCTGTCCCGGCGCGCGCGGCCCCGCTCCCTAGGGCGCGCGCGCGCCGGGTCTTTGCGATTTAAAGGGCCACTGCGCCGCTGATTGGCGCAGTGGTTCCAATTAGTGTTATCACCTGTGCACTTCCCTATATCACCTCACTTCCCCTGCACTCCCTCGCCGGATCTTGTTGCCATCGTGCCAGTGAAAGCGTTTCCTTGTGTGTTCCTAGCCTGTGTTCCAGACCTCCTGCCGTTGCCCCTGACTACGATCCTTGCTGCCTGCCCCGACCTTCTGCTACGTCCGACCTTGCTTCTGTCTACTCCCTTGTACCGCGCCTATCTTCAGCAGCCAGAGAGGTTGAGCCGTTGCTAGTGGATACGACCTGGTCACTACCGCCGCAGCAAGACCATCCCGCTTTGCGGCGGGCTCTGGTGAAAACCAGTAGTGACTTAGAACCGATCCACTAGCACGGTCCACGCCAATCCCTCTCTGGCACAGAGGATCCACTACCTGCCAGCCGGCATCGTGACAGTAGATCCGGCCATGGATCCCGCTGAAGTTCCTCTGCCAGTTGTCGCTGACCTCACCACGGTGGTCGCCCAGCAGTCACAACAGATAGCGCAACAAGGCCAACAGCTGTCTCAACTGACCGTTATGCTACAGCAGTTACTACCACAGCTTCAGCAATCATCTCCTCCGCCAGCTCCTGCACCTCCTCCGCAGCAAGTGGCCGCTTCTGGACTACGACTATCCTTGCCGGATAAGTTTGATGGGGACTCTAAGTTTTGCCGTGGCTTTCTTTCCCAATGTTCATTGCACTTGGAGATGATGTCGGACCAGTTTCCCACTGAAAGGTCTAAGGTGGCTTTCGTAGTCAGCCTTCTGTCTGGAAAAGCCCTGTCTTGGGCCACACCGCTCTGGGACCGCAATGACCCCGTCACTGCCTCTGTACACTCCTTCTTCTCGGAAATTCGAAGTGTCTTTGAGGAACCTGCCCGAGCCTCTTCTGCTGAGACTGCCCTGTTGAACCTGGTCCAGGGTAATTCTTCCGTTGGCGAGTATGCCGTACAATTCCGTACTCTTGCTTCAGAATTATCCTGGAATAATGAGGCACTCTGCGCGACCTTTAAAAAAGGCCTATCCAGCAACATTAAAGATGTTCTGGCCGCACGAGAAATCCCTGCTAATCTACATGAACTCATTCACCTAGCCACTCGCATTGACATGCGTTTTTCCGAAAGGCGTCAGGAGCTCCGCCAGGATATGGACTCTGTTCGCACGAGGCGTTTCTTCTCCCCGGCTCCTCTCTCCTCTGGTCCCCTGCAATCTGTTCCTGTGCCTTCCGCCGTGGAGGCTATGCAGGTCGACCGGTCTCGCCTGACACCTCAAGAGAGGACACGACGCCGCATGGAGAATCTCTGCCTGTACTGTGCTAGTACCGAACACTTCCTGAAGGATTGTCCTATCCGTCCTCCCCGCCTGGAAAGACGTACGCTGACTCCGCACAAAGGTGAGACAGTCCTTGATGTCTACTCTGCTTCTCCACGTCTTACTGTGCCTGTGCGGATATCTGCCTCTGCCTTCTCCTTCTCTACTGTGGCCTTCTTGGACTCCGGATCTGCAGGAAATTTTATTTTGGCCTCTCTCGTCAACAAGTTCAACATCCCGGTGACCAGTCTCGCCAGACCCCTCTACATCAATTGTGTAAACAATGAAAGATTGGACTGTACCATACGTTTCCGTACGGAGCCCCTTCTAATGTGCATCGGATCTCATCACGAGAGGATTGAACTTTTGGTCCTCCCCAATTGCACTTCTGAAATTCTCCTTGGACTTCCCTGGCTTCAACTTCATTCCCCAACCCTGGATTGGTCCACTGGGGAGATCAAGAGTTGGGGGCCCTCTTGTTCCAAGGACTGCCTAAAACCGGTTCCCAGTAACCCTTGCCGTGACTCTGTGGTTCCTCCTGTAACCGGTCTCCCTAAGGCCTATATAGACTTTGCGGATGTTTTTTGCAAAAAACAAGCTGAGACTCTACCTCCTCACAGGCCTTATGATTGTCCTATTGACCTCCTCCCGGGCACTACTCCACCCCGGGGCAGAATCTATCCTCTGTCCGTCCCAGAGACTCTTGCCATGTCTGAATACGTCCAGGAAAATTTAAAAAAGGGCTTTATCCGTAAATCCTCCTCTCCTGCCGGAGCCGGATTTTTCTTTGTGTCCAAAAAAGATGGCTCTCTACGTCCTTGCATTGACTACCGCGGTCTTAATAAAATCACGGTTAAGAACCGCTACCCCCTACCCCTCATCTCTGAACTCTTTGATCGCCTCCAAGGTGCCCACATTTTTACCAAACTGGACTTAAGAGGTGCTTATAATCTCATCCGCATCAGAGAGGGGGATGAATGGAAAACGGCATTTAACACCAGAGATGGACACTTTGAGTATCTGGTCATGCCCTTTGGCCTGTGCAACGCCCCTGCCGTCTTCCAAGACTTTGTTAATGAAATTTTTCGTGATCTCCTATACTCCTGTGTTGTTGTATATCTGGACGATATCCTGATTTTTTCTGCCAATCTAGAAGAACACCGCCAGCATGTCCGTATGGTTCTTCAGAGACTTCGTGACAATCAACTCTATGCCAAAATAGAGAAATGTCTGTTTGAATGCCAATCTCTTCCTTTCCTAGGATACTTGGTCTCTGGCCAGGGACTACAAATGGATCCAGACAAACTCTCTGCCGTCTTAGATTGGCCACGCCCCTCCGGACTCCGTGCCATCCAACGTTTTTTGGGGTTCGCCAATTATTACAGGCAATTTATTCCACATTTTTCTACCGTTGTGGCTCCTATTGTGGCTTTAACCAAAAAAAATGCCGATCCCAAGTCTTGGCCTCCTCAAGCGGAAGACGCCTTTAAACGGCTCAAGTCTGCCTTTTCTTCGGCTCCCGTGCTCTCCAGACCTGACCCATCTAAACCCTTCCTATTGGAGGTTGATGCCTCCTCAGTGGGAGCTGGAGCTGTCCTTCTACAAAAAAATTCTTCCGGGCATGCTGTTACTTGTGGTTTTTTTTCTAGGACCTTCTCTCCGGCGGAGAGGAACTACTCCATCGGGGATCGAGAGCTTCTAGCCATTAAATTAGCACTTGAGGAATGGAGGCATCTGCTGGAGGGATCAAGATTTCCAGTTATTATTTACACCGATCACAAGAACCTCTCCTACCTCCAGTCTGCCCAACGGCTGAATCCTCGCCAGGCCAGGTGGTCTCTGTTCTTTGCCCGATTTAATTTTGAAATTCACTTTCGGCCTGCCGATAAGAACATTAGGGCCGATGCTCTCTCTCGTTCCTCAGATGCTTCTGAAGTTGAACTCTCTCCTCAACACATCATTCCTCCTGACTGCCTGATTTCCACTTCTCCAGCCTCCATCAGGCAAACTCCTCCAGGAAAGACTTTTGTTTCTCCACGCCAACGCCTCGGAATCCTCAAATGGGGTCACTCCTCCCATCTCGCAGGCCATGCGGGCATCAAGAAATCGGTGCAACTCATCTCTCGCTTCTATTGGTGGCCGACTCTAGAGACAGATGTTGTGGACTTTGTGCGAGCCTGCACTATCTGTGCCCGGGATAAGACTCCTCGCCAGAAGCCCGCTGGTTTTCTTCATCCTCTGCCTGTCCCCGAACAGCCTTGGTCTCTGATTGGTATGGATTTTATTACTGACTTACCCCCATCCCGTGGCAACACTGTTATTTGGGTGGTCGTTGATCGATTCTCCAAAATGGCACATTTCATCCCTCTTCCTGGTCTTCCTTCAGCGCCTCAGTTGGCTAAACAATTTTTTGTACACATTTTTCGTCTTCACGGGTTGCCTACGCAGATCGTCTCGGATAGAGGCGTCCAATTCGTGTCTAAATTCTGGAGGGCTCTCTGTAAACAACTCAAGATTAAATTGAATTTTTCTTCTGCATATCATCCTCAATCCAATGGACAAGTAGAAAGAATTAACCAGGTCTTGGGTGATTATTTACGACATTTTGTTTCCTCCCGCCAGGATGACTGGGCAGATCTTCTACCTTGGGCCGAATTCTCGTATAATTTCAGAGTCTCTGAATCTTCCTCCAAATCCCCATTTTTCGTGGTGTACGGCCGTCACCCTCTTCCCCCCCTCCCTACCCCCTTGCCCTCTGGTCTGCCCGCTGTGGATGAAATTTCTCGTGATCTTTCCATCATATGGAGAGAGACCCAAAATTCTCTCTTACAGGCTTCTTCACGCATGAAGAAATTCGCGGATAAGAAAAGAAGAGCTCCTCCCATTTTTTCCCCTGGAGACAAGGTATGGCTCTCCGCTAAATATGTCCGCTTCCGTGTCCCTAGCTATAAGTTGGGACCACGCTATCTTGGTCCTTTCAAAATTTTGTGCCAGATTAATCCTGTCTCTTACAAACTTCTTCTTCCTCCTTCTCTTCGTATTCCTAATGCCTTTCACGTTTCTCTTCTTAAACCACTTATCATTAACCGTTTCTCTCCCAAATCTGTTCCTCCCACTCCTGTTTTCGGCTCCTCGGACATCTTCTCCGTCAAAGAGATTTTGGCATCAAAAAAGGTCAGAGGGAAAACCTTTTTTTTAGTGGATTGGGAGGGTTGTGGTCCTGAAGAGAGGTCCTGGGAACCTGAGGACAATATCCTAGACAAAAGTCTGCTCCTCAGGTTCTCAGGCTCTAAGAAGAGGGGGAGACCCAAGGGGGGGGGTACTGTTACGCCGAGCGCTCCGGGTCCCCGCTCCTCCCCGGAGCGCTCGCTACACTCTCCTCACTGCAGCGCTCCGGTCAGATCCACTGACCCGGGGCGCTGCGATACCGCCTCCAGCCGGGATGCGATTCGCGATGCGGGTAGCGCCCGCTCGCGATGCGCACCCCGGCTCCCGTACCTGACTCGCTCTCCGTCAGTCCTGTCCCGGCGCGCGCGGCCCCGCTCCCTAGGGCGCGCGCGCGCCGGGTCTTTGCGATTTAAAGGGCCACTGCGCCGCTGATTGGCGCAGTGGTTCCAATTAGTGTTATCACCTGTGCACTTCCCTATATCACCTCACTTCCCCTGCACTCCCTCGCCGGATCTTGTTGCCATCGTGCCAGTGAAAGCGTTTCCTTGTGTGTTCCTAGCCTGTGTTCCAGACCTCCTGCCGTTGCCCCTGACTACGATCCTTGCTGCCTGCCCCGACCTTCTGCTACGTCCGACCTTGCTTCTGTCTACTCCCTTGTACCGCGCCTATCTTCAGCAGCCAGAGAGGTTGAGCCGTTGCTAGTGGATACGACCTGGTCACTACCGCCGCAGCAAGACCATCCCGCTTTGCGGCGGGCTCTGGTGAAAACCAGTAGTGACTTAGAACCGATCCACTAGCACGGTCCACGCCAATCCCTCTCTGGCACAGAGGATCCACTACCTGCCAGCCGGCATCGTGACAGTTCCAAAGATATTCAAGCTGTCCTGCAGCCTCAGGGAGCACCAATGTCAGCGCGAACTATCCGTCAACATTTAAATTAAATGAAATGCTATGGCAGGAGACCCAGGCCCAGGAGGACCCCACTGCTGACACAGAGACATGAAAAAGCAAGACTACATTTTGACAAAATGAACTTGAGCAAGCCGAAATCCTTCTGGGAAAACGTCTTGTGGACAGATGAGACCAAGATAGAGCTTTTTGGTGAAGCACATCATTCTACTGTTTACCGAAAATGGAATGAGGCCTACAAAGAAAAGAACACAGTACCTACAGTGAAATATGGTGGAGGTTCAATTATATTTTGGGGTTGATTTGCTGCCTCTGGCACTGAGTGCCTTGAATGTGTGCAAGGCATCATGAAATCTGAGGATTACCAATGGATTTTGGGTCGCACTGTACAGCCCAGTGTCAGAAAGCTGGGTTTTCATCCGAGATGCATGCTCACTGTGTATCATCTCTTATTTTTAAGACTTCTAATAAAGAAGATGGTTTTGCACCAGAAATTGTGGTGAGTGTAACTATTCATTCGTTTCTTTTTACATTGGTATGCAGCGCTTTGTGCTTTATACGGCTGATCACCCCCAACTCCTGAATACTTTCGATAAAGCCTAGCATCAGTGAATCCAAATTGAACACCTGTTTGGGTCCATGCTTGGGACATTGTGGATGCAGTGCAGACCATGTACTGTATATCTGTCTTGTAGTGATATATAAACAATAAAAGGGTAAACTAAAAGGTATTGGCACTATGGTTATAACATCAAATAACCAACAATAAAACTGTTAAAGGGGTTGTCCAACGATAAAACCTATTTTTAGCTGTCTAATAAATGATCATTTATTGGTAAATAAAGGTATTTTACTACCTTTCTGGGGTCTTTCATGCTTTCCTTCTGTTTTAATGCAAACTGTCTGATCTGTTGTCTTTATTACCCCAACTTCCTGGCTGGTGTAATGGACTTCCTGTTCCTGTGGACACTCTAGATGGAAATTCGACCAACCTACTGAGGGGGCCCATTCACTTACATTAATACATTGCACTTCGTTGAGGAACATTCCAGTTAGTGGGCAGTGCCTACTCTAGCTCAGCCTCTCCCTCTGCCCAGAGAGTGGAAATCCTGTTTAGTCTAGAGGGGTCTAGTTTGGAGTAAGGAATGGTGAGGAGCACCTAATCTCCAACCTTCTATTAGATAGAATTGAGTGTCCAAGACCACTTGGAGTACAGTAACTCCTCCCAAGAAAGCATCCTCCATCCTGAAGCGAAGAGATATGAATATGTGGTGTCCCGGTACCGTATTGCATACCGTACCTAGTGTGGTGGTCGCCGGAGTCAGAGTAACTACGCTCAGGTAGGGTCCCCCAGGTGGGACAGCCCCTAGTCACCTCTTCTCTACTCTAATTCTACAATGTTTATATATGTCTATATTCAGTAATAATGTATATTTAATATAATGTAGTACTTACCTTGTTTGGCGCCGCGGGACCTTCAGTCATGTGACCATGTTAAATCCTCTCTGGTATGTTGGAGGATCTTTGGAGGTCCTTGGATCACGTGTTACCCATAATCCTTTGTAATGGTGATTGACAGAAGTATTGGACCAATTAGCACTAGTCCAGCCCCTGCCCATATAAGGGAGTTGTAGCAAATTATCGCTCTCTTGGGTTGCTGCTCTCGTGGATGCCGGATTAGCAGGACGGATCTGCGCAACCTGCAAAGACACGCTAGGCCTAAAAACCTACCGGCCTCAGCGGAACTAAAACCGTGAGTTCTGAACTGATCCCTGCTAAAGCTAGCATGACTACTGGACCACAACTAAATCCCGTAAATCCAGTGGAACAGCGCATACTACCTTAAAGACTCTAAATTACTAAAGTCCCAACCTTTGTCAAACTCCAAAGAAAGCTTGCATGTATAGAAACTGTTCCGTTATGAAGCTCGCATTAAATCTTCAGTAAAAGTTACACCTGTTTCAGAAAACTTTCCGGTTGTGAATATTCCATTATTATCTACCTCCCTATCGCTCTTGGGAAGGGTGGTGGTAGGACAAGCATTACTGAGGAGCCCTCACCCTGGTGTCACGAATAGCAAGGGTTTAACAAGCACCCTTTAATCACCACACAGCTACACTCCCCATACCCTACTCCCCGGGGCTGACGTCCTTCCGGCCGGGGCAGCAATTTTGGAGAAGCCCAATATAAAAAGAGCCCTGCACAGCGACCTCTTCAGTCTGCACAAGAGAGGGACGGAAAGTACAGACATGGCGGAGAGCAGCGTTCCACGTAGCGTGCGCACCAAGATGGCACCAGAACAAAGGAAAGTTGCGGCGGTCGCAGCCCAACTGTTCCACGATCTTGCTGATCGTCTGCAGCAGTTGTCATTGGATGAAGAGGGAGCCTGCAATCTTCCCCCACTGCCCAATGATGACGACTGGCTGGATACCCCCCCAGGGGAAGTCGCTGGGACCTCTGGAGCTCCTTCACCGGTGGGATTGTCTCCTCACCACCGGACATGGGGTTCGTGGGCTGAGATCCCGACGGAGGAATCCTCTGTAAGTACACCATCAGAGGCTGCCTTTTCTTCCTCCACCAGCCCTGATGCAATAAAGAAATTTAGGTGCACTACTGTGGTAGATGTAAACAATGACATTGGCTATCCCTCAACACTGATGTTAAAATTGAGACATTCCCCAGTATATCCTTATATGAAGGACACACCAGAGCCCGCACACCAACGCCAAGGTTTCTCAGATGGCACGGGACCTAACACTAAACCTACCTGTGCGTAATAAGCAAAAACCAGGGGCCAGTGGGCAATTACAGCAGCATTAGGCCGACATGCAGCCTGCTCCCAGTTCCCTCCAGCGTGACTGAGCACACATACAATGGGAGGAGGGAGAGACAGGCTACAAGCCCCACCCAAGTTGGCTGATATAGGTGCATGGCCTCACAGGTGCAACCTTAATGCTGCCTGGAAAATGTTCAAGGCGCATTAATATATGGAGTTTACACACCTCCAAGTATACATTTTTAAACAACAACAAAAAACGTGGTCTCAAATGGCTGGAGGTGCTCAACCCCAAATGCAGTTGTGCATTTATACTGGGGGAGCAGATCCTGCCCTTGTAGTCCGTTGCTAGGGGCGATCCCCATCATAAAAATGCATACAATGGAGGTTGCCTGCAGTGGACTACAAGTGCCACAATAGAATCCTACACCAGATAAACGGTGTGGATGTGTAACAATTAGAATAATGCAATACAGAAATTTAGGTGCACTACTGTGGTAGATGTGGTCCACCAGCCCTGAGCCAGCCTACAGCAGCAGCCACTTCCTTCTACCTTCAGCAAAGTACCCAGGCCTACTCCTATTAAGGAGGTTTGGCCTACCCAGTGGGTACCACCCAATGTACCTAGGCTTACTCGCAACGCGGAGGTTTGACCTGCCCACCAGGTACCAACAAAAGTGCTGCGGCCCACTCCTGACGAGGAGGTGGGGCCGAATCAACCAGCACCAACTGTTAAGCTCAATCCTACAGTGTCACACTCTACCCTTACTAATGTGGTGTGGGAGAGCCACATTAACTCTTTGCCTGCTCGTGATCCTGAGAGGAGTAGAGGCTCTAGGCGAGGTGCAGGACGACATCGCAAGAGTTTTGTCTGAACTGTGACACTTATCTTGTCTTAAAGTTTTTTTGTCTTCACTGACTTTCTGAAACGTTTAAGAAATGTGCCTTGCAGGACACAGCTACACTCCCCATACCCTACTCCCCCACGCTATCACAAATATGAACACAAGAGACTTTGGGGACAAGATTTAAAGGAGCCCTGTAGCACATCTAGCACTTTTCAGGGCTTTGGGACAGGCCTTGGGACATTGTCGCAGCCACTTCACCCAATTAACTAAATGGCCTGCACCTCTCCAAAAGAATATAGAAGCCTGTGGAGGAAGTGTAGATCATGTGACCTGCTTCTTATACACATTACTTAGGATTCACCAGAGGTTAAAACACAGAGAAAATTAACAATTGCACAGCTTTATACCTCAGTGTACAGTATGCACGTCATAAGCAATAGGAAGCAATACAAGTGCTCTTCTACTTCCACTGGACTCTTGTTTGGCCCTTACAACAGTGGTACACCACTATCTAACCTAAGAGACGCTGCAAAGTGGGAAGGGGGGATTTGCACGATTAGTTGTGTGGCCCCCTTGAGTCAGTGTTGCAAAGCCCTGTGGTTGCCCTTGTTCTAATCTGACCATAACAGGTTGTTTAAACAGCAACAATAGACAAGAAGGAAAGCGCTCCTAGTGTGATAACGTTAAAAAGCAATATTATGTAAAGAAGCAAAACTGCTCACCGAAGTGAGTTGTACTACGACCAAGTACAACTATGGTGTAGGCTTGAAGTCAACCCTCGACGGGTGAAGTTAGGCAGCCGTTCCTGGCAACACAGATAAATCACTCACAAGCGGATCCCTCCAAGGAACAGCACAGGAATGAAACCGGCGCTCACAAACTTCAGATGCAAAATGTTCTTTATTTCCCGGCATGCAACGCGTTTCGCTGGATAACCAGCTTCATCAGGCATCCTGATGGAGATGCCTGATGAAGCTGGTTATCCAGCGAAACTGGTTATGCCTGGAAATAAAGAACATTTTGCATCTGAAGTTTGTGAGCGCCGGTTTGATTCCTTTGCTGTTCCTTGGAGGGATCCGCTTGTGAGTGCATAACAGGTTGTGGCCCCTCTGGGTTACTAGAATAGCAATTTTGCAATTTTCGGATAATAGTAAGCAATTATAA
The DNA here is from genome assembly GCF_029499605.1 of Hyla sarda. Taxonomy (NCBI): domain Eukaryota; kingdom Metazoa; phylum Chordata; class Amphibia; order Anura; family Hylidae; genus Hyla; species Hyla sarda. The sequence continues at coordinate 576,238,955 of NC_079189.1, forward strand.
CCAATATTAAATTTACTATTAAGTACTGAAATCAGTAATAACTCGGTATAGAGTGAACTCCTACTGTAAGTGAATTCCGGGGATACAATATGTCTTAATGGGAATACTCTTGGTGCTTTGTGCCAGAAAAAAAAATAAGCTCTAACCCTTATAAAGATATATGAAAACATTAAACAGTCCTTAATTATGGATCATATAAATAAATAAAAGAATAAAATGATGATCCATGTTGAAGGTAGAAAACCCCCAAATTAGTTGCCACCATGGTCGTCAGGTTCTTCATAGAAAATGGGCCAGAACTGGAAGCAATCCTAACCATATAGAAAACACTAGGCACAGAACCAAATGGGCTTGGGCCCTTGATGTTAGAAACTTCCTGACAGCTCTGTACTGAATTTTTTTTAACATAAAGTTTTTATAAATTTTTCAAAAAAGGTAAACACTTTACAATGTTTCAAAGGGCAGTAGATACACTAGATTAAAAGCTTACATAAAGCAAGTTGTAGAAAAGTATACATCAAAATTGCCCACAATATTGGTAAATCAAAAATATTACTTGTAAAATTTAAAACAAATAAACAAGCAAACAGCAAATATCGGCACTCGCTCTAAAGTTTCATTAAAAAAAGTGAAGAAGCAGGGGCGTTCAAACAGAAATGTGACATATAGAAAGGACAATTGGACAATTAAAGGGGGAACGTGAAGTCATAAGAAGAATTAAAGTTGGACAGTATTATGGGGACAATTAAAAGGGATACTCCACTGGCCAGCGTTCGGAACATTTAGTTCCGAATGCTGTGTGCGGGCTTCGGGGTTGACCATGCCCCCTAGTGATGTCACACCACGCCCTCCTCAATACAAGTCTATAGGAGGGGGTGTGGCGGCTGCCACGCCTCCTCCTATAGACTTGCATTGAGGGGGTGTTGCATGATGTCACTGGGGGGGCGTGGTCGACCCCTGCAGCGCGCACACAGCGTTCGGAACTAAATGTTCCGAACGCTGGCCAGTGGAGTATCCCTTAAATCACATGTCCCATCTGGAAAGAAATTCTGTTACAGTATTCAATGTCGAAAATATTTTAAATTCGTACCAGCAATTGGAATTAATGCCTTGTTTTATGTCTTTAATAGAGGGTATTAAGGTTGAACACCATTTTTTCCCGATGCTATACCTGGCTACAATGAGTGCGTGTATTATAATAGTTTTGTGAAAGTATGAGTGTCGATCTATGTTGATATTTAAAAGGGCTGATGGGTCAAGTATGATTGGGAACTCACATAATTGGGAGAGGAATTTACCAAATTTTCTCCAAAATAGAGAATCAGAGGGCATTCCCACCATATATATGTAAAAAAGAACCTGGATTTGTACATCTCCAGCAATTTTCGGATAATTGGGTAAATTGGGCTAGACAGACTTGGGTAAGGTACCAGTGATACAATAGCTTTTTGGAAGTTTCCAAATGATTAATACATCTCAATAATTTGGGCAAGATAGAATGAGCCATTTTCCATTGGTAGTCCGTAAAATGAGGTCGAGCTCCCATTTATTTTTATGAAAATCAGGGACTTGAGCTCTAGAATCAATAAGAAAGACGTAACGCCAGGTTATACCTTTTTTCATTTGTGTTGATTGGGATAACAAGTTGATTAGTTCAGAGTTAGTTTGATTTAAATGGGCACTGTCAGATACAAAAACTTTTGATATGTTATAAAGTATGCAAAACCAATGTTTTGCAATTGCTTTTATTAGAACATTTTCAGTATTTCATACTGAAAAAGCCAGTCAAAACACTGCCCCCCTGCCTGCTTGGACACATACTAGTCCTGCTGTGTCCATGCGTCATCACCTATGTCATGGACACACTTCCTTGATTGACAGCTGTGAGCACAGGGCTCACAGCTGGAGTGAAAATCCTTCAATTGTCAGCTTGTGTCCCGCTACTGTCAGTGAGGACAAGCTGGGAGTTGTAGTTTTGCTAATGCTAGGGGAGATGTGAGCAGACAGCATACTGAGGGAGGGGGCGGAGACCTGCACAGTGAGGCCACGCCCCCTCCCTTTGAGAGGAATTCAGACTAGTGAGCTAAATTAAAAGTGTAATAAGAAAATAAATTAAGGTGCTAGACACATAAAAATTAGATGCACATGGTCAGGATTAGGTGCTGAGTGATATGTTAAAAAAAACAATTTTTGTTGGTTCTGACGGGAACGCTTTAAAGGCTGATTAAGGGATTGTAATGCGTGGCGAATCTGAAGGTATTTGTAAAAATCCCTGTTAGTTGTAAAAAAAACTGGCATGTATATCTTCAAACGACACACGGTTAGTACCATCTCATGAATCCATAATACAAACAATGCAATGGGGATCCAATGCAATATATATATAAGTCAGGTATGTGAGCCATCAAAATGAAAGAGTGCACGGAGAGGGGGGGTCAATTGTACTGAATTCTTGTTATATAACAAAGAAAACCTTTTCGGTATTCAGTACCCCTGGCAACCAATAAGTATATGTCCAATTTTCTCAGATCTCAGAAGCCTTTCAAAAGTCAAATGCAGAATTTATGAATTGACCCCCTGCCCCGGCTGTCACATGGGCCCGATCTAATGCCAGCGAGTATATATATATTAGTAATGTGTAGATATGGTTGGTGTCAGCTCTGCGCCCCCTGATCTGCACAGCCGTCACCTGCGGGGTATTAAGGTCATGTTCTGGGGGAATATTTGTTGTTTTTGCTGTCAGGGTGCGGATCCTCGCTGCACTGAAGAGTTTCTACTGTAAAATGTCTCGACAATTAGGTTTGCTACAAGGAGGAAACATTTCCTGAGAGGAGACATAGAGGAAGATTTATCAAAACCCGTGCAGAGGAAAAGATGCTGAGTTGCCCATAGCAACCAATTAGATCGCTTCTTTCATTTTTAACAAGGCCTCTGCAAAGTGAAAGAAGGGATCTGATCTTTCCGATTGACTTTTCAATCCATCCAATCCAGACGAGGACTGATACGTCGGGAACTCGGGCAGAGCCCGAGGGCTCGAGTCTCAGGGGGTTGCCTGCCTCTGCTGCCTGCACACCCCCGGCCACGCGCCCGGTCCACGCTGATACATCATGAAATCATGAAGAGGAGTGCGGCTGAGATCGTGCCGCTCTGGTGCTCTTCATCTAGGCCTGCACTCTGCATGGTAAGTGGGTGAAAGTCATGCCATTTGCTTCACCAAATGTAAAAACATAAAATGAACATTTAACATGCAGGATAGTTGGGGCAGCTGCAGAGCCAAAGAATGTATCAGGGTATGCTGGGTGTTGTAGTTAGTAACTGCAACTCCCAGCATTCCTTGAACCAGACTATGGCTCTGCAGGTCCCCCAAAACTACAGGGTTGGCCATTTATATGTATACACCTTAATAAAATGGGAATGGTTGGTGATATTAACTTCCTGTTTGTGGCACATTAGTATATGTGAGGGGGGAAACTTTTCAAGATGGGTGGTGACCATGGCGGCCATTTTGAAGTCGGCCATTTTGAATCCAACTTTTGTTTTTCCAATAGGAAGAGGGTCATGTGACACATCAAACTTATTGGGAATTTCACAAGAAAAACAATGATGTGCTTGGTTTTAACATAACTTTATTCTTTTAAGAGTTATTTACAAGTTTATGACCACTTATAAAATGGGTTCAATGTGCTGCCCATTGCGTTGGATTGTCAATGCAACTCTCTTCTCCCACTCTTCACACACTGATAGCAACACCGCAGGAGAAATGCTAGCACAGGCTTCCAGTATCCGTATACACTGCTATATACTACTATATACACCGCAGGAGAAATGCTAGCACAGGCTTCCAGTATCCGTAGTTTCAGGTGCTGCCCATCTCGTATCTTCATAGCATAGACAATTGCCTTCAGATGACCCCAAAGGTAAAAGTCTAAGGGGGTCAGATCAGGAGACCTTGGGGGCCATTCAACTGGCCCACGATGACCAATCCACTTTCCAGGAAACTGTTCATCTAGGAATGCTCGGACCTGACACCCATAATGTGGTGGTCACCATCTTGCTGGAAATACTGGAAATACTCAGGGAACGTGCCAGCTTCAGTGCATAAAGAGGGAAACACATCATCATGTAGCAATTTCGCATATCCAGTGGCCTACAGTGGCATACCATTAGACCACTGTTTGTTCGGATACGCGAACACTTTCGGTCAATAAAAACGGGCCATGGTGTCCCTAAATTAATCGCTCATATACAAAACGTACATAATAATGATCCATCATGTTTAAAATTTGCTGCTTGAGAAAGAATAGACCCACCAAGATACGGAGGTGATCGAAGCAACCGGCTTCTACAGAAAGAAGCAAAATGTATTGTTCACCTAGACACAACTGGCAGTCTCGGTCTGAACGATGTCAATGAATTGCTTCTGTTTTTGACATAACATCTAATTATAGTGATTTAACTGAACCGACTACCTATGACACGGTTTATAATGTCTATATTACCTTATTGTATGCCTTTGATCCTTATGTTTTATGTTACGATCCTTTGTTTACATGTTCCCATGACAACTTTGATGACGTGTTCCACGCCCTTAAGTTCAGTGCGTGCGTCCACGCCAGAGTATCAGCTCGGGGAAGCGCAAGGAAGCGCGAAACAGTGCTGTCCTGATACCCCCGTCCTCCCCATACCTGCCCGCTGTCTGCATGTATAAGCACCGCTTCAAGCAATAAAGGACCCCCGGATGGTGAGTGCTGGCTACTGTCTCTTCTTTTCGTGCATTTATCGTATTCTTACTTTTGGAGCACTGTGCACAACCGGAACCAGGGGAGGTGCCAGGAGTCTGTTGATTATCTATCCAGCGATATCGCGGGGATTACTAGTGGTGGAGTTGCCGGTGTACGCCTGTCTCATTGAACTTACTTTCACATGTATAACCATAGTGTGAGACATAAAGCCATATATATATGTTTTTTTACCCAGAAGCCCGCGGAGTGCTAAATGGCCATTACACCTGAAGAGGTGTCCTCTCCCTGAGGAAAGTACTGACCCCGTTTAAGGCCACAGGCCTATTACCACAGCCAAGCCAGATCACCCTGCACTGTTCTGATGAGGGGCAAACACCCCTAAACAGCTGTCTGCAGATGGGTTCTCTTTCCTTCTGGAGAGAGTTCTGGCTTGGCATAATTCCCAATCAGTTCTGAGACTTCTTAACTGAGCTGTTTTGCAGGACACACTACCTGTGAAGGTGGTGTGGTGAGCTAATTTGCATGTTTTTTTACCCAGAAGCCCGCGGAGTGCTAAATGGCCTAACTTGACTTACAGACTCCATGCATTGGGGAGCCCTTGACATTATCACTTCTTTCTCATCTGTTCCTTGGAATTTTACGCCCCCCCCCCCCCTTTTTGGTTGGTATCGCAGGCCAATGGTTCAGGGAGGTTCTGCAGGACGTCGCTGAGGTGTCGTCACAGTAGCTAATTAGTGTGATAATGGCGTTTGATAGCTTTGACACAAACACCATTGTCACACTCCACAGCTCCAGGTGCAGATCAGAGCGTAGGTATCAGGTGGGCGCACAGCAATCTCCTCCGACTCACTGTCACATCCTGCAAGAAGGAAGAGGGGATGACGTTAATCATACATCTCACTATAATCTTAATCCCTGATGCAAGGCCGGATTGCCCATGTGTCACCACCAAAATTTACAAACAAGAAAAATTAGGCAACTATGCAAACCAGCATCTGGTAAATGTCAGGTACAATGCCAATTTAAGAGCCCCGACGTAAGTATCGCTGTTGACCAGCTTCATCAGGGGAAGTCAAACACCAGATGTGCAGATCACTTTATGGCACTGTTTCTCAACCAGTGAGGCTCCAGCTGTTGCAGAACTACAACTCACAGGATGTGCGGACTATCCTTTGGCTGTCTGGGCATGTTGGGAGTTGTAGTTTTGAAACAGCTGGGGGCACACTGGTTGGGGAACACTGCTCCATGGATCTACCCCTGCACTTCAGACAACTACACATTTTCTATATTTGGTTTCATCAGTGATAGGCTAATTCCAAAATTAAATGGATAATATTACTTACAGCAATGAACACTGTATGTTGCCCAGTAAAACTGAGGTATATTTAAAGGGTACTCCAGTGAAAAAAATAAAAGTTGTCAAATCAACTGGTGCCACTTATACAGATTTGTTAATTACTTCTATATAAAAATCCTAATCCTTCCAGCACTTATCAGCTGCTGTATGCTCCAAAGAAAGTTGTGTAGATCTTTCCAGTCTGACCACAGTGCTCTCTGCTGACACCTCTGTCCGAGTCAAGAACTGTCCAGAGTAGAAGCCAATTTCCATAACGAACCTCTCCTGCTCCAGACAGTTCTTGACAGGGACAGAGATGTCAGCAGAGGTCACTGAGGTCAGACTGGAAATAACTACTCAACTTCCTGTGGAGCATACAGCAGCTGCTAAGTACTAGAAGGATTAATATTTTAATATAGAAGTAATTTACAAATTTGCAGAACTTTCTGGCACCAGTTGATTTGAAAATATTTGTTTTCCATCGGAGTACCCCTTTAATTGTATCATTAACTTCTCAGTGTGCAACGTCTCCCTAGGAAGTTGATGCCGTGCGGGAGCGATACTCTGTTTTATTGCTTTCATTAAGTTTAGCTTTAGCAAAATAAAAAATCCTTCGCTGAGCAAAACATGACCCACAAGCCGAGACGATTGCAGGCGCCGCAGTCCGCACTATTCTCATCGTAAACCTCTGTTCTCCGCTTATAGATTGATAAGAAATGTTTTGTTTATTTGCTAATATTGTGTTGAAAAAAAAATTGCATAAAAGATCTTATAGCACCTGGACTAAATACATTATGGGATTGTCTAAATCATCCTAATCTATTTCATGTTTTACTGTTATATCTACAGTATTTATGGGGAATCTGCATCTATATTGGTTGTCACCCACCCATCCCAGAAACAGATTACATTCAGATCTAATACTATTTATATCAGCATACCAGCAACACTATGAGTGCAGCTCTGAAGTATAATACAGGATATAACTCAGGATCAGTACAGGATAAGTAATGTAATGTATGTACACAGTGATCTCACCAACAGAATAGTGAGTACAGCTCTGGTGTATAATACAGGATATAACTCAGGATCAGTACAGGATAAGTAATGTAATGTATGTACACAGTGATCTCACCAACAGAATAGTGAGTACAGCTTTGGTGTATAATACAGGATATAACTCAGGATCAGTACAGGATAAGTAATGTAATGTATGTACACAGTGACCTCACCAGCAGAATAGTGAGTACAGCTCTGGAGTATAATACAGGATATAACTCAGGATCAGTACAGGATAAGTAATGTAATGTATGTACACAGTGACTCCACCAGCAGAATAGTGAGTACAGCTCTGGGGTATAATACAGGATATAACTCAGGATCAGTACAGGATAAGTAATGTAATGTATGTACACAGTGACCTCACCAGCAACACTATGAGTGCAGCTCTAGAGTATAATACAGGATATAACTCAGGATCAGTACAGGATAAGTAATGTAATGTATGTACACAGTGACCTCACCAGCAGAATAGTGAGTACAGCTCTGGAGTATAATACAGGATATAACTCAGGATCAGTACAGGATAAGTAATGTAATGTATGTACACAGTGACCTCACCAGCAGAATAGTGAGTACAGCTCTGGAGTATAATACAGGATATAACTCAGGATCAGTACAGGATAAGTAATGTAATGTATGTACACAGTGACCCCACCAGCAGAATAGTGAGTACAACTCTGGAGTAATAGAAGGTAAGTATTGTTATTTGCAGTATATACAAACTGATTCAATGTTTATGAAGATTATTTTCTAACTTGTATATTATTATTGTTGTCTTCATGTTTTGCATGGCTGAGGCTCCAGTCGCATGTTAGCACTTCCACATTGATATCAGAATGCACATGATATATACACTGCGAAATGTATTCATTGACTTGTAGGGGGAAGTGTAGGTGGGGTATGTTATGAGTTATGTGGGGCAGACCTGTAGAGTTGTCTCAATCACCTAAACTTCTCAATCACCTAAACTTCTCAATCACCTAAACTTCTCAATCACCTAAACTTCTCAATCATCTAAACTTCTCAATCACCTAAACTTCTCAATCACCTAAACTTCTCAATCATCTAAACTTCTCAATCACCTATACTTCTCAATCACCTAGTCCAATAAGAATTGCACTCATACAACAGAATTCGTGTTCTTTATAAATCACTTTTACTTCATCCGTACGTCTTCATACAAAAACGTAAAATACGGGAACAGTGTAAAAGAAGACATCATATTCACCCCAGTGCTCGTCGCTGATAAGGTCTGCGGCATAAGATCAGGTTCTTTCGTTACTGCCGGAGCTCCATGCTGATGCTTCCATATTAGCCGTTCCCCTTGCTTTCTTTACGGACAGCGAATGGAAGCTCACCCACAGGTGAGTGTGATAGGTGACGTTTCAGGATCTCTCCCTTTCTCAAGCCTAACGTGAGTGAACCCACCACCACTACTTATGGATTATAGTCTCGCGAGATTTCATATCTTTGAATTAAAATCACATATAAAACAATCAAATATGATGGTAGATGGCATTACCAAACATTCATACATCAGAACAGCATACATCATAGAAATACATTAACATTGCAATTTTCATTAATGCCATTCGGGGACATTGCGTTCAGTTTAGTAATCCAGTAAACCTCCCTCCTTAATAATTTCATCTTTATTTCTTCACAACACTGAGTGTTGCAAGACATTTTGTAGAAAACCACCACCAAATATGTGATCTGAAATGGATGGTGCTGGAGGAGGTATGTGGATCAAGGAGTGAAGAAATAAAGATGAAATTATTAAGGAGGGAGGTTTACTGGATTACTAAACTGAACGCAATGTCCCCGAATGGCATTAATGAAAATTGCAATGTTAATGTATTTCTATGATGTATGCTGTTCTGATGTATGAATGTTTGGTAATGCCATCTACCATCATATTTGATTGTTTTATATGTGATTTTAATTCATAGATATGAAATCTCGCGAGACTATGGTCCATAAGTAGTGGTGGTGGGTTCACTCACGTTAGGCTTGAGAAAGGGAGAGATCCTGAAACGTCACCTATCACACTCACCTGTGGGTGAGCTTCCATTCGCTGTCCGTAAAGAAAGCAAGGGGAACGGCTAATATGGAAGCATCAGCATGGAGCTCCGGCAGTAACGAAAGAACCTGATCTTATGCCGCAGACCTTATCAGCGACGAGCACTGGGGTGAATATGATGTCTTCTTTTACACTGTTCCCGTATTTTACGTTTTTGTATGAAGACGTAAGGATGAAGTAAAAGTGATTTATTAAGAACACGAATTCTGTTGTACGAGTGCAATTCTTATTGGACTGTGTTATACAGAGAAGCTGTGGAGACTCAGGTGCACTACGTCCCACCCCGGTGCAGATTACATCTTTACCCTTGACTGAAGTGAGTATTTGTTTTCTCAATCACCTAAACTTCTCAATCACCTAAACTTCTCAATCACCTAAACTTCTCAATCACCTATATTTCTTAATGACCTAAACTTCTCAATCACCTAAACTTCTCAATCACCTAAACTTCTCAATCACCTATACTTCTCAATCACCTAAACTTCTCAATCACCTAAACTTCTCAATCACCTAAACTTCTCAATCACCTATACTTCTCAATCACCTAAACTTCTCAATCACCTAAACTTCTCAATCACCTAAACTTCTCAATCACCTATACTTCTCAATCACCTAAACTTCTCAATCACCTAAACTTCTCAATCACCTAAACTTCTCAATCACCTAAACTTCTCAATCACCTATACTTCTTAATGACCTATACTTCTCAATCACCTTAACTTCTCAATCACCTAAACTTCTCAATAACCTATACTTCTCAATCACCTAAACTTCTCAATCACCTAAACTTCTCAATCACCTATACTTCTTAATGACCTATACTTCTCAATCACCTTAACTTCTCAATCACCTAAACTTCTCAATCACCTATACTTCTCAATCACCTAAACTTCTCAATCACCTAAACTTCTCAATCACCTAAACTTCTCAATCACCTAAACTTCTCAATCACCTAAACTTCTCAATCACCTAAACTTCTCAATCACCTATACTTCTTAATGACCTATACTTCTCAATCACCTTAACTTCTCAATCACCTAAACTTCTCAATAACCTATACTTCTCAATCACCTATACTTCTCAATCACCTAAACTTCTCAATCACCTATACTTCTCAATCACCTATACTTCTCAATCACCTAAACTTCTCAATCACCTATACTTCTCAATCACCTAAACTTCTCAATCACCTAAACTTCTCAATCACCTATACTTCTTAATGACCTATACTTCTCAATCACCTATATTTCTTAATGACCTATACTTCTCAATCACCTATATTTCTTAATGACCTAAACTTCTCAATCACCTAAACTTCTCAATCACCTAAACTTCTCAATCACCTATACTTCTCAATCACCTAAACTTCTCAATCACCTAAACTTCTCAATCACCTAAACTTCTCAATCACCTATACTTCTCAATCACCTATACTTCTTAATGACCTATACTTCTCAATCACCTTAACTTCTCAATCACCTAAACTTCTCAATCACCTATACTTCTCAATCACCTATACTTCTCAATCACCTATACTTCTTAATGACCTATACTTCTCAATCACCTTAACTTCTCAATCACCTAAACTTCTCAATCACCTATACTTCTCAATCACCTATACTTCTCAATCACCTAAACTTCTCAATCACCTATACTTCTCAATCACCTTAACTTCTCAATCACCTATACTTCTCAATCACCTTAACTTCTCAATCACCTATACTTCTTAATGACCTAAACTTCTCAATCACCTTAACTTCTCAATCACCTAAACTTCTCAATCACCTATACTTCTCAATCACCTATACTTCTCAATCACCTAAACTTCTCAATCACCTATACTTCTCAATCACCTAAACTTCTCAATCACCTATACTTCTCAATCACCTAAACTTCTCAATCACCTATACTTCTCAATCACCTAAACTTCTCAATCACCTATACTTCTCAATCACCTAAACTTCTCACTCCCCTTGTTGGACTCCTGTTCACCCACACTATAACCCAGTGTACTGCGTTTAGTGTTAGTGAACAGGCTGACAGTTTTCCTTTAACAAAATCTTTAAAAATATTGTAGATAATACTATAATATGTATGTTTATAATATATACTGATTAAAAAATGTGTATTTTTTTGGGCGAAAAAATGCTGTTCCTGCCACTATTGCCTGTGTCACTATGAGGAGTCCAAATACAGGAAGTGAGGGTGGGACAAGCAGGGCTCTGTGTAGGCTCCTGGCTTGTCAATCATCCTGATGTGTGAGCCAGGAGCATGTCACAGAGCCTCGCTGCACAGAGCCCTGCCTGTCCTCAGTAAACAGAGCCCTGCTTGTCCTCAGTGTACAGAGCCCTGCTTGTCCTCAGTGTACAGAGCCCCACTTGTCCTCAGTGTACAGAGCCCCGCTTGTCCTCAGTGTACAGAGCCCCGCTTGTCCTCAGTGTACAGAGCCCCGCTTGTCCTCAGTGTACAGAGCCCTGCTTGTCCTCAGTGCACAGAGCCATGCTTGTCCTCAGTGTACAGAGCCCTGCTTGTCCTCAGTGTACAGAGCCCCGCTTGTGTTCAGTGTACAGAGCCCCACTTGTCCTCAGTGTACAGAGCCCCACTTGTCCTCAGTGTACAGAGCCCCGCTTGTCCTCAGTGTACAGAGCCCCGCTTGTCCTCAGTGTACAGAACCCCACTTGTCCTCAGTGTACAGAGCCCCGCTTGTCCTCAGTGTACAGAGCCCCGCTTGTCCTCAGTGTACAGAGCCCCGCTTGTCCTCAGTGTACAGAGCCCTGCTTGTCCTCTGTGTACAGAGCCCTGCTTGTCCTCAGTGTACAGAGCCCTGTTTGTCCTCAGTGTACAGAGCCCTGCTTGTCCTCAGTGTACAGAGCCCCGCTTGTCCTCAGTGTACAAAGCCCTGCTTGTCCTCAGTGTACAGAGCCCTGCTTGTCCCGCCCTCACTTCCTGTATTTGGTCTCCTCACAGAGACACAGGCAATAGCTGCAGGGACAAAAATATGCAAATGTTTTAACCAATGTATATTACAAATATACATATAATGGTATTTTCTGCATTAAAAGTTTTTCTTAACGACAGGTACACTTTAAGGGTTCAAGTTAAAACTGTATGTATAAGAAAATAAAGGGTCCCAGTGCAAGGAGTAACTTGTAGCTTCTGGGCCCCGATGCAAAATCTGCAACAGGGCCCCATGTGCCATTTATAATATTGGGCTCTTATGGGGCAGATGTGCTTTTTGGGCCCCCTAGGCACCAGGGCCTCAGTGCAACTGCTACCTCTGCACCCCCTAAAGCTACGTCCCTGGCCACATTTACTATGATGGCCCAAACATAGTCAGCTATTGACTAAGTTCTGGCCATTGGAGTAAATGGGTTCTGTGCCTGTCTGTGCACGGATATGTTGGCATCTGTGACTTAGAAGCCACAATAGTAATGTGAACGCACCCTAAGAGACATGATAGATGCAGGCCTCAGCCGGTTCCTGACAGCCGGAACACTAAATGAAACAACAGGGCCCCATTCAGCAACAGCTGTCTGGACATGCTGAGAGTTGTAGTTTTGTAACATCTGGAGCAGTTTGGAGACCACCAATCTAGCTGGTTAGACAGAGGAAGGCGGGCTCCCTCCAATATTTCATGCCCCCCCCATGGGGTGTTGTTTAGTTGCTATAGCAACCAGTGGCCTAGCAATGGTCCCTAGATCTGCCATTGTAGTACCCTTTGCTTTATCAAGCCCTTTTTATATTGTAACAATATTTATATAACCTAATGAAAATGAAATAAATGAAATGAATTAAATAAAATAATACATTCATTAAAAAAAAATGGTGGATCAATAAGCGGTTGCTAAAATAAAAATGTTTAATTTAAATGTTATATAAACTCTAAATAAAATAAAATAAAAATCTCTTTTCTATTTACGGTCTGTTCCTATCTGGCCCAGCATGTCTGTCTCACATATAGGTTTGTCTACTCTTACATTTCGTCTCTTTTATATTGGTGTACGATTTATTTGTTATTACATTCACACCGACCCGAACTATAAATTATCCTTATTAATCCCACACTTTAACACTGGAAAAAGAAAATGCCAGAACTGTTGTATTTTTGGTCATCGCCCCTCCCAAAAAAATGGCAAAAATGTATAAGGTTGTACTCTACCCAGAAATTGTACCAATAAAAACATCTACTCATTTTGCAAAAGACCTCATGCAAAGAAAGTCTAAAAGAAATGTTCTGCATAAAAAAAAAAAAAAAAATAGCGTTCTAAAGTAGTAAAACATAAAAACGATGTAAATGTGGCATTGTTGTGATCCCATCCACCCATCAGAATAAAGAAAACATGTCATTTACCGTATGCTGCAAAGTGAATACTGTACAAATGAAACCCCAAAAATACTAGAAACTGCGGCATTAAGGGTAAATAATAAATTATATTTAAAAAAAAAAAGCACCCGTACAGTTATATCGATGATAGAATAAAAATGTTGTGACTCATGGAAGGCAAGGAATAAATAAAATAATTAAATAAAATGAATAAAATAAAAATAATACATTTATTAAATAATACTAATAATAAAAAAAATATTAATTAAATAGAAAAAAATTATAATAATAAAAATAATTAAATCACAAAAAAAAAATGCGAAATGGCTAAATGGCAAAAAAATGGTGGCTCAATAAGCGGTTAATCAACTAAAACATTTTTTATTTTTATTTAAATGTTATATACACTCTAAATAAAATGTAAAAAAATGTCTCTTTTCTATTTATAATCTGTTCCCATCTCATATAGGTTTGTCTACTTTTACACTTTGTCTCTTTTTTGTTGGTGTGCGATTTAATTGTGAGATAGAAAAATATTTTAAAAAAAACGGAAAAATTATAATTAAATGACATTATTTTCTATTGAGCTTATTTGTAATTTACTGGTTGGAGGGATCTCTCTTACCTTGCTCCATATGATGTAGATGTCGCGCGGTGCCCCTGCTGCTAATGTCGCCCCTCTGGCTACAATTGTCGTAGTACAGGAAATGCTCAGTCTCCCTTTATGCAAAGCTGAACTCAAAGTAAACAATCCTGATCCTTGTGATAAGTCACATCACAACATTGATTAACAGACCTGGATTCTCCTGGACTGAGCAACCACTGCTCAAATAAGAGTTTTTTATTTTATCTTTTTTTTTTTAGCCTTAATTCTCTTGGGTGGTTTTTTCTTTCCTTTTTTTTTTTCCTAAATCTGCAGTGCGGTTGTGGCTATTTTTGTACCAATTATTGTATTTTATTTCTATTCTTATTTTATAGCTATATTTCTTGCGACATTACTTCTGTATGTACGTTTATAGCCGATTATTTTAATGTCTCAAAGTAAAGCTTCTATTTCAGAAAACTTTTGACACATCTCTATGACATAATAATTATAAAAATATGTATTTATATATTTATAATATTTATAATATTTATTTGTATAGTGACAACAGATTCTGCAGCAGTTATGACATAGAAAGTCTGTGGAGTCTGGCTTCAGTGAGCGCACAACAGCAGGGAGAAGCCACATGTTTCCGTGGTGGTCTCCGCACTGGTTCTAACAATAGGTGGGGGTCTCCGCACTGGTTCTAATAATAGGTGGGGGTCTCCGCACTTGTTCTAATAATCGGTGGTGGTCTCTGCACTGGTTCTAATAATAGGTGGGGGTCTCCGCACTGGTTCTAATAATCGGTGGTGGTCTCCGCACTGGTTCTAAAAATAGGTGGGGGTCTCCACACTGGTTTTAATAATCAGTGGTGGTCTCCGCACTGGTTCTAATAATTGGTGGTGGTCTCCACACTGGTTCTAACAATAGGTGGTGGTCTCCGCACTGGTTCTAATAATCGGTGGTGGTCTCCGCACTGGTTCTAACAATACGTGGGGTCTCTGCACTGGTTCTAATAATCGGTGGTGGTCTCCGCACTGGTTCTAATAATCGGTGGTAGTTTCCACACTGGTTCTAATAAATGGTGGTGGTCTCCGCATTGGTTCTAATAATCGGTGGTGGTCTCCGCACTGGTTCTAATAATAGGTGGTGGACTCCACACTGGTTCTTACAATAGGTGGTGGTCTCCGCACTGGTTCTAATAATCGGTGGGGGTCTCTGCACTGGTTCTAATAATAGGTGGTGGACTCCACACTGGTTCTTACAATAGGTGGTGGTCTCCGCACTGGTTCTAATAATCGGTGGGGGTCTCTGCACTGGTTCTAATAATCGGTGGGGGTCTCTGCACTGGTTCTAATAATAGGTGGGGGTCTCCACACTGGTTCTAATAATCGGTGGTGGTCTCCGCACTGGTTCTAAAAATAGGTGGGGGTCTCCACACTGGTTTTAATAATCAGTGGTGGTCTCCGCACTGGTTCTAATAATTGGTGGTGGTCTCCACACTGGTTCTAACAATAGGTGGTGGTCTCCGCACTGGTTCTAATAATCGGTGGTGGTCTCTGCACTGGTTCTAATAATCGGTGGTGGTCTCCACACTGGTTCTTACAATAGGTGGTGGACTCCGCACTGGTTCTAATAATCAGTGGTGGTCTCCGTACTGGTTCTAATAATCGGTGGTGGTCTCCGCACTGGTTCTAATAATCGGTGGTGGTCTCCGCACTGGTTCTAATAATCGGTGGTGGTCTCCGCACTGTTTCTAACAATAGGTGGGGGTCTCTACACTGGTTCTAATAATAGGTGGGGGTGTCCCTGCTTGTTCTAATGCTCGGATGTGGTTTTGGCACCCAGAGCCCCAAAGATGAAAACTTTTCACATATATCTTTGCCATGTAAAATGTGTCCTGAGATGACACTGTAAGGATATGGCCTGCTTTGAGCCATCTTTTTTTATTGTTACATGGCACTCCGAAAGCCTGGCTTTTTTTATTTGAGTTGTTAGTTAGTTATCATTAGCCCATTTTTTTTTCTTAATGGCATAAGTTTATTTTTTAAATTTATTTTTGGTGGGGAAATTCTGCTTGGAATCTGCTTCAAATTATTTGTGTGCAATGGGTTTTGCATAGAGAATTAGAGGAAATTTAGTGAGGAATTTCTGCTGTGGGAACATGGCCTTATACTCTTTTTACCTAGTTTAATGAATTATGCACCTAATTTTACCTAATTTCTTTGGATTCCTGGAGTATCTGTCAGGCCTAAACTGCACTGGTTTTGAATAGCCTGACACCTCCAATGGCCTCCACAGTCACCAGATCTCATCCAATAGATCACCGCTGGGATGTGGTGGAACCGGAGATTCTCATCATTGATGTGCAGCCGACAAATCTGCAGCAACTGTGTGATGTCATCATGACTATATGGAGGAACTGTGTGATGTCATCATGTCCATATGGAGGAACTGTGTGATGTCATCATGTCCATATGGAGGAACTGTGTGATGTCATCATGTCCATATGGAGGAACTGTTTGATGTCATCATGTCCATATGGAGGAACTGTGTGGTGTCATCATGTCCATATGGAGGAACTGTGTGATGTCATCATGTCCATATGGGGGAACTGTGTGATGTCATCATGTCCATATGGAGGAACTGTGTGATGTCATCATGCCCATATGGGGGAACTGTGTGATGTCATCATGTCCATATGGAGGAACTGTGTGATGTCATCATGTCTATATGGAGGAACTGTGTGATGTCATCATGTCTATATGGAGGAACTGTGTGATGTCATCATGTCTATATGGAGGAACTGTGTGATGTCATCATGTCCATATGGGGGAACTGTGTGATGTCATCATGTCCATATGGAGGAACTGTGTGATGTCATCATGTCCATATGGAGGAACTGTGTGATGTCATCATGTCCATATGGGGGAACTGTGTAATGTCATCATGTCCATATGGAGGAACTGTGTGATGTCATCATGTCCATATGGAGGAACTGTGTGATGTCATAATGTCCATATGGAGGAACTGTGTGATGTCATCATGTCTATATGGAGGAACTGTGTGATGTCATCATGTCCATATGAAGGAACTGTGTGATGTCATCATGTCCATATGGAGGAACTGTGTGATGTCATAATGTCCATATGGAGGAACTGTGTGATGTCATCATGTCTATATGGAGGAACTGTGTGATGTCATCATGTCCATATGGAGGAACTGTGTGATGTCATCATGTCCATATGGAGGAACTGTGGGATGTCATCATGTCCATATGCAGGAACTGTGGGATGTCATCATGTCCATATGGAGGAACTGTGTGATGTCATCATGTCCATATGGAGGAACTGTGTGATGTCATCATGTCCATATGGAGGAACTGTGTGATGTCATCATGTCCATATGGAGGAACTGTGCAATGTCATCATGTCCATATGGAGGAACTGCGTGATGTCATCATATCAAGATGGAGGAACTGTGTGATGTCATCATGTCCATATGGAGGAACTGTGTGATATCATCATGTCCATATGGAGGAACTGTGTGATGTCATCATGCCCATATGGAGGAACTGTGTGATATCATCATGTCCATATGGAGGAACTGTGTGATGTCATTATGTCCATATGGAGGAACTGTGTGATGTCATCATGTCCATATGGAGGAACTGTGTGATGTCATTATGTCCATATGGAGGAACTGTGTGGTGTCATCATGTCCATATGGAGGAACTGTGTGATGTCATCATGTCCATATGGAGGAACTGTGTGATGTCATCATGTCTGTATGGAGCAACATTTTCTACTTGTAGAAAGTATGAAGAATGAAGGCAAAAGGGGGTCCAACCTAATACTATTAATATATGGTACACTACATTTGAGACAAAACCCAGCTAAAAACCCTGATTAAATATATCCTGACTGATTAAATATACAGATGTAGCAGAGTGGAATTAGTTGTGTAACTCTGTGGGTCCATATTGTTTGTGCATCACGTTAAATCTCTGAAAACAACTCGATAGTTTTACCTGTAAGTTCTATGTAAAGCCACAGATGACACATTCTTATATTACTATGACCTGGAACCAATGACAGCCACAGCTCTGCTACATATCACAGTGTGTTAGTGACAGGTCCAAGGCCATTACAAAGTGGGTCGCCTAGTGACCTATATATGTTTTCCTAAGTCTATTTTTAGTTTCCAATATTTCTTTTGATAAGATTTTATTTCTAATTAATTAAATTAAATCATGACTCTAATTTAATCTCATCTATTAATTAATTTGTTTAAGGAAGTATTAATGGTGATTACTCCATGGGGGCGCCGTACGATCACAGATATTACACGCAATTCCCAGGAAAGGAACTATGCAGGGAGAGAACATGAAGTGCTGTGCAGGCTGAACATCCAGTCCTGGGGGTCCTGATGGCTCAGGGACCACAAGATATCCTGCACGTTGTCCCCTGATATGTATTAAGCTGTCGGGATAAACTAAATGTGAATGTCCCCTGACTTCCCTGAAAAAAAGCTGCACCCCCTCATCCACATGTATCAATGTTTTTTGTTTAATTGCCGACAACTGGACAAAATTTATTTTTAAAAGTTAAACACCACATAACCCTTTTACATCCTTATATGTCACATAAAAGTATAGTATAGAGATTAGTGATGTTTAGATACCGACAATCTCCACAGTCCAAACGTAAAACTGCAAAGCCTGGACAGTGAAATCATACTTTACCATTACATTGGTCTGGCGGCAAGATGTTTAAAACTCCTGGGCAATCTCCACAGCCTGAGAGTCACCTGATGAGGAGATGTACAGGAAGTCCCATGCAAGTCTTTAGGAATTCAGGTACATCTCCTGATCATGTTACTCTCGGGCTAGCGAGATTGCCAGGGAGTTTTAAACATCCTGACTCACGTCATGGTAAAGTATGATTTAACTGTCCGGCAGACAGGTGCAGAGAATAGTTGGTGTGGGGGCAGGAAGAGGAGACGAGGCATTCGGGGGGAGAGAAGATTTCTTCCAGGCTAAGATATCAGTACAGGGGAAGGAAGAGTGAACGGCAGCACTGCTGCAGTGAGGAGTGCAGGGAGGACTATGTTCACATGGTGGAATTTTCAAGCAGAATTCTGCGGGAAATTCCGCTGCAGCAGAGTCCCATCGAATTCAATTGGATTCTGCTGCACTGTGCACATGGCGGAGTGTCCGCAGCAGATATTTCTGCCACAAAAATCTATTCTTACTATGGATTCCACTCAGAAATTATTTGCTGCCTGTGAGACTGCGCATTTCCAAGCAGTCCTAGCGCCCGCCGGAACATTCAAATGTCACAAAATTCACATTCCACACATTATCAGCCGTAAGAACATGGCCTATCACTGCTGGGGCTTCAGGAGAATGGGAAAGTTTGGTGGCATGCTGTATGCCAGGCTTTTCCACCCCCTCACACTTTTAACGTAAGAACAGGCAAAGCCAGATACTCAGCCAGTTTACAATAAATCCAATGAAATTCAGAACTTTTCCAAAAGATTCTTTGTATCTGAAACTTTTGGGAATCCGGGCAAATCACTCAATAGAAGGGTTAGGTTAGGGTGAGGGACTCTGGGCGAGATTTATGAAAACCTGTGTAGAGGAAGAGTGGTGCAGTTGCCCTAAGCAACCAATCCGATTGCTTCTTTCATTTTTCACAGGTCTCTTTGAAAATGAAAGAAGCAATCCGATTGGTTGCTATGGGCAACTGCACCACTCTTCCTCTACACAGATTTTCATAAGTCTTGGTGTATAAAAGCTTGGATACAGTTGGATACAGTCCTAGGAGACCTCAGAGTGTCATGTACAACTTTTTAGGGCAGTTGGGAAACTTTTTGAATTGAATACAAGATTCATCTGAATCGGACCAAAGACAAATTCTGTCATAAGCTTTATAGGCAAACATAAGATGGCCATACACAATACTCATTCGGCCAACAGCTGATGCTTCCCGAAACAACCCCCTGCCCTTATACTTGCACACCCAGCTGAGATGAGTGTGCATGTGTTTTTAAAGGGGTTAGAGGAGTAAATCCCTGCCAAACACTCCTGGTGGCAGTTTAAAACCTGGATTCCCTAAGTGGTTTTACTAAATCAAACTAAAAATGCTCATAGGAGAGAAGTGTTTCCCAACCAGGGTGCCTCCAGCTGTCGCAAAACTACAACTCCCAGCATGCCCAGACAGCCTTTGGCTGCCCCGGCATGCTGGGAATTGTAGTTTTACAACAGCTAAAGACACCATGGTTGGGAAACACTGATCTAATGTGTATGGGGTTGTGCTGATTCTTTAGTCCTCTCTCCCTTACCGTGTCCATTTTAGGACATCGTCAGTCGTCAGCCGTAACTCCGTCCCGCGCCAGG
This sequence comes from Hyla sarda, assembly GCF_029499605.1. Classification (NCBI taxonomy): domain Eukaryota; kingdom Metazoa; phylum Chordata; class Amphibia; order Anura; family Hylidae; genus Hyla; species Hyla sarda. The sequence continues at coordinate 576,259,488 of NC_079189.1, forward strand.
CAAAACAGCGTCCCTCCTCCTCCCTCAGACCAATCTCCGTCAGGGGTCAGCCGCAACTACCTCCTCCCTCCTCCATCATCCAAAACTCCCTCATCCGAAACTCTGTCATCCCTCGGACAAAAAAACCTTCCTGCCGTGTAGCAGAGCCGAGTCAGTGTCGTCTCTCTGCTATACGGTTCTGCTGAACACGCTATTCAGTGTCGGCTCTCTGCTATATGGGTTCTGCCGTACATGTTATTCAGTGTCGGCTCTGCTATACAGACTCTGTAGCACATGTAGTGTCTGTAGTATACGTGGACGTTTCACAGTTTCGACTCTGCTATACTTGCTGTGCAGCATCGACTCTGCTATGCGGCAGGAAGTTGCGTCTGAGGGATGACGGCGTTTTGGACGAGGGAGTTTCGGATAAGGGAGGAGGGAGTTATGGCTGACGACTGACGGAGGATTGGCCCGAGGGAGGCGGGATGCTGTTTCGCCTGACGGAGTTGCGACTGGCGACTGACAGCGATTGGTCGGAGGTAGACTGACAGAGATTGGTCCCAGGGAGGAGGCGGGATGCTGTTTCGCCTGATGTGGGACGGAGTTGCGGCTGACGACTGACGGAGGAGGCAGGATGCTGTTTCACCTGACGGAATTACGGTTGACGACTGCCGATGTCCTAAAATGGACCTCGTACTCCCTTATTAGATCACACGCATGCTCAGCTGAACCGAGCATGCATGTGTATTATGGCGAGGATAAGAGAAAAGTCTGTTGGCTGAATAATCGCGTGTTTTTAAGGGGATTTCTTAAAGGCATAGGCAATAGCGTAATTTCCGCCCAGAAAACGCGGATGGACATTCCCCCAGTTTGTATGTTCCGCCACCGCTAGGACCGTACGGAAATGCACTGTCACCATAGACGGCACTATATTCCGCTGTTCATGTTCATTCTTTCAGGGGACTTTCTAGGAATCGGAATTTCTGCGGCGGAAACATCTGCACGGTGCAGCAGACTCCTATTGAAAACAATGGGACTGTGCTGCAAACAAATTTTTCCGCCGCATTTCACTCGGAAAGTGCATCGCGTGAGTGAGGTCATAGGGTGAGCTTTAGACAAGGACCCTTAATTTTACCATATAATCTAATTAATTAATTATTTATTTAATTATTTACTTAATTAATTATTTAATTTATTTATTTTATTTATTAATTAATTAATTAAAGGACCATTTAAAAATCCCTGTCCCGATATCAGAGGTAGAATCATTGGCCCGGGGATAAGGAGACGTGTCATGACCACGTGCCCTGTGCAATCCTGCTGATACTTTATTTTAACTGATAAAAAAAGAAAGTCTTGCGCCATTTGTTTTATTCTTGGACCTCCATAATGAAGCGAAGGTCAAAGCTGCATCCCGAATGCTTTGAGTCGGGATAATGGCCGCGAGTTCAGCAAACTATAACCTAATGTTCTTTAGCCGTGCTTTCTTAAATAAACAAATGTAGCAAAGAGAACAGATAACGGGACATCATAGCCCTGTGGGGTGCACCTTACCCCGGCCCAGATAACAGGTTGTGCAAAACTTTCCCAAAAAAAAGCTAAAACAAAATGCATTCATTTGGAAAGATGCAGAGAGCTTTGCCAGATGTAGCAGAGCTTAGTTTGTCAGTATCTTCAAAAAGTTTCTTGTAGAGCAGTGGTCTCCAAACTGTCATCCTCCAGATGTTGTAAAACTACAACTCCCAGCATGCCCGGACAGCCAACGGCTGTCCGGGCATGCTGGGAGTTGTAGTTTTGCAACATCTGGAGGTCGGCAATTTTAAAGACCCCTGTGGTAGAGGAAGACCGAGAGCAGTGAGATCTGGTTCTAGGTTATGAGAAGGATGATGGTTTCAGCCATGATCCTCCTGATAAGTTACCAACTTTTAAAGCTCCTTCTATGGTAGCATTAAAGAAAAATATCAGTTTTTTGGCAATTAAAAAATAAATAAAAAATTCTATCCATTCTTCCCAGATATGTTCAAACAACTATGTTTCCAACACATACTGCCTGCCACCCTGCTTTCCAAATCTCCTGAAGCCCCAGCAGTGACAGACTGCTTGTCCTACCTGCACTTCAATACTACCATGCCCTCTCCATGCTCCCGCACTGATGTCCTTTCTTTTCCCTTACTCTTCTCTCAGCCTCTACACTAGCTATTCTTCACCTGTCTGCCGGACAGTTGAATGATACTTTACCATGACGTTTGTCTGACGGCAGGATGTTTAAAACTCAATCAAAGTCCCATAGATTTGCATTGGCTTACGGTTTTACTTTCGCGAAGGGTGTCGGTATCGGGATATCCCTAAACTGTGTTGTATTTTTAGTTGACATAAAAGTAATGTTTACCAAATTTAATCCAAATAACTCCCGTCTTTAAGAAGTTTTGAAGTTATGCTGGAACATATAAAATAAAAAGAATGATATATATATATATATATATATATATATATACATATAAATAAATACATTTATTTTATTTATATATATATATATAAATTTTATTTATATATATATACATATATATATATATATATATATATATATATATATATATATATAAAATAAATATACATATATATATATATATATATACATTTCTTTTTTTTAATATGTTCCAGCACAACTTCTGAACGGCGGGAGATATATATAAATATAAATATATATATATACATATATAACATTAAAAAAAAAAGGCTGTCCCGTCCTGTCTTTGTGACCTGCACCAACCATTCTTCACCTGCATGGACAGTTAAATGATACTTTACCATGACGTTTGATGTTTGAAACTCCCTGGAAATATTTACATATAAAGAGTAGTGTGATTAGGAGATGTAGCAGAAGTCCCATAGATTTGCATTGGCTTGCTGTTTTATTCTCATGACGAGTGTCGGTATCGGGCTATCCCTAAACTGTGCTGTATTTTTAGTTAACATGAAAGTAACATGTGTACAAAGTTAAAGGGGTACTCCGGTGGCAAACTTTTTTTTTTTTTTTAAATGAACTGGTGCCAGAAAGTTAAACAGATTTGTAAATTACTTCTATTAAAAAATCTTTATCCTTCCAGTACTTATTAGCAGCTGTATGGTACAGAGGAAATTCTTTGCTTTTTGAATTTCTTTTTTGTCTTGTCCACAGTGCTCTCTGCTGACACTGTCCGTGTCAGGAACTGTCCAGAGTAGCATAGGTTTGCTATGAAGATTTTCTCCTGCTCTGGACAGTTCCTGAGATGGGCATCAGGTGTCAGCAGAGAGCCCTGTGGACAAGACAAAAAAAAGAAATTCAAAAAGAAAAGAATTTCCTCTGTAGAATACAGCTGCTAAAAAGAATTGGAAGGATTAAGATTTTTTAATAGAAGTCATTTACAAATCTGTTTAACTTTCTGGCACCAGTTGATTTAAAAAAAATGTTTTCCATCAAAGTACCCCTTTAAATCCAAGTATCTTCTGCTGTTCAGAAGTTGTGCTGGAACATATAAGTCTAAGAAGAAAATGTTATATATATAACAGTATATAACAGTACTAGGAGAGCTTGGAAACAGATTTCCTTTGAACCCCTTATGTGGTACTTACGCTTGTATTGCATGTAAAATTTGACAGCCCATAATGTACATCCTGACAAAGCACCCTGATGAAGCTAGGCATAAGTGAAACGTACGTTGAGGTTGTGTGCCCCTGTGGTCAGTATTGTATATGGCTTTATACTCACCTGTTTTGTTCTTTTATTTTTTGCTTCTGATGCACTTTTGTCAATGTGTTTATGCTCCATATTGTGATGTGGCCAAAAATCTACAATTTGGGATATAAGTATTTTTTTTTTTACGCCGTTCACCGCACTTTCGCTTCAGACGCGGCGGTCAGCTTTGATCGCCGCGATCGGTGAGGTCCTGTATTAGCCGCGGGTCCTGGCCGTTGATGGCCGCAGGGACCGCCGCGACAGGTGTATATTCGCCGTATAAGACGCACCAACTTCCCCCCCAGTTTTGGGGAACAAAAAGTGCATCTTATACGGTGAAAAATATTGTAACTTATTTTTGGGGCGAGGGGCTTATTCACATTTATTAAAACTCTGGGCGTGCTGGGAGTTGTAGTTACGTACCATATAGAGAGACATGTTAGGGCAGCGATCTCCAACCTATGATTCTCCAGGGGGGAGATTTATCAAAACCTGTGCAGAGGAAAACTTGCCCAGTTGCCCATAGCAACCAATCAGCTTGCTGCTTTCATTTTTATGAAGGCCTGTGAAAAATGAAAGAAGCGATCTGATTGGTTGCTATGGGCAACTGAGCAAGTTTTCCTCTGCACAGGTTTTGATAAATCTCCCCCAGGTGTTTGCAAACTACAACTCCCAGCATGTCCTCACTAGAGATGAGCGAATTTACAGTAAATTCGATTTGTCACGAACTTCTTAGCTCGGCAGTTGATGTCTTTTCCTGCATAAATTAGTTCAGCTTTCCGGTGATATGATGGGCTGGAAAAGGTGGATACAGTCCTAGGAGACTCTTTCCTAGGACTGTATCCACCTTTTCCAGCCCACCGGAGCACCTGAAAGCTGAACTAATTTATGCAGGATAAGTCATCAACTGCCGAGCCGAGAAGTTCGTGACGAATAGAATTTACTGTAAGTTCGCTCATCTCTAGTCCTCACTGTCATTTTTTTTACTTCAGTACATGCCTGTGTAAGTTTCTTACCGTTGCTGTAAAATGTGTGACTTTTTGAAACATGGTATTTTAAGGCAGTTTTGTAGGCCAGGTCTGGTCTGGTGTAGATTTGGGGTGTTTTGGAGAAGTTGCAATGATGAATTCCTGACCACTACATCTGCACAGACCGATTTGACTGTCTACAGTGATTTCTCAGTAATCTGCTGTGCGGCAAAAAGGCGCAAAAAAATAAAAATAAATGGCACACAATGCAAATGCAACTTTTTTGTGCCAAATCATAGCAAAAAAAATAAGTCTAAATTCCCCCTTGGATTTTTTCTTTGCTTTTAGAAGGAAATCCTCTTTATACCCAGACACGTGGTCTTCCTATAGACTGGGGGTAGCAGTAGTTAAGCAGAGGCTCCTGATCTTGTCCAGGTACAGTGATCCCTCAACTTACAATAGTTTCAACATACAATGGTCTTTTCTGGACCATTGTAACTTGAAACCAGACTCAACAAACAATGCTATGGAATCTGCGAAAGGGCTGGAAGAACCGACCAATCAGAATGTACATTTCACTGGTAAAACCCCTGTATTCCTAAAGTGTATGCACTGACTGGTGTCTGGTAGCGCCCCCTACAGTACAGGGAGGTATTACAGGTTCTGTACTCTTTACCTGTATTATTGAAGTACATGCACTGACTTGTCTCTGGTAGTGCCCCCTACAGTACAGGGAGGTATTACATGTTCTGTACTCTTTACCTGTATTATTGAAGTGCATGCACTGACAGATGTCTGGTAGCGCCCCCTACAGTACAGGGAGGTATTACATGTTCTGTACTCTTTACCTGTATTATTGAAGTACATGCACTGACTGATGTCTGGTAGTGCCCCCTACAGTACAGGGAGGTATTACATGTTCTGTACTCTTTACCTGTATTATTGAAGTACATGCACTGACTGGTGTCTGGTAGCGCCCCCTACAGTACAGGGAGGTATTACATGTTCTGTACTCTTTACCTGTATTATTGAAGTACATGGTAGCGCCCCCTACAGTACAGGGAGGTATTACATGTTCTGTACTCTTTACCTGTATTATTGAAGTACATGCACTGACTGGTGTCTGGTAGCGCCCCCTACATTACAGGGAGGTATTACATGTTCTGTACTCTTTACCTGTATTATTGAAGTACATGCACTGACTGGTGTCTGGTAGCGCCCCCTACAGTACAGGGAGGTATTACATGTTCTGTACTCTTTACCTGTATTATTGAAGTACATGCACTGACTGGTGTCTGGTAGTGCCCCCTACAGTACAGGAAGGTATTACATGTTCTGTACTCTTTACCTGTATTATTGAAGTACATGCACTGACTGGTGTCTGGTAGCGCCCTCTACAGTACAGGGAGGTATTACATGTTCTGTACTCTTTACCTGTGCCAGGGTTCCTGCTCCTTTGGACACCAGGTAAGGGCGGCTCCATTTTACTTTTTTTCAGGACATTGCATGTACTGTACAGGACCTTGAAGAAGCTTCTGTCCTCTACATAGACCAGTGTTTCCCATAGAGGGTGCCTCCAGCGGTTGCAAAACTACAACTCCCAGCATGCCCGGACAGCCGAAGGCTGTCCGGGCATGCTGGGAGTTGTAGTTTTGCAACAGCTGGAGACACCCTCTTTGGGAAACACTGAAATAGACCGTGATTACAGCTCCCAGCAGATCTTTCTTACTTTTATACATAAGGATTTGCTTTATCTGTGTTAGTTATTTACTGTTTTTTGTTTAATCCGCACTTTTTCCTATTTTTGGATGACATTTTGGTGGCTTCAGAACCAATTACCAGGTTTCCATAGAGTTAGGGTCTCAACATACAATGATTTCAACATACAATGGTCGTCCCAGAATCAATTCATATTGTAACTTGAGGGAGCACTGTATTGATCTGTCTGCCGGCTACTGATTAACATTGTACACAGAGTAAAGTTCTATCTTCTGTTTAGAGACAGTTTTCCCTTTTAGGCCATGTCCTCCTGATAATCTAACCGCGATAGCGAACGGGACAGATACCAAATGCAAACTGCCCTGTTGTAATGAATATCTTGTAATAAATAGCTGGAACCAAAAAAAATACTGCAAATAGCATTCTAGTGAATCATATCAGGACTGGTCTTAAAGGGGTACTCCGGTGGGAAACTAATTTTTTTTTAAATCAACTGGTGTCAGAAAGTTAAACAGATTTGTAAATTACTTCTATTAAAACATCTTAATCCTTCCAGTACTTATTAGCAGCTGTATGCTACAGTGGAAATTCTTTTCTTTTTCAATTTCTTTTCTGTCTGACCACTGTGCTCTCTGCTGACACCTCTGTCCGTGTCAGGAACTGTCAAGAACAGGAGAAAATCACGATAGCAAACCTATGCTGCTCTGGACAGTTCCTGACACGGACAGAGGTGTCAGCAGAGAGCACTGTGGTCAATCCAAAAATAAAGGAATTTCCTCTGTAGTATACAGCTGGTAATAAGTACTGAAAGGATACAAATTTCTTAATAGAAGTCATTTACAAATCTGTTTAACTTTCTGTAGCCAGTTGACTTAAAAAGACCTAAAAAAAAAATGAGTACCCATTTAACCCTTGGGATTATACAGGAGTCGGCCCCCTAGAGGCTGCATATAGAATAGATTGGCAGTGATTCTGACCACTTCATGGCAATGCAGGACATCTACTGTGTATGGACAGTATAGCACCTATCATCTTTAAAGGGGTACTCCGGTGAAAACCTTTTTTCTTTTAAATCAACTGGTGCCAGAAAGTTAAACATATTTGTAAATGACTTCTATTAAAAAATCTTAATCCGTCCAGTACTTATTAGCTGCTGAAAGCAACAGAGGAAATTCCTTTCTTTTTGGAACACTGATGACATCACGAGCACAGTGCTCTCTGCTGACATCTCTGTCCATTTTAGCAACCATGCATAGCAGGTGCATAGCAGGTGCATAGCAGGTGCATAGCAGGTGCATAGCAGATGTATGCTAAGGGCAGCATGGTGGTTCAGTGGTTAGCACTGCTGCCTTGCAGTGCTGGGGCCTTGGGTTCAAATCCCACTAAGGACAACAATAAATAAAGAGTTATTATTATTATTATTATAATGACGTCAGCAAAGAGCACTGTGCACGTGATGTCATCAGAGAGAATTCCAAAAAGAAAATAATTTCCTCTAGTATTCAGCAGCTAATAAGTACAGGAAGGATTAAGATTTTTTAATAGAAGTAATTTACAAATATGTTTAACTTTCTGCCACCAGTTGACTTAAAAGAAAAAAGGTTTTCACCGGAGTACCCCTTTAAGAGTTGATACATCCACCAGGTTCGATTATTCCATTCTCACAAGTCATCCCTAGGTAAGTGCCTTATCATGGAGAAAGTTGACCAGATCTGGAATAAGATAGATTGTGTTTTATCTCCATTCGATTCTGTGGACTTATATTTATGGTGATCCGATGGTCACCGAGCTTCCTCCATAGGGGTCTGATTGATGAGCTCTCGTTCAGGATGGAAACAGCTTTTATAAGATCGATATAAAACACTTGAGGTTTCCGGCAGATTCCAATCATTTCATGATGCAAGCACTGTGGCCACGTCTGCTGAATACCAATAGAAGGAGTAACAGAGCCATAACAAATCCTTGTAGTGGAGCTTCCCTTGCGTACTATGGGCAGAATCTCTGAGATTAGGAAGATTGCTCATGAACTGTACTGTGAGGCGGACAAGTTACAGCTGCACAGGCCTCTCTGTCCCCTCCCTGCTCTCAACTTTACAATCAGCCTTCATTGTCGTCCTGCGTCATATTTCTGTTGTCTACTGGTTCTCGGGTGTGGTACACCAATTTTTTAGCGTTTTTGGTCACATACCTGCACTGTTAAAGAGTACCAAGCAACCAGTTGATATAAAAAAAAAAAATTCCACCGGAGGACCCCTTTAATGTATGACTTTTTGACCACGAGCAAGTGTGCTATTCTCATACACCAGCACATAGGCATAAGAGCATAATGAAAAGTGGAATGAAAAAGTCCGCTCAGAAATTCCGTTGTAGCAGAGTCCCATTGTTTTCAAGGGGATTCTGCTGCACCCTGCACGCGGCGGAAACATCTGCCACAAAAATTTTGATTCTGGCCTCCACAGAAAGAATTGACATGCCAATCCTTTCTGTGGAATCCGCTTGGAAATGCATTGCGGTCTGTGGAGAAAGCACGTTAACGAGCGCTGGCTTGTTGTGCCGACGCCTGCAGAATTTTCTAGGCAGACATTCCGCCATGTGGACCTTTGCTCAGTTCCATTTCCTCTCAGAGAGCAAATCCTGTTTGTCTATAGGAGGAGCCTGGGCTTAGCTCTCGAAACTAGGCCCTAAGACCCCCAGGGGTATATTCAGACCTACAGATCTTGCAAAGTATTCAGAACTGTCCAGATCTGTCATTTTAAACTGTAATTTTATTATTTTAATAAACGCTTGAAAAATATCCAAGTATTTGGGATTTTCTTTACCGGATTAAGCAGCGCCTGAACAAGAGGTTGTTTTCTTCCTATCTTCACTGATTCTCCCAGGATGGACGACCCCTTTCCTGTGACCTCCAGTACTAAGCAGCTTTCTCCATGATATTTTGTACCCCTGCACAGGGGTGATAGGCGCATACTTTACCTTTACCAGGTGAGAGGCCATCTTGACTCTTGACTGCTGACTCTGCATCTTTTGACTCCCGCCAGGGTCCTCGCATTACCAAAGGTAATACACGAGGTGCTGCCTTCTGGTCTCTTGTTTTCTTTTTCATTAAGGTTTTCCGCCATAGAAAATCTGGGAAGCCAAAATAAACCCTGTCACTGCCCTTCAGCCTTGCCCAACAGCATACCGGGAGAGCGGTTTGCAACCAGAAGACGGTCTGTATTTAAATGACATCTCCAGAGTTGAACAAAAAAGACTTACGAATGGTTGGTCAAATCTTAACGGAGGTAGAGTTGTCCCCTAATGCAGAAAAATCCTGGCAACAAGAAATAAGCAATTCCCAAAAACACTGACTAACCTGAGGTGGGAATGTTGTCTTTAATAATTGAATATCCAGGTTGTAGAGTCACCAATAGATGGTTGAGTTGCAGGTACCAGGTCAGAGAGAATACAAGGCATCCAAGTTGGTTACAGGCAGTTGGCATCAGGTCCAGGTATGGGTTAATGTAAGAGGCAGGGTTGGGGTCAGGCCAAGGCAAGTACACAGATAATCAGAGCAGAGTCAAGTAAGGCTGCATTCACACTGCGGTTGGAGCGTACGGCTGCCAGATCCGGCTGGGGGAGAGGAAAGCCTTGTGCTCCCGTACCCCAGCCGGACTGGCGCCAAACTCTGTTGACTTTAATGAGCCAACCGGAGTCAAACAGTGACTCCAGTCGGCTCATTTCTGGCCTGTATCTGGTTTTGTGACCGGACCTAAAACCGCAGTAAACTATGGTTTTAGGTCTGGTCACAATACCGGATACGGGGGAAAAAATGAGCCGACCGGAGTCACTGTTTGACTCCGGTTGGCTCATTAAAGTCAATGGAGTTTGGTGCCGGTCCGTCTGGGGTACGGGAGCGCAAGGCTTTTTTCTCCCCCAGCCGGATCCGGCAGCCGTACGCTCCAACCGCAGTGTGAATGGAGCCTTCCCTGATCAAAGACCATATAATGTTTAGGAATAGTAAAAAAAAAACTAAAAAATAAAACTAAAAAAAAAACACAAAATACACTGATTAAGTCTAGGAAAATAACTAAATTAAAGTGACCATTTAGTTTTCCCCATATTCCGATGTGTCCTTCCTTACCTGTTCTCTTGGCAGGCCATAGCTGAGATGAGTGGCAATATTTGACTAGATTTGATCTTTTATTTAATTTTGAGGCTAAGTAACATTTAGTGGCAATTTTTTTAGTAATTTTTTTTTTTTACAAAAAGGCATGTGTAAAATAAAACACGCCACTAAAGTTTACACTGTGTGAACATAGCCTAAGGCTTTGGGTGCACCCAATGATTCCGGCTGTTTTGGGGACATAAAAGAGCCCAGAAAATCTATTTTATATTCCTGAACACTGCATTTTTATTTTTTATTTTTACTATTGAACTCTATTATACTGGTAAAAGGCTCTTTGGACACACTCATATTAATAATTCATTTTGGGTTGTTACGTGCCGATTCCAGCCGTATGGTGGCGGGTTAGTTGGAATACATTTTTAAGTTTCAGATGTGTTTTGTTATTAAATTCAGCCCAAAAAAGGTTTATGTGCCCATAGCCCTACTGCGAGAAACGGAGTCCCGATGGAATTTAGGGGAAGGTAACAACAATGGCCTTTTGTTAGAATAAAAATCTTATCTTTTAGTAACAGGTATTACGAGTGCTCTAGATCTGTTTCTTTGGCGGTCCAGCCGTGTGTCGCTGCCCCAATGGGAAATGCACCCAATCAGACAAGAACACCCAAATAATACAAAAACACCTTAAAAGATCTGACAAAACTTTAAAGGAGTACTCCGCTGCCCCAGTGTTTGGAACATTTTATTCCGAACACTTGGAGTGTTAAGAACATTTTGTTCCGAACACTTGGAGCGGGCGTTGTGACGTCACGGCCACACCCCCTGAATGCAAGCCACGCCCCGTCCCATAGACTTGCATTGAGGGGGCGTGGCCGTGACATCATGACCCCCGCCGCCCGCACCCAGCATTCTACACGAACAGCGTGCTGCACAGAGATCGCGAGGATCCCAGCTGCGGGAACCCCCGCGATCAGACATCTTATCCCCTGTCCTTTGGATAGTAGATAAGATGTCTAGGGGCGGAGTACTACTTTAAATACTCAGGGCCAGAGAGAAGAGCAAACACCCTCTGTTAAAGGAGTAATCCGGTAGTAAACTTTTTTTTTTTAATCAACTGTTGCCAGAAAGTTAAACAGGTTTGTAAATTACTTCTATAAAAAAATCTTAATCCTTCGCGTACTTATTAGCTGCTGAATACTACAGAGGAAATTTTCTTCTTTTTGGAACACAGAGCTCTCTGATTAAAGGGGTAGTCCAGTGGTGAAAAACTTATCCCCTATCCTAAGGATAGGGGATAAGTTTGAGATCGCGGGGGGTTCGACCGCTGGGGCCCCCCGCGACCTCTCTGTACGGGGCCCCGGCTCTCCGCCGAGATAGCAGGTGTCGACCCCCGCACGAGGCGGCGGCCGACACGCCCCCTCAATACATCTCAATGGCAGAGCCGGAGATTGCCGAAGGCAGTGCTTCGACTCTGCCATAGAGTTGTATTGAGGGGGCGTGTCGGCCGCCGCCTCGTGCGGGGGTCGACACCTGCTATCTCGGCTTTGTGCGGAGGTCGACACGCCCCCTTCCCGCGGGCTGTCGGGGCTCCGTACCCCTTAAGATAGGGGATAAGTTGTAAACCACTGAGTCACTGAGACTACTCCTTTAATCACGAGCACAGTGCTCTCTGCTGACATCTCTGTCCATTTTAGGAACTGTCCAGAACAGCATATGTTTTCTAAGGGGATTTTCTCCAACTCTGGACAGTTCTTAAAATGGACAGAAATGTCAGCAGAGAGCACTGTGCTCGTGATTAAGCAGAGAGCTCTGTTCCAAAAAGAAAATAATTTCCTCTGTAGTATTCAGCAGCTAATAAGTACTGGAAGGATTAAGATTTTTTAATAGAAGTAATTTACAAATCTGTTTAACTTTCTGGCAACAGTTGACTTTAAAAAAAAAAAAAGTTTTCCACTGGAGTACCCCTTTAACTTTACTCAAAATGACCATTATCACTCCAATCTGCTCCATTTTCATTATTGTTCCTATATATTGGAAGGAAAATGCATGATACCTGACCCCAATCTTTGTTCTCTCTGGGGGAGAGGAAACGTGTAGAGGAAACGTTGTCCATAGCAACCAATCAGATCGCTGCTTTTATTTTTAACAAGGCCTCTGCAAAATGAAAGAAGCGATCTGATTGGTTTCTATGGGCAACTCAGCAACTTTTCCTCTGGACAGGTTTTGTGACCATCACAGGTTAGAAGCTTCTTCATGAAAGAACGACATGGAAATCATTCTGTGCCCCCGACCCCCACCCCCATCGCTATCAGGATCCATTAGTCAGGCTTTCTGGATTTCCACATAAAATGGTCAGACTCCGGACCCGGTATTGCTTAATACAGTCTGAAGTTGAAACAATGAAAGGGCAGACCAGGTGGGTCAGGGTCCTCTGCCATGACATTCATGCCTGTAAATGGGACGACAAGATAAGGCTGCAGGTTTTCAGATCTCAGATCTCTTTAAAGGGGTTGTTCATTTTTGGACATAACTTTTTGTTCTACATATTAATTAAGCCCCTAATGCCGCAGCCTGTTTTGACCTTAAATGGGTTGTTCAGTATTAGAAAAACACTTATTTTTAAATTTTATTTTATTTTTTGCAAAAACAGCACCACTTCTGTCCACAGGTTGTGTCTGGTATTGCAGCTTAGGCTGGGCTGCAATACCAGACACAACCTGTGGGCAGGAGTGGTGCTGTTTAAAAAAAAAAAAAAATAAAGCATTTTTCTAATACTGAACAACCCCTTTAATGACCAGACCAATTTAAATGTTTCACCTTTTTAGAGACACAACGTGTATTTTTCCATCCACAGACCCATATGAGGTTTGTTTTTTGAACACCAAATTTAACTTTGTTATGACATCACCAGTTTCAATAAAACGCTGAGAAAACGTGGAGAAATTAAAAGAAAACCTAAATTTTACGACTTTTGTGGGGTTTCGCTTCACGTAAGGCACTGAACAGTAAACCTGACATGAAGTCTTTTTTATGTGGGTCAACTAGATCAGTGTTTTCCAACCAGTGTGCCTCCAGCTGTTGCAAAACTACAATTCCCAGCATGCCCGGACAGCCAACGGCTGTCCGGGAATGCTGGGAGTTGTAGTTTTGCAACAGCTGGAGGCACACTGGTTGGAAAACACTGAACTAGATTACAATGATATCGAGATTATATCGTTTTTCTTTTATTTTACATTAAAAAAAAATTTTGATAAAAAAAATAAGTATGCTTAAAATTGTTCTATTCTGGCAGCAATTTTTTCCCCCCATATATAGGGCTGTATAGGCTCATTGTGGGGCTGTGATCTGTAGTTTTTATCGGGATTATTTTGGGTTTGATGGGACTTTTTAAATCACTTTTTACTCTTTTTTTTCTGGTTAATGAAGTGACCAAAAATCAGCAATTCTTACTGGAATGCAACAAAAGACATTGGGGGGGGGGGGGGGGTGGAATGGAAAATGTTAGACTTTTTGATGATTTACGTTGCTCTCGCCACTTTTAAGCAAGTGGACAGGGATAAGCGTCCAGGGGGCGTGGCCTTGTGATATGCAAAATTTATTGAAGTGGACTAAGGTAAATTGTAGGTGAAATCTATGCTAGCTCTGTTCCGGTGTAGATTTCAATGAGCAGCCCCTCTTAGTAAATGTCCCGCGCGTAACGCCAACAGAATTTTACTGAATAACTGTGTGTAAAATGCTAAAATTCTCTTCCCCTAAACATCTTATCCCCTATCCAAAGGATAAGATGTCTGATCGTGAGGGTCCAGCTGCTGGGGCCCACCTATATCTCCATGCCGGCACCCCGGTGTTATGAAAATTGGGTTCGGGCGGCCGTGGTCGTGACGTCACACCACACCCCCTCCATTCATGTCTATGGGTCACACCTCCTCCCATAGACATGAATGGAGGGGACGTCACATGATATCACGACCACGGCAGCCCGAACCCAATGTTCTGAACTCAATGGTCAGAACGCCGGTCTAACCACAATCCAAAAACTAATAGGTAAAGTGGCTCCATATTTATACACACACATACACCGGGAATCTTATATCAGAATTATTTTATTAAATATTCAGCAATTGGCATGATTTCATTACAACATCTTCATTTTTTATTTTTATTTTTTTTCCAACGTATTTCGCCTTCCATGAGGGAAGCGGCGAGTCATCATCCTCAGTTACTCAAATCCATATATAAAGCTATTATAGCTGTTAAACAAGCAGTATACATAAGCCATACATTATATATGCTATACAGTCCATAAGGTATAGAGCGGCCGTCGGATACATAAGTCGCGCCCGCCAGGAGATTTTTTTAATTTTATTTTTTAACCCCCTTCTTATAATAAATACATACGAAACAGTAGAGAATTGGAGAGACGTCTCAGATCTATTAAAGGCATCGTCTTGTACAGTATTTGGAATGTTTTATATCCTATACATTTGGAAGGAGAAGGCTGAGACTTACTAAAAAATATTATATTTTTTTTTGGCAAATACATTCCCTTTATAAGGTTTAGAGAAAATACAAGATGTAAGGACGAGATTCAGAATAGAAAAAGAGAGCAGAACGATTCACATGAAGCAAACCCAATGGATGAAGGTGACCATTAGAGATGAGCAAACTTATAGTAAATTCGATTCGTCGCGAATTTCTCGGCTCGGCAGTTGATGTCTTTTCCTGCATAAATTAGTTCAGCTTTCCGGTGCTCCTCTGGGCTGGAAAAGGTGGATACAGTCCTAGGAGACTCTTTCCTAGGACTGTATCCACCTTTTTCAGCCCACCGGAGCACCTGAAGGCTGAACTAATTTATGCAGGAAAAGTCATCAACTGCCGAGCCGAGAAGTTCGCGACAAATCAAATTTACTGTAAGTTCACTCATCTCTAGTGACCATAGATATTACTGTAGAAAGACGCCCTCCTGCCACTTTGTATTCATCATCGCCCTTTTTATTATGTATAAAACAATCCCCTTATGGATACATTTGATAAGCAATTATATATGTTTAGGGTTTATAATGTACAAAAAGATACAAAAATACCACAAGGGAGGTGGAGATAGTGTTACCCAATGGTAACCCATAGAATTCATGATATTCGTAAAACTATATATATATATATAAATTGCACAGACTTTTCTCATTAAAATGTAAAACCGTACATATAAGAGATATCGTATTCAGTGTTTAGATGTAGATTGCACACATTTTTGCCCCGATTCTTTGACACCAAGATACATAGTATTGGTAAAGTCATTACAGTGTCCAGGATTAGAAAGACATGGCTGCTTTCCTATAAAAACAGCACCACACCTGTCCCGAGGTTGTGTGTGGTACTGCAGCTCAGTCCCATTTCCTTCAAACAGAGGTTACAATCAATCGACAGATGTAGCGCAGCAATACCAGAAACAACCTATAGGGCAGGTGTGGCGCTGTTTGTGTAAGAAAGCAGCCATGTTTTTTTAGTCTTGGACAACACTGAACTTGAGCTAAAAGTCCATATGTATAACAATGAAGCCTACATTTTATTTATATTCATTTGTACTATACGATTATTAATATGACATTAGGCCACAAAGATGGCTGCCTCCATAGTGTGAATGGAAAAGGTGGTTCTCTTGACGGTTCACCAAATTATACCTAAATAATTCACCAAAAAGGTGTGAACAGCTTTTAGGGGACTACTTGGGGAGGTAAGCATCATGTATGGAACTTAATTTTAAAGGGGTCACCCCATGATTAAGAACATCTCATATGCTGTGAAAGAAGTCTAGGGGATAAGTGTATAATTGCAGGGGGTCCGACTGCTGGGACTCCCTGTGATCTGGAAAACAGGGACACAAATCTCCCATTAATATAGAGCAAGTGGTCACACATGAGCACTGTCAGTACATTTATCCTCTATAGCTGAGTACAGCGCTACATACACTGTGGATTGGCATATGTCCTAACTGTGGGAGCTAGAATCTGTCAGCTCTATATCATGCTCAGAGATCAAGTGTCAAGAAGGCGTCGCTGAGGTGCAGCATGTATGCCTTCTCTCTTCCCCCATCCCTCTCTGCTTGTCTTCCAGCACTGAGCTCTGAACGTCAACCATGCAAAGCAGAAAGGGGTGGTGGAGAGAGGAGGCATGCATGCGGCAGCTTAGCACGATTTCTTTGACACTTTAGCTCTGAGCATGATATAGAGCTGACAGATTTCATTTAAGGAGAACTCCAGATTAGGCTGGTTTTACATTCGAGTAACACAGATGCATTTTTGCATCCATGTTACGCCTGTAAGTCTTGGCTGTCAACAGACCTGGTCAGGCCTTGACATTTGTATTATCCTAGTGTGAAACCAGCCTAAAACTCCTACTATGTTTTACCTACGGCAGGCATAATTTTGTCAAGCTCCACCCCCGCAGGCCCTGAAGACCTGCAGTCAGGCACTCGCTGGACAATCGCTTGTGTGACTCCCAACTTAGGGTATGTTCACACAGGGTGAATATGCTACAGATTTTCTATCTACCCCTGTGTGAACATATCCTTACTCTGTATATTAATGGAGCTCAGATATAGAAATCTACAGCAAACCGGCCCAACCAACCAAATGTAATGTTTTTTTTGCATCTGGCAGAAAAGTAACTAACATTTTTTTTTTTATTACAGTTTTTGTGATATTGCGGCAAAAATAGTGCAAAATAACTACGACGAATGAAAAATGCCGGTGAAACACGTCAAGAAGAAATCAATTATATACTTTATTATTATCTTTGTATGTACAGGTCATGTGATCATTTTTCCCAATGTCATTTGCATTTTGAGCAGGTGGAAAATCTGAATGATAACCAAGGGTGCAGATTGAAAAGTCTATTCACATTGCGGAATTTCCGCTTGCGGAATTCTGCCTCCAACTAAAGCCCATAGACTTCTATGGGATTCCGCACTCCCATTAAACCATCTGAAATCCCAACGGTTGAATGGGAGTGCGGAATCCCATAGAAGTCTATGGGCTTTAGTTTGAGGCAGAATTCCGCATTCGGAAATTCCGCAGTGTGAATAGACCCGCCGTATGAAATGCTTCTTTAGGGATTGCATCTGCCATGTGTTTCACGCTGTGGATGCGCCAACTGCAGTCACAAGAGGGAGCTCCCTGCTGCGGCCCGGTAGCCCTGTGTGTCGGCTCGTAGCAGCGGATTTCACACTTTGCATCTGCTATGAGCAGGCACTGTCTCTATAGCGGAAAATCCGCCACTACGAGATATCCTAAGGGTAGGGTCATACGGCCTCAGCAGGAAGCTCATGATTGCCATCAGCACATCCGCAGCATTAAATACCCTGCAGATGCGCTTCGTGTGACCCTACCCTTAGGATATCTGCTTCCATTCTTAAATGAGAACTTCATTACTTTCAGAGGCTGAGAATCATGTATGGATGTTAGAATGACACAAATACTGGGTGACAATCTTTATGGCCACTATACCAGCTCCTACAGGGGATGTCAGTCAGTCGTCCCATAGTGCCCCTAACACACACAAACTGGAGGTTGTCTTAAAGGTGTATTCCAGGGAAAAACTTTTTTTTTACATATCAACTGGCTCCAGAAAGTTAAACAGATTTGTAAATTACTTCTATTAAAAAATCTTAATCCTTCCAATAATTATCAGCTCCTGAAGTTGAGTTGTTCTTTTCTGTCTGGCAACAGTGGTCTCTGCTGACATCTCTGCTTGTCTCGGGAACTGCACAGAGTAGAAGAGGTTTGCTATGGGGATTTGCTTCTACTCTGGACAGTTCCCGAGACACGTGTCCTCAGAGAGCACTTAGACAGAAAAGAACAACTCAACTTCAACAGCTCATAAGTACTGAAAGGATTAATATTTTTAATAGAAGTAATTTACAAATCTGTTTAACTTTCTGAAGCCAGTTGATATATATATATATATATATATATATATATATATATATATATATATAAATAAAAGTTTTTTCCTGGAATACCCCTTTAAGATTAGGGTCAACCATCCGACTTCTGGAGTGGACTTTACTGACACCACTGATGTAAGAATTGTGGGGCAACATTCAGTTTTGCCAATATTTGCTTTGTAGTGTTTGGGCACATGATCTGGTGCAAGTTGCCAAGGCGGCCACAAAAAACTTCCATTGCAGGCAGTATTGGACTTGCCAACTACACGACTAGAGCAGTGTTTCCCAACCAGCGTACCTCCAGCTGTTGCAAAACTACAACTCCCAGCATGCCCGGACAGCCTTTGGCTGTCCGGGCATGCTGGGAGTTGTAGTTTTGCAACAGCTGGAGGCACGCTGGTTGGGAAACGCTGGACTAGAGGGTCTTCTAGTAGGCCCTGGCTCTCACATGAATGATACTAAAACAGCAATGGCAATGAGGTTGAACAGTGGACAAGCCCATATGGGAATGAATCAATTTTTTGGGGGGTTATTTAGCAAGAACCTTTAAAGGGGTACTCCGGTGGGAAACTAAATTTTTTTTTTTTAAATGAACTGATGTCAGAAACTTAAACAGATTTGTAAATTACTTCTATTAAACATTTTTTACCCTTCCAGTACTTTTTAGCAGCTGTATGCTAAAGAGGAAATTCTTTTCTTTTTGAATTTCTTTTTTGTCTTGTCCACAGTGCTCTCTGCTGACACCTCTGTCCGTGTCAGGAACTGTCCAGAGCAGCATAGGTTTGCTATGGGGATTTTCTCCTGCTCTGTAATATGCAAATCTTTTTAACTTGCTGGCATCTGTTGATTAAAAAAAAAAAATATTTCCATCGGAGTACCCTTTTAAGGATCGAGCGAGAGAAGAAATTAAAAAATGAAATGCATGTAAAGTGTCTTCCAGTGTAAAAAGCTTGGCAATGATCAGGTGCGGTTCCTACTAGAATGCCCCTTTTATTGAGGGAGGGGCTCATACGCCTCAGTTATAAGACACTGATATCCACCAGCCCAAAAAGTATAAAAAAAAATTAAAATTCTAAACATTCACATTTTCAGTGTCATCACACCAGGATGGCTCTGGGTATTGGCCCCTATAGGGCTATGTACGGCTATACCTATATAGCTCCGTTCAGGTACCCTCCTCCGCAGATATTTAGGTGTGATATAGAATTTGTTTTTTAAATAGAGTTTAAAAAAAAAAAATGGCGGAAACTTTTCGACCGCCCCTCGTATCTTTCGGTCACAGCTCCATTTTAGCTCCAAGTTAGAAGAGCACCTCTAGAGGAAGCTGACTGCATAACAGTTCATAGATTAGAACTCTATGACAAGTTATGCAGTAGAGCTCCCCCTAGTGGTGGCTGTGAATAGATGTGATATTTAAATTGTAAGTCTGGGCAGGGGATCTGGAGCTTCGTATCAGAAAAATGGAGCTCAGACCTCTATAAGAGATATAATCAAAAGATAATCCGTACAGAATGTTAGTACAATATCGTGTTTAAGGATGGATGATCCCTTAAAGCAGTGTTTCCCAACCAGTATGCCTTCAGCTGTTGCAAAACTACAACTCCCAGCATGCCCGGACAGCCAACGGCTGTCCGGGCATGCTGGGAGTTGTAGTTTTGCAACAGCTGAAGGCACGCTGGTTGGGAAACACTGACAAAGTAATACTCCATGGTCAACCATTGGACTTTACTTTGTGGTTCATCCGCAATACACTGCATCATGTATACTGGCACTGACCTTAAATTATAACCCAAACACGGCTGCATTACAAAATCCTGCGGGTTTCGGAGGTCTCACAGAACCCAGTGGGGCCCAAAAGCCATATAGGAGGATACAGTATTATAAATGGCATAGTTTTGTTGTTTTTTTTGTTGTTATTTTTTGAGACTTAAAAAAAATTAATAAAAAAAAGGTTGCAATAATTTTTCCCTTATTTAAAGGGGTACTCCGGTGATAAACATTTTTTTTTTATATCAACTGGTGCCAGAAAGTTAAACAGATTTGTAAATGACTTCTATTAAAAAATCTTTACCCTTCCAGTACTTTTTAGCAGCTGTATGCTAGAGGAATTTCTTTTTTTTGTCTCTGCTGACACCTCTGTCCGTGCCAGGAACTGTCCAGAGCAGCATAGGTTTGCTATGGGGATTTTCTCCTGCTCTGGACAGTTCCTGATACGGGCATCAGGTGTCAGCAGAGAGCACTGTGGACAAGACAAAACATGAAATTCAAAAAGAAAAGAATTTCCTCTGTAGCATACAGCTGCTAAAAAGTACTGGAAGGGTAAAGATTTTTTAATAGAAGTCATTTACAAATCTGTTTAACTTTCTGGCACCAGTTGATTAAAAAAAAAAAATGTTTTCCACTGGAGTACCCCTTTAAGTACACACAGTGTAAAAGGTAAAATTCCTGATGTGTATGTTATTTTATATATATATATATATATATATATATATATATATATATATTTCACATATTTTTGTCCGCAACTGGTGAAAAAAAGGAGTTGAGACTGATTATACTAGCAACCCTTAGGCCCCAATCACAGGGTGAAATTGTAATAACATTTCTGGACGGAATGTTCCGCTGGCTAGAATGGCTCGGAAATGCACAAATGCATTTCCGAGTGGATTCTGCAGAAAAGAATTAACATGTTCATTCATTCGGCGGTGTCCGATATTTGAATTTCCGCGCCAGATGTTTCCCCCCGCTGAATTTCTGGATTATATTATAAGACCGTGTTTCCCAACCAGTGTGCCTCCAGCTGCAAAACTACAATTCCCAGCATGCCTGGCCGTTGGCTGTCCGGGCATGCTGGGAGTTGTAGTTTAGCAACAGCTGGAGTCACAAACTGGTTGGGAAACACAGATATAAGATGTTTCTATCAACAATGGTGTCAAAATACAACAAAGTCAACTCATTGGGGGGCAGGAGTAAAAAAAAAAAAAAGGAAACAAAAGCATCCCATAGGAAAGAGAACTGAAGCATTCTGGGAAGAGTTTTTTTTTTTTTTTTTTTGGAGTATACAGCTTTAATCAGAGTGAAGTAAAATTTGAAAATAGGTCTCAATCATTTTTAAAAAGTAAACACGGTAGTAATACTATACCTTCCAAAGTGATTCGTTCCATTCATTGTCATTAGAAAGTTTTTTTTTTTTTTGTAAAATACCAATTTTTTTTTTTTAAAGGGCTGGCACCACATAAATAAGAGAAAGTCCTCCTGAAATGTAATTTTTAAGTATACAACGAACAGTGCGTGATTTGCCGTAGAGATCGGAGAAGTACCATCCGCAGTCTATGGTGAGTGAGGACAAGACGCCTGCACTGAGGAAGCTGCACTGCAGAACCAGCGTCAGGAGCCTCGGGTTTATTCTTTTCCTGTTTTGTTTTTTTCAAAGACCAGAAAATCTGTTCACAATTGGCACAGTGACGCCCCGGAAACCCCACGTCCGTGTTAAAATTGTACCATCTTACCAGCAAAAAAAAAAAAAAACATTGCTATTTCCCATTGACAACTGCAGGCAACAGTAGAAATTGTAGCAACAGCGAAACGTCGCTACGTAAACTGACACAACGTATCAATGGCACAAACCGGCGCCGCCTTTTGTCCTTCTCTTTCTGTATCTTCTATAAGAGATTTTTTTTTTTCTTACATTTTCTCTGCAAGTGTCTCTGGTTCATCACCGCCAATTGTCCATTTCATCTGTTTTCCAAGCGAAAGATGCAATTCGATCGGGCGAGGAAGAAGAAGAAGAAGAAGAAAAAAAAAGGGCAAGGAAATCCCCTTGCTAGTCGACCCCTTCGAATCCCTGAGCGTTCTCCACCGCCAAGAGTAGCTTTTCCCGTAAATCTTCAAAGGTGTCGTATGGAGGTAAGTCGAGACGGTTAAAGCTGTAAAACATTGCAAAAAAGAAGTCGATTAGTTGGGTTTAATGGAAGACAACGTCAAGAATGACTACGCCGTGATAATTTAGGGGCAGCTCGGTGTGAAATTGGATACACAAGCTGGACGCATCTACTTCTTGATGAGGTGGTGTAGTGATTACTTGTGACCTGTAGGTGTCACTCATGTAGGGTTTCTGCTGTAATCTTCCCTACAACCCCACAGCAGCACCTACAGGTTGTAGATGCAAATAACACCCCGTAAAGGAAACAATATTTTTTTTTTTGGCTAGTTAGATCATTGTTTTCCAACCAGTGTGTCTCCAGCTGTTGCAAAACGACAACACTGGGAGTTGTAATTTAGCAAGCCTGGACGGTTAAATCTAGGCAGCTGTGAGGTATTGAAAGAGGAGCCCATTACTTGTGCAAAATAGAAATTGGGTCTCTTCCAATTACTTGTGACCTGTAGAGGTCACTCATGTAGAGTTTTATCTTCCCTACAGCCCCACCTACAGGTTGCAAATGTAAATGACACACCATAAAGGAAACAACCATTTTTTATTTATTTTTTAATCTAGTTAGTTCAGCGTTTCCCATTTCTAATAGAATTGGGTTCTCAAGCTGAACGTCGTCTCTTCTTATTTGATCACATGGTGAAGTTATTACTTGTGACCTGTAGAGGTCACTGATGAGGGGTTCTTGGTGCAATCTTCCCTACAACCCCACAGCACCACCTATGGGTTGTAAATACAAATAACATTTCATGAGCAAAACTACAATTTCCTTTCCTTATAAAATCTAGTAATTTATCCCATATCAGAGATTCGACACAGCTAATTTATTTTAAAAAAACAGCTCCACGTCTGTCCCCAGGTTGTGTGTGGGTTTACAACTTGGTTCCATTAACTTCATTGGAACTGAGCTGCAGAACCGCACCCAACCTGGAGACAGACAGGGAGAGGTTTTTTAAAATAAGCTCTGAAATTATCTCTGTTTTTCTATCCCTGGATAACCCCTTTAATGTATCAGAAAGAATTACAATTGCAGTTTCCTTTATGGGGTGTTATTTGCATTCACAACCTGTAGGTGGTGCTGTGAGTTTCTTGTTTACGTAAAGCTTCCTTAAAGGAGTAGTGCAGTGAAATATAACTTATCTCTTATCCAAAGGATAGGAAATAAGTTATAGATTGGGGGGGTGTCCAACTGCTGGGACCCCCCACGATCTCCTGAACGGGGCCCCGGCAGTATGCCGGAAGCGGCTGTTTTGAAACCCCCCCCCCGCAGGAAGCCGCAGCTGACACGCCCCCTTCATGTATCTCTATGGGATGCCTCCTTCCAGCAGACTGCTGGGGCCCCAGCGGTCAGACCCCCTGCGATCTATAACGTAGCCTCTCTATCCTTTGGATAGGGGATACGTTATATTTCACTACAGAACTCCTTTAACACTCCACACAATTTTTTAAAGATCTCTTCTCTGTTTACACCCAGATGAATGAAAACCTGCCCTGACCATGTCTTTCAGGCACAGCTGCAGGGCTTGTTACAGTATATTACAGCCCGATCTATTAACCAGTCCCGCACTTCAGACTACTGGACATGTTTTCAGCTTCTGAGATTCCTTACCTTTCCTTATAGCACAAATGCACATCACAAAATGACTCGATTATCAAAAAACATGATTTTGTGATACTCTGTTGGGAGCTGTTTATGCTATACGTGCATGTAGGTGGCCACCCAGTGGTTGTGATGCACAACGCATATTGTTGAGGGTTTTGCTAGAATGTTGTGATAAAGTATTGAATCTGTATACTTGGAAATTGTAATCCTTAAAGTATTCTCCAGAGGAATAAAAAAAAAAATTCTAAATCCACTGGTGCCAGAAAGTTATACAGATTTGTAAATTAATTCTATATAAAAATCTTAATCCTTCCAGTACTTATCAGCTGCTGTATGCTCCAGAGGAAGTGGTGTAGTTCTTTCTAGTCTGACCACAGTGCTCTCTGCTGACACCTTTGTCCGTGTCAGGAACTGTCCAGAGCAAGAGCAAATACTCAGAGAAAACCTCTCCTGCTCTGGACAGTTCCTGATATGGACTGAGGTGTCAGCAGAGAGCACTGTGTCTGACTAAAGAAAACAGGACTTCCTGTGGAGCATACAGCAGCTGTTGTACTAGAAGGCTTGAGAATTTTAGATAGAAGTAATTTACAAATCTGTATAACTTTCTGCCAACAGTTGATTTATAACCTTTTTTTATTTATTTTATTTTATTTTATTTTTTTTACTCGAGAGTAGCCCTTTAATTAAAGGAGTACTGTGGCCAAAATTAACTTCTCCCCTATCCACAGGATAGGGGATAGATAAGTAGCTGATCAAGGGGGGTCCGACCATCGGGGCCCCCCGCATCTCCTGAAAGGGACCCCGTCCCGCTCAGTCAGGAGCCAGTGTCCTCTACCTCTAAACGGAACACACGCATTCATTTCAATGGAGCGTGTGCCGTCTAGAGGTAGATGATGCGCTCCTGACTGAGCGGGCACCGGGTCCCCTTTAGGAGGTCGCTGGGGCCCCCAGCAGTCAGAACCTCCGTGATCAGCTACCTTAAGTTATAAGTAGATTTTGGCCACAGTACTCCTATAACTTGAAGAAAATCTTTTTGTGGGCACATCTGTAATCCTAAAAACATGTTGACACTGCGGATTCTACCACAATAAAATTAAATGTAAATTTTTGCTGCAGATTTTCCATCTCTAAGCTATGGATTTAGTCCCATTGAACATTTTGGACTCATCCTAGGGTCCCGTATTTTGGACTCATCCCTAGGGTCCCGTATTTTGGACTCATCCCTAGGGTCCCGTATTTTGGACTCATCCCTAGGGTCCCGTATTTTGGACTCATCCTTAGGGTCCCGTATTTTGGACTCATCCATAGGGTCCCGTATTTTGGACTCATCCATAGGGTCCCGTATTTTGGACTCATCCTTAGGGTCCCGTATTTTGGACTCATCCTTAGGGTCCCGTACCTTTACATGGTCACAGAACCCCTCGGTGACTTGTCATAATCGTATCATTTACAGTAGAGGGTCCTATCTTCCCATATATGACGTCCATGCATATAACTTACCATGTGTGAGCTCTGGGCAGTTTATCTGGGCTTCCCCACTGCTCTATTGTAAACAGCTGAGGACCATTTGAACCTATAGTAAAGTAAGAGCACAATACAAGCGTTAGGCCGATCGTCATCTACAACACGATAACGTACATCAGATGTCATTTCAGTCCAGCGACACGTTTGTCACACAAAAAACGCTAAAATGAAATCCAGCGTGAGACGGTCGTAATAAAGCGCTAATAGAATGTCATCAATAAAGCCAAAATCAATTATCAGTGACCACTGCAGGTGAAGTGTGGTATTGCTTACATCAGTGGTCTCCAAACTGTGGACCTCCAGCTGTTGCAAAACTACAACTCCTAGCATGCCCGGACAGCCAACGGCTGTCCGGGCGTGCTGGGAGTTGTAGTTTTGCAACAGCTGGATGTTCACAATTAAGTGACCACTGCTGTACATGGTCTTGTTAAGTCAACTAGAGAGGGAGTAATGTATTTATGTATTTCTTTACCAGTAGTGGCTTGTTTTTGTACTAAAAGGTGTAATCCAGTGCAGTAAAACTTATCCTCTTTCCAAAGCATAGGGGATATATTTTAGATGGCGGGTGGTCCGACCGCTGGGACCCCCCGCGATCTCCTGCACGCCCCCCCCCCCCCCCTGCCAGTGCTTAAGAAGGGGGTGCATACAGCATTCAGGTATCTCTGGCTCTCCCATAGAGATACATGGAGGGGGCGGGTCAGCCTCCGCTTCGAGTGGGGGGCGGGTCAGCCTCCGCTTCGCGTGGGGGTCGACACACCCTCTTCCTGGGGACTGTCGGGTGCCATGCAGGAGATTGTGGGAGATCGAAGTTTTACTTCACCGGAGTACTCCTTTAAATGCATAAAAATACTAGAAAAGTGCAAAGACCTGATTTGCATAACACGCAAAAAAAAAAAGCCAAAGAAACGCTGTCAAAAACGGATAAACAAAAACGTGAATAATGCTTGAAAAAATTCAACAAAGAATGTACATAATGCTCCAAAAAGCAATAAAAAAGGTGCATAATAATGCTCCAAAAAGCAATAAAAAAGGTGCATAATAATGCTCCAAAAAGCAATAAAAAAAGGTGCATAATAATGCTCCAAAAAGCAATAAAAAAGGTGCATAATAATGCTCCAAAAAGCAAAAGAGAAAGAAAGAAAATGTAAGTCTCATTTTGCTTGTGAACACAGTCTCAGGATTTGTGTTTTATATGCACTAACCATAGAGTTCAGCAAATCCATTCATAGGCACTCGAGAAGTCCCAGTCACGAACTGCAACAGTCGAATACGTTTCTCGGCGTCCATCAGCAGCACGGCCTGAAGAAGAGAGAGTAGACAATGATACAAGAGAATAAGCAAACTCCATAGGAAGGAAGCCATAGCAGTCTTTGTTATACCTAGTGCAGGGGTGGTGCCTAAGTGATGTAATGTACCGTATTTGCATAAACTAAATGAATACTGCAAAGCTAAATTATATATTTTTTATATATCAACTGGCTCCAGAAAGTGAAACAGATTTGTAAATTCTGCCGACTATTCATTTATTCTTCTATCAAGTTTCGTTGAACTGTCTTCTCAGTCTGAGCACCACTCGAGTTCATTTTGCAGTTTACCTGTGATCCCTCCCCCACCGCACAGTCCGTAGTACAGCCACAGCAGTGCCGAGTTGCTTTGTCCTTTTGCCTTAGATTTGTAAATTACTTCTATTAAAAAATCTTAATCCTTTCAATAATTCAAGTTGAGTTGTTGTTTTCTGTCTGGTAACAGTGCTCTCTGCTGACATCTCTGCTTGTCTCGGGAACTGCACAGAGTAGAAAAGGTTTGCTGTGGGGATTTGCTTCTAAACTGGACAGTTCCCGAGACATGTGTCATCAGAGAGCACTTAGACAGAAAGGACAACTCAACTTCAGCAGCTCAGAAGTACTGAAAGGATTAAGATTTTTTAATAGAAGTAATTTACAAATCTGTTTACCTTTCTGGAGCCAGTTGATATATAGAAAAAAAAGTTTTTTCCTGGATGACCCCTTTAACAATTCTAAAGGTTTCAGAGCTGAAATCTTCCAGGATTCCCTGCTTTTTCAGTGCACTATTAAAAGGAGTTCTGTAGTGAAATATAATTTATCCCCTATCTAAAGGATAAGGGATAAGTTATAGATCGCAGGGGGTCCGTACACTGGGACCCACCGCAATCTCCTGAGTGGGGCACCGGCAGTCTGCTGGGAGGGGGCGTGCCGACCCCCACATGGAGCGGAGGCAGACACACAACCTCCATGTATCCCATAGAGATGGGGGTCGGAACGGCCGCTTCTGGCAGACTGTCGGTGCACCATTTAGGAGATCGCAGGGGGGCCCAGCAGTTGGACCACCCCCGATCTATAACTTATCAACAAACCTTTGGATAAGGAATAAGTTATATTTCATTGCACTACTCCTTTAAGCCAACAATCTTATGTAGAAACAATTAACTCTTTCTCTACATTATAGGAGCTCAGCTAAGTTGTTAGGGGGAGCAACAATGACAAGCTTGTTGACTGTTTCCAGTAACAATCCTCCGTGTTTAGAGGGGAACATATTGTTTAAAGGGGTTGCCTGAACCATGGGGGGACTGACCACTGGGACCCCCTGCGATCTCCATTATGGTGTCCCAACTCTGTCGATTGTATAGAATGGTAGACACGCCACCCACCGCTCCATGCGCTGTTTATGTAAACACCGGAGATACCTGAATGCTGTACTTGGGTATCTCCTGTGCTCTACCGTCTACCAATCCATACATTTAAGAGAGTTGGGGCCCAGTTCTGGAGAACGCGGAGGGCCCGACACTTATACCCTATCCTTTGGATAAGAGACAAGTTATTTATGGCTGGACAACCACTTTAAAGTAAATTACTGAAAAAATAAATAATAATTACAACAGACAAATGTGTTATCTCCATTCACCTTACTGGGCCGGATGGCACTGGGGGGGGGGGCAGTTCTGGCACTCAAAACTATCAGGAATGGATGACACATTTTAAGGATTTGCCCCAAATATCTTGGATGGGAATATTCCACTAAATCTCTTTCTAGTACGGATATAATCTACCAGGAATATACAGTATTTGCCTTGTCTACCAAATTTACCATCAACTATAGAGGGGACCTTACCTTCCAATACCACTGGATTACCGGGTGGTTCGGGCAATAGCCATTTTTGTACAGTGTGTGCTGTCTCCAGTCATTTACATCCACATCTCCCAAGCCGCACATCAGGAGCTACAACACATAAAGCACATCAATGCCATATCTTGAATATTACAGCGTCCTACAAAAAGTTGTATCACGTGTGTGGCACCTAACACTTGGATGGGCCGATGTGCCCCTTAAACCTCCCATACACAGAAGGACACTACAGGATAGATAAGTGTCTGACGGGTGGGAGTCTAGCCGCTGGGACCCACAATGGTTACATGAAGGGTGGTCCCATAACCCTCTGGTTAACTTAATGGGGGAGATTTATCAAAACCTGTCCAGAGGAAAAGTTGCCCAGTTGCCCATAGCAACCAATCAGATCACTTCTTTCATTTTTAACAAGGCCTCTAAAAAATGAAAGAAACAATCTGATTGGTTGCTATGGGCAACTGAGTAACCTTTTTCTCTGGACAGGTTTTGATAAATCTCCCCCAATGTGTATAGACGCCTTTAGCTCCTAGATACATAGTTGATATGGTTGGAAAAAAAAGTCTAGAGTCCATCAAGTTCAAAATATAATTCTACTGTGTTGATCCAGAAGAAGGGGGAAAAAACAAACAAAAACCTTATGAAACAGATTAGGAGGCAGCTAGTTAGAATTTCATTAAAGGACATCTAAAAATGTAGTCGCATGTCAGAAGTTTAGATCGGTGTGAGGGTCTGGGCAGTGGAGTAACTTGAAGCTTCTGGGCCCCTATGCACAATCTGCAACAGGGCCCCATGTGCCAATTATAATACTCTTCTCTTATGGGGCAGATGTGCTTTGGGGCCCTTGTACAACTGCTACCTCTGCACCCCCTATAACTACGTCCCTGAGTCTGGGTGCTGGGGCATGAGCTTCAGTTGGGGTTGGTCTCAGCACCTTGACACCCAACAAAAATCATAGGTATTCTTTAAAGTGGTGGTCTCCAAACTGTGAACCTCCAGCCGCTGCAAAACTACAACGCCCAGCATGCCCGGACCGCCGTTGGCTGTCCGGGCATGCTGGGAGTTGTAGTTTTGCAACAGCTGGAGGTTCACAGTTTGGAGACCATGGCTTTAAAGAATGAGTAACTGAGAAGTCTAAGAACCAGTAATGTTGAGAGCATCAGAGAGCAGCAAAATATATACATACCTCGAGTTCATTTTCATCAAAAATCTTTATCAAATCAATAGGAATGAGTTCAGTAAATCCCTGGAAGCACAAAGAATAATTATAACATAACTTAAAAGGAAATTTAGGGTTTTCAAACATGAATGGGCGCTATTGCTGTTATTTTTTATTTGTTTTATTAATTTTTTATATATTTCTTAGGTATATATCTCTCTCTCTATATATTTTTTTTCCCTACTTATACTTTTAATTCCCCTAGAGGACTTGACTTTGTGATTTCTTGCAGTACACTGCAATACTAATGCATTGCAGAGTACCATCACTTTACCAACTTCTATTACAAGAGTACTTTGCTTGGCAACTGGCAACTAGATCAACACAAGAGCAGCCTGTGATCATAAAAGACCTAGCTGGGTGATGGAGGTCTCCCTCTCCCCCTTCTCTGACTATGCACCTAGATGCAGTGGTTGCAATTGACTGTGGCATCTAAGGAGCTAAATGGGCAGCATATTTATCTCTGATCAGGGCCACTCACGCTGGGTGTCAGCTGCAGATAACAGTCGGCACCCACCATTTATGGAGCAGACTCGGCTCCTGAGCCTGATCCCTACTTTCCTAATCACGCCGTCACACCACGATCTGTATATCAATGAAAGTTTACGGTAGGGGTCATGGTGACCACCACACTCCCTCCCATAGGCTTGCATTTAAAGGGGACATGGCGGGACATCACGAGGGGGCGTGGCCATGATGTCTCGACCCCGCCGCCTGCTCCAAGTGTTTGGAAAAAAATGTTCTGAATGCTGGGGCAGAGTACCCCTTTAAGTATAAAATTCTTAGATATGGCATTTCATGAAAGATGTACATATGGGAGATCTGTTTTTTTTTTCTTTCTTTTTTAATGTATGTAATTCTAGTTGCCCACTGACACCACTAGGGGGAGCTCTCTGCACATGGAGTTTACAGCCAGTGTAAAACTCAGTAGGGGTGGTATCTATCACAATGACCTCCCCTAGGTCACCGCAAGCAAAATAAGCCGTTTAGTGCTGGGTCCCCTGCCTTTATAGCAGTGGTTCTCAACCTTTTTCGCAACTGTACCCCCAAAGGGTGAAAGTATGTCCGCGGGTACCCCTCGCGCGTAAATTCGTCCGGAACTTATGCGCAAGGAGTACCCGCGGACAAAATAAGTCATAAAATTACTTATTTTCATAATGGCGTGTGCTTACCTTCATACCAATACGATACTCAATCCCCTTGTGCAGTTATTCCCCCGTCCCTCTGATCCCATTTTGCCATTATCTGATAGTGGCAAAAGGGGATCAGAGGGAGGGGGGAATAACGGCACAAGGTGATTAAAATGGAGGGGGGGGGGGGTTAATCATCACCCCCCCCCCTTCATCTTAATGCCCTTGTGCCTTTATTCCCTCCTCCCTTTGATCCCCTTTTGCCATTATCCCTCCCCCTCCATCTTAATGCCCTTGTGCCATAATTCTACCCCCCCCCCCCATGTTAATATACACATACATAAAATACATACAATAACATCACTCCGTCCCATACTCTCAGTTCTTACTTCTTTTTTTACATTACCTGGCCTGTACGGGTAAACATCGCGTCCCGTTCGGCAGGCCGCACTGATGGGTGACGTCCTCCTGCGCTGTGCGGCACCTCCGCCCAATGTCAGGGGACGTCACAACCATGCAGCTCCCGTAAAGTAGCCGCGGATGGAGCTGCGGACGCGGTACTTTACAGAGAGCTGCCGCGGCCATTCCCTGCTCTGCGCTGAAAAATACTAGCCAATGCATGGACGGTATTTGTCAGCGCATCGGCGTACCCCTGCGCAACCGGTGGCGAACCCCCTAGGGGTACGCGTACCACCGATTGAGAACCCCTGCTTTATAGTAGGTAGACCATATTGGCCAGAATGTTTTCTTTTTAGTTTATACCTATGCAGGAGATTTGCAGCTCTGTAAGAAGTTAAACAGCACAAAAAACAACATAAGAATAAAAAGTGGAGATTTACTATATAGTTCATAAAAATACACAGAGAAATATACATGACATAGAAAAGACAATGGGAACCTACTTCTAAAAAGGCGTTCATCTGTTTCTGTACCCTATTCACAAATCTCCACTGGATTACAAGGCTGGAAAGAAAAAAACAAAAACGTAAAATCATCAATACAAAAATAATATTCACTTTTCTATATAGATTTTGTCCATCGCTGCTACATATGCGCCTACGACATCTGCGACACATTAACCAGGTCTATAACCAATTACTACACCATCTGTCCTTAGATTGGAAATGGAGATGAATCGAGTGTATTTTATTTTTATATGCGGATGATTCAGCTCAGAAAATGTCACAGCCGAGGAGCAATCAGCTTAAAATGGCTGAAAAAGACACCTACAGCGCGTGAATACATAATGGTAACATTCTTAGCTACTACCGTAAACTCCACCTACGTGGTCCATGAAAACTTGACGTACATTTCATATGGATTAAAATATCACTTAAAAGGGGAACTCTGCTTTAGTTTATTTATTTTTTTACTGCTTAGAGATCTAAGTCATGAGTCTGTGGTAATAACTCCGGTGGTCCAGTCCAAACCGGATTGGAGGATACAGTGCTGGCCGCCTACCATACGCTCTTTCGAAAAAATTGCTATAACATGAAAAAGAAAGACTTGCATATAAGATACCTGGCTGCTACCTTCACCAAAAGTTGTATTACGTGCATGTTCTGTATATGATGTGAATGTTCTCTGCATGACATGTATACGGGGTTTATGCTCTGTACAGTACATGTATATGATGGTATATTTATAAACAGTATATAATGTGTGAATACTATATGAACAGTTACAGT
Source organism: Hyla sarda (assembly GCF_029499605.1). NCBI lineage: Eukaryota > Metazoa > Chordata > Amphibia > Anura > Hylidae > Hyla > Hyla sarda. Next base: position 576,292,152 of record NC_079189.1, read on the forward strand.
ATATGATGAAAATATACATGATGTGATACTATATGTACTCTAGGGATAGAAAAGAATCCTCCTTTACATATGCTACAGGCAAAAGCAAATGAAGAAAAAAAATACACACACACACACACACACACAAGAACTGTCGACAGACACCAGAAACAAAATTGTAGACCTGCACCAGGCTGGGAAGACTGCATCTGCAATTGGCAAGCAGCTTGGTGTGAAGAAATCAACGGTGGGAGCAATTATTAGGAAATGGAAGACATACAAGACCACTGATAATCTCCCTCGAGCTGGGGCTCCACGCAAGATCTCACCCTGTGGTGTCAAAATGATCACAAGAACGGTGAGCAAAAATCCCAGAACCACACGGGGGGACCTAGTGAATGACCTGCAGAGAGCTGGGACCAAAGTATCAAAGGCTATAATCAGTAACACACTACTCCACCAGGGACTCAAATCATGCAGTGCCAGACGTTTCCCACTGCTTAAGCCAGTACATGTCAGGGCCCGTCTGAAGTTTGCTAGAGAGCACTTGGATGATCCAGAAGAGTACTGGGAGAATGTTATATGGTCAGATGAAACCAAAGTAGGACTTTTTGGTAAAAGCCCAACTCGTCGTGTTTGTAGAAGAAAGAATGCTGAGTTACATCCAAAGAACACCATACCTACTATGAAGCATGGGGGTGGAAACTTCATGCTTTGGGGCTGTTTTTATGCCAAGGGACCAGGACAACTGATCCATGTAAAGGAAAGAATAAATGGGGCAATGTATCGTTAGATTTTAAGTGAAAACCTCCTTCCATCAGCAAGGGCATTGAAGATAAAACGTGGCTTTGTCTTTCAGCATGACAATGATCTCAAACATACTGCCCGGGCAACAAAGGATTGGCTTAGTAAGAAGCATTTCAAGGTACTGAAGTGGCCTAGCCAGTCTCCAGATCTCAATCCCATAGAAAACCTTTGAAGGGAGTTGAAAGTCCATGATGCCCAGCGACAGCCCCTAAACATCACTGCTCTAGAGGAGATCTGCATGGAGGAATGGGCTAAAATACCAGCATAATCCTGTTACACTGGTCCCCCGATGAAACCAGATAATAGTGCTAATCGAACAAGGGGGAAATGTGTCAGGGCATTTGGGACATATATTTAATGGTTTCACAGCAGGAATTGCTTGGAATTACACTTGGGCAGTTGCTAGGGGGGTATCAGCCATATTTTCTCAGCCTTACACTCTTAGTTTATCATACATTATTTATTTTATATATACCTGTTTGAATTTTCTTTTATTTTCTTCATGTGCTATTAGGACAAGTGTTTTGGAGAATTATTTCTTATTCTTAAATGAGTACTCCACCGAAAATGTACTTATTCTTTATCCACAGGATAAAGGATAAGTAGCTGACCGATAACTGACCCCAAAGCGTGATCACAGGGCAGGGAAGCCATCACTCTCAGACGAGCGCGTATCATCTACCAGTAGAAGGCCCGCTCTCTGTTCATTTCTATAGGAGTGCCGAGAAGACTCGGGTCCATTCATATCTTCAGTAGAAATGAATGGAGCATGTACCGGCTGCAGCTCTTACTGAGCGCCGGGTACCGTCCTGGTGATCGCGGGTGCCCCAGAGGTCGGACTCCCCGCAATCGGCTACTTATCCTCTATACTGTGGATAGAGGATAAGTAATAGGTATGTCCAATAAATGTGACATTTTAATACAGATGTTTTGCTACTGTAATAGTTTCTATTGAGCTCTGGGACGATCTTCTGCATCTACACAGTCTGTGATAAGAGACTTGCTGTATGCACAGTATATATGATACATATCTATATGGTGTGTATCTAGTGTTGTGTTAAGTTATTGGAGGTTACATCACTTACTCAATATACTCCCTCTTGTTGTCATTTGTCAAAACCATCTCTGACCCGTTTGGCTTTAAGTCAACCTGATAAGTCTAAAAATAAAGTAAAAAAGACAAAAATATTACTATAGTATATGATGCCGATCATTCCATCTCCCTACATTTACATATATAAGAAAGGTGCACAGCAATAAAATAATAATAATAGATTAGTGCCTGAATGTCAGCAGAGAGGATCCCTCTGTTTATACACCAATCCTGACCACTTTATGGGACTTGTCTGGCAGGATTTGTTTATTATTGTACCCATGTTCTAGCTATTTAAAGCGGCTCCACACTACAAATAAATGATGCCCTATAAGCTATATGCGTGGGGTACAACTTTATAGATTGTTCCTACTGTCCATGTCATGTATGTTTCATTTATAATAATGGTCTCTTCTTATGAGGCAGAAGACCCTTCGGGCCCCTCCTCTGACAACAGGGCCCAGACTGGCTGCCTCCTCTGTACCCCATATACTGTAGCACCTACTATAAAACACACTATCTCTCTGCTCCTTTCTATAAGCCTGTCTATCTTGTCTCCAGCAGTAGAACAGCTTCATTCCCTAATAATAATGGGACGACACTTGTGATCGCATCAGTCTGCACAGCAGGGATAACAAATGGACAAAACAGAAAGTGTTGGCATATGGTGCGAGCTCAATAAACTATAAGAAATTGTGCGATATGCAGTCAGCATTGTAACACAGAGACGGCAGGCCAGAAAACTATACAATATTCTACATATTCTGGTCCAATCTAGTCATCCATCAATAGATCTCATCTTCCTCTAGCTATTTATCTATCATGTATCTATTTATGCAATATTTATCTCTTATCTATTAATTTATCTATCTCATATCTATCTCATATCTATCTATCTTATATCTATTTATCTCATATCTATATATCTCATATCTCATATCTATCTCATATCTATCTATCTCATATCAATCTATCTATCTTATATTTATCTCATATCTATCTCATATCTATCTCATATCGATCTATCTCATATTTATCTCATATCTATCTATCTATCTTATATCTTTCTCATATCTATCTCATATCTATCTATCTCATATCTATCTATCTATCTATCTCATATCTATCTATCTCATATCTATCTATCTATCTCATATCTATCTCATATCTATCTATCTATCTATCTATCTATCTCATATCTATCTATCTATCTCATATCTATCTATCTATCTCATATCTATCTCATATCTATCTATCTATCTCATATCTATCTCATATCTATCTATCTATCTCATATCTATCTATCTATCTCATATCTATCTATCTATCTATCTCATATCTATCTATCTATCTATCTATCTCATATCTATCTATCTATCTCATATCTATCTATCTATCTCTCTCATATCTATCTATCTATCTCATATCTATCTATCTATCTCTCTCATATCTATCTATCTCTCTCATATCTATCTATCTCATATCTATCTATCTATCTCATATCTATCTATCTATCTATCTCATATCTATCTATCTCATATCTATCTATCTCATATCTATCTATCTCATATCTATCTATCTATCTCTCTCATATCTATCTATCTATCTTATATCTATCTCATATCTATCTATCTATCTCTCTCATATCTATCTATCTATCTTATATCTATCTCATATCTATCTATCTATCTCTCTCATATCTATCTATCTATCTTATATCTATCTCATATCTATCTCGCTCTCTCTTCTCCCCGTACACATTTACGTACCTGACCAAAGTTTTCTTCATCTATACAGAACCTGAGATCCAGCTCAGTGGGGTCATTTTCTAAGATCCATTTTAGAGAATTGTAATATTCACTATCCTACAAAAGAAAAAAACATATTTCACTAAATCCGACCTCAACACATCATTCCGGCTGTATGAGGGGTCACGTTTTGCACCGTAGGTTATATTGGTAACACTTTTGAGTATATATATGCCCTTTTGACCATTTTTTTTTTTTTTCCTCTAGGATGTGATGTGTGACTTTGATATTGTGATATGTTTAAACTGTTCTCTGTTCGGGATCATTTTACATTATATTTTAATAGGTAACACATTTCTACATGTGGCCATACCAAATATGTTTGTTCATTTATTTAAATAAAAAAATAAAAATTAAAAAAATATGAAAACACCACATTTTTAAAATGATCCATCCTACATTTTTTTATCTCTCCAAAGGGGACTATTAATAGAAATAACTTGATTGCTGTTACTGTTCAATGCATTACTGTTCGGCGATCCTCTTGTACAGCTCCATACAAGAGGATTCCAGAAGAGCGGCATGAAAGAGCTAAGACCACCTCTGGCTGTCATTTTCACTCATCAGACCCCCACAATCATGCTGCGGGTGGTCCAATGAGCGCAACGAAACCCCACAACTACATGATCCGTGACTGCGATCAAAATTGATCGAGGCATCTAAAGGGTTAATGGCAGGTATTAGGGTGACCGCTGATATACCTTGTGCAGCTCAATGTACACCCTAGTGTGCCAAGTACCCGGTGGCCAATGCGTACAGTTACGTCCTATAGGGGTTAAATACCTCTATTCCTGTGTTTCCCAAACAGTTTGCCTCCAGCTGTTGCAAAACTACAACTCCCAGCATGCCCAGACAGCCTTCCATGCTGGGAGTTGTAGATTTGCAACAGCTGGAGGTACACTGGTCCGGAATCACTGCTCTATCCAATACGTTTGTAGTGAAGGTCATCTTCATTTATCAGCATATCCTCTTCTCTGCACCTAAGCCAATGGGCGTTAGATCTTATTCCCATCCTATTTAATTGCTTTGATGTGTAAATTCTTTTTAGATGATATATTCTATAGTTAACATTAATAGATGTTAATGGGACATTATTAAATATACATGTTATAGTTCTCCCCTCCCAGTATTTCTTATTCCTTGGGATGCTGTTCTCAACCTCCTCTTTCATAGTCAATGGCGGATCACACCGATGCCTGCTATTAACCCCTTAAAGGGGTAGTCCAGTGGTGAAAAACTTATCCCCTATCCTAAGGATAGGGGATAAGTTTGAGATGGGGGGGTCCGACCGCTGGGGCCCCCTGCGATCTCTCTGTACGGGGGCCAGGCTCTCCGGCCAGATAGCGGGTGTCGACCTCCGCACGAAGCAGCGGCCGACACGCCCCCTCAGTACATATCTATGGCAGAGCCGGAGATTGCCGAAGGCAGCGCTTCAGCTCTGCCATAGAGATGTATTGAGGGGGCGTGTCGGCCGCCGCTTTGTGTGGAGGTCGGCACCCGCTATCTGGCCGGAGAACCTGGCCCCCGTACAGAGAGATCGCAGGGGCCCCAGCGGTCGGACCCCCCCATCTCAAACTTATCCCCTATCCTTAGGATAGGGGATAAGTTGTTCACCACTGGGTCACCACTGGACGACTACTTTAAGTGCTGTGAACAATAGCTTTCCAACTTCCATGTGGGGGGGTCTGATCGGTTTCTATGCCAGACAGTCCCCCAGCCAAATACTTTTGTGCTGGCTCCAGTGTGATCATCTAATAGAGTCTGCCTCAGGCAAACTATTAGCAGAGCAATGATCACACTGAGCAATGGAATGCAATTGCATAGAATTGTTCAGTATAAGCAATCTAATGATTACTTATTTTAGTCCCTTATCAGGGGACTAATTAAAGGGGTATTCCAGGAAAAAAACTTTTTATATTATATATATATATATATAGATATATATATAGATATATATATATATCAACTGGCTCCAGAAAGTTAAACAGATTTGTAAATTACTTCTATAAAAAAATCTTAATCCTTCCAGTACTTATCAGCTGCTGTATACTACAGGGGAAGTTGTGTAGTTCTTTCCAGTCTGACCACAGTGCTCTCTGCTGACACCTCTGTCCATGTCAGGAACTGTCCAGAGTAGGAGTAAATCCCCATAGCAAACCTATCCTGCTCTGGACAGTTCCTGACATGGATAGGGGTGTCAGCAGAAAGCACTGTGGTCAAACTGAAAAGAACTACACAACTTCCTCTGCAGCATACAACAGTTGATAAGCACTTTAAGGATTAGGATTTTTTAATAGAAGTAATTTACAAATCTGTTAAAGTTTCTGGAGCCAGTTGATATAATAATAAAAAATAAAAATAAAAAATAATAATAAATAAATGGTTTTCCACCAGAGTACCCCTTTAAAATAATTGAAACCACCCATTTTTCAATAAAAAAAAACAAAAAACAAAACAAACATAGCTGGCATTGCTGTGTATGTGGAATTGTCTGAACTATGAAAATGTGCACAATTTTTCCCCAGAAAAAATGCCAAAATCTGTGATGGAGCCTCCAACTCAGATGGAAACCTGGCCTAAACAATGAAGAGGACATGGTCCTTGTAGGACTCCAATAGGCCTTCATACTGATGAGCATCAGGGGTCTCAGAAGTTACACCCCGATCAGTCAAACATTAATGGACTATTAAAGGGGCCACCCTGTATGTAGGGCAAGGAAGGCTCCTACAGATATAATGGTAGCCTCTAAGTAGTGTCTCTATGTGGTATCGTAGTCTACTCTAAAAGACCGTGTCTCCAGCTGTTGCAAAACTACAACTCTCAGCATGCTGGGAGTTGTAGTTTTGCAACAGCTGGAGTCACACTGGTTGGGAAACACTGATAAGAGCAAAACCACTAGAAGAGTATAACAATATATGGCATCCATTAGAACATGCCACAATGTATTTTTTAGGGATTCCATATAAAAAAGCATCCTGTAAAAATGAAGGCCTTTTGTAACATACCACAGATTCCATATCTTTTAATGTTATCTGTTTTCCCAACATCATCTTGTAGAATGGTCGAATAAAGAAACCTGAGGGTAAGCAAAAATCAATAGTTATGATACAGGATATAAGAATACAATTTATTAATATACGGTATAAATCTCTCTCTATATATATATAAAACTTAACATGTGTATGTATGTATATCTATATATGGGTGATGGGGTTTTCTCTGAAGTCCAATTCAAATCTATGGGACTTCTGGTACATCTCCTGATCGCATTACTTTCGGGCTGCAGAGATTGCCCGGGACTTTAAAATATCCTGATAACTGTCCAGGCGTCAGGTGCAGAAAAGAGTTATTGCAGGGGGCAGGATATGAGGTCGGACCATGAGGACGGCTGCGGGGGGAGGCCACGCCCCCTTGTGACATCACGGTCACGACACCTCTATGCAAGTCCATGGGAAGGGGCAACCGTCACGCCCCTTCCCATAGACTTGCATTGAGGGTGTGTGACTGAGGTGATGAGGGGGCATGGCCAACCCCCGCAGCGTGTAAAACCGCACTCAGAACATTAAGTTCCGAATGCTGGCCAGTGGAGTACCCCTTTAACAAAAATTAAAAAATTAAATTAAATAAATGAATATACATTGATCCCTCAACTTACAATGGCCTCAACATACAATAGTTTCAACAAACAATGGTCTTTTCTGGACCATCGTAAGTTGAAACCAAACTCAACATACAATGTACGGACAGTCCAGATCTGTGAAACGTGTCAATGGCTTGAAGAACCGACCAATCAAAATGGGCATTCACTGGTAAAACACCTGTATTACTGAAGTGTATGCACTGACTGGTGTCTGGTATTACATGTTCTGTACACTTTACCTGTATCAGGGATAGCTGCTCTTTTGGACACCAGGTGAGGGCGACTTTTTTGGGACACTGTGTGTACTGTACAGGACCCTGAAGACGCTCCTGTCTTCTACATAGACCAGTGTTTCCCAAGCAGGGTGGCCCCAGCTTTTGCAAAACTACAACTCCCAGCATGCCCGGACAGCCTTTGGCTGTCCGGGCATGCTGGGAGTTGTAGTTTTGCAACAGCTGGAGGCTCCCTGCTTGGGAAACACTGACATAGACAGTGATTTACATCTCCCAGCAGATCTTTATTACTTTTATATATAAGGACTTAATTATCTATATTAGTTATCTACTTATTTTTGTATAATCCTCACTTTTTCCTATTTTGGATGACATTTTGGTGCCTTTAGAACCAATTACCAGGTTTCCATAGAGTTCTGGTCTCAACATACAATGGTTTCAACTTATAATGGTCGTCCAAGAACCAATTAATATTGTAACTTGAGGGACCACTGTATATATGTATATATATATATATATATATATATATATATATATATATATATACGCACTGTATGTATTTGTTAATACGGAGTACCCAGTGGTGCCCACTCCTTCTACCAGAACCTTGTGGGATAGGAAAAGCAACAAAACAATGACGCTGTTGTCCACATAACCTGACCTCATATGCCGTCCTCATGGGCCAACCTCATATCCTGCCCCCCCACAATAACTATGTTCTGCACCTGCCGTCTGGACAGTTACCAGGATGTTTTAAAGATAAAACGCTATCGTGCAGAAAGGCGCAATGTAATTATACCGCACATCACTCACCATCTAATAGTTTTCCATGGAACACTGCAAGGCCGGCAATCCGCCCGATAAATGTGAAATACGATAGATGATCTTCATTACAGAGACCGGAGTTGGGGTTTATCTGAAGGGTGTAATTGTCCCTGTAGAGAGACGTACAAACAATGAGTAACCGCGCGCATCCACATCGCTGATGTATCAGAACAAGCTGGAGGCGTGGGCAGAGAGATTAGATTTAACGCCAATAAATGTAAGGTTCTGCACTGAAGAAGGGAAAATACCAAATTGGAAAACACTGAGTTAAATTTGGAAAAACGCATATTAGTGTACAGCAGTGTTCTCCTCCTAATCAGCGGTCTCCAGCTATTGCAAAACTACAACTCCCATCATGCCCTGCAGCCTTCAGTTACAGGTTGGAAAATGATGGTCTATAGTAAACCGAACTATTGCTACCAGCGTCAGGCAGCTGCGGCAAAGGCAAATAAAGTCACTGAATGCATTAAAGACGTAAAAGAGAACATCATTCTCCCACCTTACAATCACTTGTTAGACCCCACAAGGAACACTGTGAACAGCTTTGGGCACCAGCTCATAAGACAGACACAGCAGTGCCAGTTCAGTGAAGTAACACAATAGTGACCATAATATGCCCATTTAAAGTAGTACTCTGGGTGGTTGTTTTAGGCCCATATAAAGAACACTCACCATCACCAGTCTTACAGCACCACTCATTTCATTTAAGCACAGCTGCATTTATGCGTTTCACTACTGTAACTGGGTCATGTGATCGCCAGTCTGACCCACAATAAATGACAATGTGTCAGAGGAAGTTCTCAGTCCTGGGTCAGCTGATTTCTAAGCGAACTACAGGTTGACATCATCACCTATCAGATCCCTCTTGGTAGCTCACAGACCCCTTCTCTCCTCAACCAGCTCTTTCTTTATACTGCTGCTGCTATCTCTATGGGATCAGGATACAGTGGGGCAAAAAAGTATTTAGTCAGCCACCAATTGTGCTAGTTCTCCTACTTAAAAAGATGAGAGAGGCCTGTAATTTTCATCATAGATATACCTCAACTATGAGAGACATAATGAGAAAAAAAATCCAGTCTGATTTTTTTAAAATTTATTTGCAAATTATGGTGGAAATTAATGTATTTGGTCGATAACAAAAGTTCATCTCAATATTTGTTATATACCCTTTGTTGGCAATGAAAGAGGTAATACGTTTTCTGTAAGTCTTCACAAGGTTTTCACACACTGTTGCTGGTATTTTGGCCCATTCCTCCATGCAGATCTCCTCTAGAGCAGTGATGTTTTGGGGCTGTCACTGGGCAACACAGACTTTCAACTCCCTCCAAAGGTTTTCTATGGGGTTGAGATCTGGAGACTGGCTAGGCCACCCATTCATTCTTTCTTTTACACAGATCAGTCGTCCTGGTCCCTAGCAGAAAAACAGCCCCAAAGCATGATGTTTCCACCCCCATGCTTCACAGTAGGTATGGTGTTCATTGGATGCAACTCTGCATTTTTTCTCCTCCAAACCCCAACAAGTTGAGTTTTCTACCAAAAAGTTCTACTTTGGTTTCATCTGACCATATGACATTCTCCCAATACTCTTCTGGATCATCAAAATGCTCTCCAGCAAACTTCAGACGGGCCCGGACATGTACTGGCTTAAGCAGGGGACACGTCTGGCACTGCATGATTTGAGTCCCTGGTGGCGTAGTGTGTTACTGATGGTAGCCTTTGTTACTTTGGTCCCAGCTCTCTGCAGGTCATTCACTAGGTCCCCCCGTGTGGTTTTGGGATTTTTGCTCACCGTTCTTGTGATCATTTTGAGGGAGATTATCAGTGGTCTTGTGTGTCTTCCATTTTCTAATAATTGCTCCCACAGTTGATTTCTTCACACCAAGCTGCTTTCCTATTGCAGATTCAGTCTTCCCAGCCTGGTGCAGGTCTACAATTTTGTTTCTGGTGTCCTTTGACAGCTCTTTGGTCTGGGCCATAGTGGAGTTTGGAGTGTGAGTGTTTGAGGTTGTGTATAGGTGTCTTTAATACTGATAACAAGTTCAAACAGGTGCCATTAATACAGGTAAGATGTATGACAGAGAAGACTGTTAAAGAAGAAGTTACAGGTCTGTGAGAGCCAGAAATCTTGCTTGTTTGTAGGAGACCAAATACTTATTTTTCACCATAATTTGCAAATAAATTAATAAGACAATGTGATTTTATGGATTTTTTGTTCTCATTATGTCTCTCATAGTTGAGGTATATCTATGATGAAAATTTCAGGCCTCTCTCATCTTTTAAAGTTGTGAGAACTTTCACAATTGGTGGCTGACTAAATACTTTTTTGCCCCACTGTATAGAAGATCTACATCTCTCTTAAGGATGTGTTCTCACATTGCATTTCATGATGCGCTTTTTTACTCCCTCTTTTTGCAATGCCAGAGGCAATGTACGCAGCATTAGTTAGTATATCAGAAGAAATCGAAAACCAGTATGGAGCCAAACTTGTGCCTGCCACATCAGCTATAACAAGTATGCACAAGGCATACACAGGAACCTCTAATAATTGTAAGGAATGGGGATGATTCTTCTGAGTTAGGTGTCAACTATGGACCCAATAGGAAATTTACGGGTGTATTATGTAAAGAATGGATAGCCAATGTGCATACCCCAATCCCGAACATGTTATACAAGTGACTTACGTAGCAGAGTATTCAAAAAGCCCATAATACGGATTAAACATTTCTTTGGATAACAGGAAAAACCACTCTCGGGCCACCCCGCCATAATCCAGGCCTTTCTCAGATTCAAACTCTATCCATAGTCTCGCCTTCAGGACATCAGGCCTCTTCACAGACATTATTCTTCTGTAGGATTCTTCAAAAATGTTGTTTCTATGAAGCTTCATCTCAAACCTGTTGGGTATATCCGCCTGAAATGGGACAGTAATGTTAAGCGATGCTCATCAAGTATATTTACTTAAAGACAATCCCACATGCAATCCAGAGGAGGTGCTCCATTCATGGTTAGCAAGCAAAATCTTAAAAGCATTGTTTCCCAACCAGTGTGCCTCCAGCTGTTGCAAAGCTACAACTCCCAGAATGCCCGGACAGCCAAAGGCTGTCCGGGCATGTTGGGAGTTGTAGTTTTGCAACAGCTGGAGGCACTCTGATTGGGAAACACTGCCTTAAAGTAACAGTACCAATAAAAAGACATTGAGATAGGTTTGCGGACATTTTGAGAGTTTCTGCCTACTCCAAATAACACTGTGTATAGGCCCCGTCTATTCAATGTGCACAAACTGAAGGTACCCAACAGTCATTAGGGCATAAATTACGGTGAGTAGGTGAGACCTATATACACATTGAATCTGTCTGATTTTATTCTATACTATACTTAAAGGTGTATTCCAGGAAAAAACTTCTTATATATATATATATATTATATTTATATCTCAACTGGCTCCAGAAAGTTAAACAGATTTGTAAATTACTTCTATTAAAAAATCTTAATCCTTTCAATAATTATCAGCTGCTGAAGTTAAGTTTTTGTTTTCTGTGTGGCAATAGTGCTCTCTGCTGACATCTCTGCTTGTCTTGGGAACTGCACAGAGTAGAAGAGGTTTGCTATGGGGATTTGCTTCTAAACTGGGTGTTTCCCGAGACACGTGTCATCAGAGAGCACTTAGACAGAAAAGAACAACTCAAGTTCAGCAGCTCATAAGTACTGAAAGGATTAATATTTTTTAATAGAAGTAACTTACAAATCTGTTTAACTTTCTGGAGCCAGTTGATATATGAAAAGTTTTTTTCCTGGATAACCCCTTTAACTGTTTTGTTATGTTATGCACGGTTGTTTTCCCTTTATGCCATACAAAGCAAGTCTCAGCTTTGTGCCAGTCTTATTAAATGACAGAATACCCTACATTAATAACCCGGGTGCTCCGTTGGGTGGGTGCACTGCTGCAGATATGTACCCAAGCCACCAGATAGCAGAGGCTCAGGATTGGCCTACTGAGTGCAAAGGGGTAACAAAGGTATGGGATACAGGCATATAGGTGGACATCCCCAAATCCCTGTTGTGTATTGCTAATACAAAAGAGAAATCTTTAAAAGGAAATCTTCTGTTTATGTCCCAGGAGATCAGCCATGCCCCCCTTCTCCTTACTCTCTTTGAATCTGGCTGTAAAAGACAGCTGGCTGCAGCAGGAGCCTCCCCCCACTGCTCTATTTGCACTAAGACACAATCACAACTGAGTTATTTGACACCTGTCTATTTATATCCCCCCACAGCTACAAATATAAATGGCTAGGGCCTGTCAAAAAAATAAAAAATCTAAAAAAATAAAAATAAATTAAAAATAATAATTATAAATTAGTATTAGTAATAATTATCAACAACCCAGTGTCTATGGAGATGTGAGAACATTGTCTTACTACTTATATCTGGAGGATACGATGTGCATTTTTCTCTTCAATTTTATTAGGTAAGTTAATGCTGGAAAATAATAGCCCCACCCCAAAAGTGCCCCCTAGAGGAAAGTGGGCAAATCTTTCTGTGGCCAAAAAATTTAATAAATAGTATGTCAAAATTGTGGACTACCCCTTTAAAAACCCAGAAAATCTAACCTTCTCTATAATGTTACAATTATCTGGAAGCTCTGCCTATTGATTATGCTATGAATCGAATACGCTGCATCACTAAATAAATTTAAAAAAAGGATTGAAAACTGTTTTTTTTTTTTTTTCTTAATAATTTGCAATGTCGCCACTATTCTGCAGACAATATCCAGGAAAGAGAAGTAAATCGTTATCATGATAATTTTTTACTTTATTCATAATTGCAAATTGTCAAAACTATTACAGTAATTGTTTTGTGGAGACAACAATCAACGTTGCCTATCAGCGCTCCATAATTATCAGAAATAAATAAAAGCTCCTTGGCTCTGTAGATATAGCGAACAAATGGCTTTCCAGATGAAAAACAATTTATCTCTATCACTAATGCTTTCCTAGCAGGGCTGTGGCTCTACAGTTGTTGCAAAGCTACTACATGCAGCATGTCAAAGGTAGTAGGTACAAAAATGTTGATATAGGATATAATGGTATTGGGCTGTGTCTGGGACTTTCAAATGGTATTAAAATTACAACTTCAACTGGAAACTACAGGTATAGGACACACAGACTAGTAATGGATGTTTTACATAAGACTGGTTTAATTTCAATCAGTTGTCTTTTAGCAAAACCCATTGTTTTATTTATTTTTTATTATTCAGGCCTTTTATCTATAATGTATAGCAAATGAGGCTATCACTTAAAGGGGTACTCTGATGAAAGTTAAAGTGATTTGTAAATTACTTTTATGTAAAAATCTTAATCCTTCCGGTACTTATCAGGTGCTATATGCTCCACAGGAAGCTCTTTTCTTTTTAAATTTATTTTCTCTCTGCTGACACCTCTGTCTGTCTCAGGAACTGACAAGAGCAGGATAGGTTTGCTATGGGGATTTGCTCCTGCTCTTGACAGTTCCTGTGAGAGACAGAGGTGTCAGCAGAGAGCACTGTGGTCAGACCGAAAATAAATTCAAAAAGAAAAGAACTTCCTGTGGAGCATATAGCACCTGATAAGTACCGGAAGGATTAAGATTTTTACATAAAAGTAATTTATAAATCGCTTTAACTTTCATCGGAGTACCCCTTAAATAGAAGTAACTTACAAATCTGTTTAATGTTCTGACACCAGTTGATTTAAAAAAAAATTTTTCACTAGAGTACCCCTTTAAGTACCCAAAACACCCACACACTATATGTACAGGCCATTGATTCTTCATTTCCCCTGGGGTGGCGTTGCAGGTACATTGAGCACTTGCTGTTGCCCCATTATTCTGGCCAAATAATACTGAGCAGGGTGCCCCATCATATTAGCCATGGTGCTCCATCATTCTGGCTATGGTGCTCTATTATACTAGCCATATTTACTATACTAGCCTCTCACATGATGTTATCCCCATGGCATTGATAAATGGCCTACAGGGTGATCTGCGGCAGGAATTATTTAGCACACAGACAATATAAAGCTGCTGAGACACTTACAGGTTTCTTCAATTTCTTCCTGAAGTAGTCGTATTTCTGCTTAAATTCTCTGGAGTAGGGGACGGCCTGGAAGACAATAGAACAGACACAAAACAGGTCAAGGTTTTTCATGGTTTTCCAAAAACAGGAATCGATGACAAAGTAAATAACAGTAAAATGAATTCATATGTTTCTAATATAAGATCTGAATCGTCTTCCATAGTGGTTGTCCAGAGATTTTTTGATTTTGAGATACATCAGAAATTGTAGCCCAGAGCCGCATTAAGGATTCTTCATGTTGTCACTAGAAGTCAGCAAGTATGTTTTCAGACATATGACTAAACTAAAATGAAGTGACAGAAGCAACAAATACACCTGTTATTGGGAAGACCAGATTGTCTCATCACCTTGCATAATGGTTATGAGATTGAGCGCAGCTCTGGAGAATAATGCAGGATGTAACTCATGGTCAGTACAGGATAAGTAATGTAATGTATGTACACAGTGACCTCACCAGCAGAATAGTGAGTGCAGCTCTGGAGTATAATACAGGATATAACTCAGGATCAGTACAGGATAAGTAATGTAATGTATGTACACAGTGACCTCACCAGCAGAATAGTGAGTACAGCTCTGGAGTACAATACAGGATATAACTCAGGATCAGTACAGGATAAGTAATGTAATGTATGTACACAGTGACCTCACCAGCAGAATAGTGAGTACAGCTCGGGAGTATAATACAGGATATAACTCAGGATCAGTACAGGATAAGTAATGTAATGTATGTACACAGTGACCTCACCAGCAGAATAGTGAGTACAGCACTGAAGTATAATACAGGATATAACTCAGGATCAGTACAGGATAAGTAATGTATGTACACAGTGACCCCACCAGCAGAATAGTGAGTACAGCTCTGGAGTATAATACAGAATATAACTCAGGATCATTAAATGATAGGTAATGTAATGTATGTACACAGTGACCCCACCAGCAGAATAGTGAGTACAGCTCTGGAGTATAATACAGAATATAACTCAGGATCATTAAATGATAGGTAATGTAATGCATGTACACAGTGACCCCACCAGCAGAATAATGAGTACAGCTCTGGAGTATAATACAGGATATAACTCAGGATCAGTAATATAATGTATGTACACAGTGGGGGAGATTGATCAAAACCTGTGTAGAGGAAGAGTGGTGCAGTTGCCCATAGCAACCAATCAGATTACTTCTTTCTTTTTTCACAGTCCTCTTTAAAAATGAAAGAAGCAATCTGATTGGTTGCTATGGACAACTGCACTACTCTTCCTCTACACAGGTTTTGATAAATCTCCCCCAGTGATCACACCAGCAGAATAGTGAGTACAGTTCTGGAATATAATACAAGATATAACTCAGGATCAGTACAGGATAAGTAATGCAATGTATGTACACAGTCACCTCACCAGCAGAATAGTGAGTGCAGCTCTGGAGTATAATACAGGATATAACTTAGGATCAGTACAGGATAAGTAATGTAATGTATGTACACAGTGACCTCACCAACAGAATAGTGAGTACAGCTCTGGAGTATAAAACAGGATATAACTCAGGATCAGTACAGGATAAGTAATGTAATGTATGTACACAGTGACCTCACCAGCAGAATAGTGAGTACAGCCCTGGAGTATAATACAGGATGTAATTCATGAGCAGTACAGGATAAGTAATGTAATGTATGTACACAGTGACCCCACCAGCAGAATAGTGAGTACAGCTCTGGAGTATAATACAGGATATAACTCAGGATCAGTACAGGATAAGTAATGTAATGTATGTACCCAGTGACCTCACCAGCAGAATAGTGAGTACAGCTCTGGAGTATAATACAGGATATAACCCAGGATCAGTACAGGATAAGTAATGTAATGTATGTACACAGTGACCTCACCAGCAGAATAGTGAGTACAGCTCTGGTGTATAATACAGAATATAACTCAGGATCAGTACAGGATCAGTAATGTAATGTATGTACCCAGTGACCTCACCAGCAGAATAGTGATTACAGCTCTGGAGTATAATACAGAATATAACTCAGAATCAGTACAGGATAAGTAATGTAATGTATGTACACAGTGACCTCACCAGCAGAATAGTGAGTGCAGCTCTGGAGTATAATACAGGATATAACTCAGGATCAGTACAGGATAAGTAATGTAATGTATGTACACAGTGACCTCACCAGCAGAATAGTGAGTACAGCTCTGGAGTATAATGCCGGATGTAACTATGGATCAGTACAGGATAAGTAATGTAATGTATGTACACAATGACCTCACCAGCAGAATAGTGAGTACAGCTCTGGAGTATAATGCCGGATGTAACTATGGATCAGTACAGGATAAGTAATGTAATGTATGTACACAATGACCTCACCAGCAGAATAGTGAGTACAGCTCTGGAGTATAATGCCGGATGTAACTATGGATCAGTACAGGATAAATAAAGCATATAAATATATGTTCATGGTGACTTAACTTACTATGTAGAATAATTGTATATGTAAATGTCATCATATCTATATGTGCTTTATAATAAATAATTAGATACATTATATGTAATGCAGGCATATTTAATGCCTAGAGATTCAACAAAATTATATATAATAAAAAAAACAAGCTTGTGGATCATACAGAAGGAAATACCAGATCATACTGCTGCCCCCACATAGTAACCTTAATGCGTATATATTATATACCTAGCAACTGCAAGCCTGGAGACGTGCTGAAGACTTCTCAGTTTCCCAGGTAACACTGGACTGACCAGCCGGATCTCTCCATTCCCTATTACAGAACACGAATAGACCCGGGCTGCCAGTCACAGGATTATAGCTACAAGTACTAATCCAACAGGAATAATAATAATAATAATCATGGGCTTTTTGGCATCTAATGCAATAGTGCCAATGACATACTGACTGTGAATGTCTGTGTATCACATATTATCAGAGCTCTTTCTTAAAGGGTACACTGGTTTAGGAAGATGTATTCCCTATCCAAAGGATAGGGAATAAGTTTCTGATCATGGGGGTCCGACCAATGGGACCCTCCACGGTGCCCCTAGTGCATGGAGCGAGGGTCAGCATGTGCCCTTCATGCATCTCTATTACAGTGCCACGGATACACAACTACAGCACTCATTAAGCCGGGCCATCGGGCGGTCCTACTCAGTGATTGACAGCTTTCTGTTTATATAGAGAGCTGTCAATCACTGAGTAGGATGGCACAATTGACTACTTAGCCCAAAATACATTACATTACTTATCTTGTCCTGACCCTGACATCCGTATTATACACCAAAGCTGTACTCACTATTCTGCTGGTGGGGTCGCTGTGTACATACATTACATTACTTATCCTGTACTGATCCTGAGTTATATCCTGTATTATACCCCAGAGCTGTACTCACTATTCTGCTGGTGGGGTCACTGTGTACATACATTACATTACTTATCCTGTACTGATCCTGATTATATCCTGTATTATATTCCAGAGCTGCACTCACTATTCTGCTGGTGGGGTCGCTGTGTACATACATTACATTACTTATCCTGTACTGATCCGGAGTTATATCCTGTATTATACCCCAGAGCTGTACTCACTATTCTGCTGGTGAGGTCACTGTGTACATACATTACATTACTTATCCTGTACTGATCCTGATTATATCCTGTATTATATTCCAGAGCTGCACTCACTATTCTGCTGGTGAGGTCACTGTGTACATATATTACTTATCCTGTACTGATCCTGAGTTATATCCTGTATTATACACCAGAGCTGCACTCACTATTCTGCTGGTGGGGTCACTGTGTACATACATTACATTACTTATCCTGTACTGATCCTGAGTTATATCCTGTATTATACACCAGAGCTGTACTCACTATTCTGCTGGTGAGGTCACTGTGTACATACATTACATTACTTATCCTGTACTGATCCTGAGTTATATCCTGTATTATACACCAGAGCTGTACTCACTATTCTGCTGGTGAGGTCACTGTGTACATACATTACATTAATCTTCTGAAAGACATGGAAAAAATTGGAGCACTCACCCCGATTGTCATCTTGCAAAATTCTTTATTCCACCACACGGGAATCATGACACAATGAAGAGCAAGGTAGACGGGTGCGGACAGGAGGCTAGACGAGGTTGGAGCCAGAGGAAGCGCTTTAGAGCGTGAAACATTTGTTGCTCCCACACCTGTTGGTGCTCCCTAGTCTCCTGTCCGCACCAGTCTACCCTGCTCTTCATTGTGTCACGATTCCCCTGTGATGGAATTAAAGAATTTTGCAAGACGGCATTCGGGGTGAGTGCTCCAATTTTTTCCATATCTTTCAGAAGATTATTCTATGAACTGTTGCACCTTTTTGTGAGCACCCCCCAGTCAAATTGACACACTAGCCATTCAGCCAGGATACAACCAGGTGTGCGATTTTCCTATGCACTCATGTCCTAAGACTTGCTCAACCCCAGAGGCTCTGGTGCCAGTGTACCTTTCTTTCTTCATATACATACATTACTTATCCTGTAGTGATCCTGAGTTATATCCTGTATTATACTCCAGAGCTGTACTCACTATTCTGCTGGTTGGGTCACTGTGTACATACATTACATTACTTATCCTGTACTGATCCTGAGTTATATCCTGTATTATACTACAGAGCTGTACTCACTATTCTGCTGGTTGGGTCACTGTGTACATACATTACATTACTTATCCTGTACTGATCCTGAGTTATATCCTGTATTATACCCCAGAGCTGTACTCACTATTCTGCTGGTTGGGTCACTGTGTACATACTGTGAGAAGGTGAAAGGCATGGTGGTTGATGGGCGATATGTGTCACCAAGGCTCCTGGCCTTGGAGAAGTAAGAGCCGGTATTTATTCAGTGTCTGTGCTGCGATGCAGTCTGACACTGGCCGTAGTATGGCTGGAAGGCCAATTTGGGATGGCTTTTACTGGGAATGGTCAAGTGTAGGGTGGGGGCCATTCCCCACAATCCAGGCCGTCTTTTTCTGGCCTTAAAGCTAGGTTGCCTCACAAGCTGAGGGGGATTTGCTAGTTGCAGTTCACACTGCCAGAGAGAGCTGTTTGTGGAGTTCTTTCATGAGAGTTTGGAAGCTGGTGAGCAGACTGCCTGCAGGCCTGGAAAAGACTTGCTTGATGCCGCATGGCATGAACTCAGGTGTGGACAAACACCTAAGGAACGCAGGTGGACTTTATGTTACTTTTTCCTTTGTTCGGTATTTAAAGGGGTATTCCGGGCAAAAACATTTTATCCCCTGTCCAAAGGATAGGGGATAAGATGTCTGATCGCGGGGTGCCCGCTGCTGAGACCCCTGTGATCTCCCTGCAGCACCCGCATTCAATGCGTGTGCCAAATCTCCAGTTTCGGAAACCTTCCGGTTTCCGGGACTGGGGCCTTTGGATAGGGGATACAATGTTTTTACCCGGAATACCCCTTTAAGACTGTTTGCTGTGTGCCAAGTGTGAATAAAACACTGAACTTTGATTTGAAAATCCTGTTTCCGTGCCTCTATACTGCAACCGCACCTGTCTGCAAGAGCGAGTCATCACAATACATTACATTACAGATCCTGAGTTATATCCTGTATTATACTCCAGAGCTGTACTCACAATTCTGATGATATATTTGTATTATATCTTTCTTACTTAATGTATTAGTATTATTATTTTAGATTGTTTTCACTTTCCTGTGTAGCATATATTTTCATTGTATACATGGAAAACATTAGTATTGCTGTTTCTGTTGATTGATTAAACTATTGTTTAAGCCAGTGGTCTCCAAATTGTGGCCCCACAGCTGTTGCAAAACTACAACTTCCAGCATGCCCGAACAGCCATTGGCTCTCCGGGCATGCTGGGAGTTTTAGTTTTGCAACAGCTGGAGGACCACAGTTTGGAGACCACTTCTCTAAAAAGTCATTCTTTCCTTCTTTATAACTCACCGGCCCAGTGATTGCCGGATTCTGTAGCCGGGGGTCTTCCCACTGTGTTATTTTGTTATCTGAAAAGGAATGCACAGAGTTTCTATTAGAACCTTTGCAGAGACATCACATCATGCCATTTCCTTTAGAACAATTTTTTTTAGTACAAATCTGAGCAAACCAAAAATTAGGTAAAAATCAACGATGTCACCCAACTTTGCTACATCAACAACCATGTGACACAGCTGGATCATAAGCATATTAACCTCTACAATTTCATAATATAATAATCACATGTACCGTCCCCCTATTTTGTGTATTGAAATATATTTAACCCTAAAGTTTAGTTATAGCTGCACAGTCCTATCTCTGCCCAGCACTGACCTCAGTGATCGCTGCAGGTAGGAAACAGGAAGCAAAATAAGTGTTCAGCTTCCCGTTATGGAGGTAGAGCTGAAGCCTGGAGAAGCGTTTAGCCCACTGGACACTCAGGTAGGCCCATTCTCTGCTGTAGACTACTAGGAATTCTGGAAGTTACCTCTTCTTTGCCCTAGACCACCAGGAATACTGACACTAACCCCTTCATAGCCACAAACCCTCAGGTATGCTGACATTTACCCAGTCTTTGCTCTAAAGTCCAGGGTACTATACGCCCATTGCCTACCCTAGACCAGAGGTTCTCAACCTTTTTTGCCTGAGTACTCCTTGACAACCAATTCCCAAAAAATTGTACCCCCATATTAGAGACATGTTGTAAAGATTATAGTATAATTCATATGCTTTACTTTCCTCTATAACAGGCCCCCTGTTCCTCTCCCTATCTCCCCAGTTCCCCGATTAACAGGTGACGTTGTCTCTAACCGGAGTTGTTTACTTTTCTTTTCTTCTCTATCTGGCCTAGACCGCCATTAAGATTTCTCCCATACAAGCCTTCTCCACAGAACCAGCCAAACAAACATTTTCTGAAGTAAAATACCCACCTATTTACAAACCCCCCATGTTTATTGTCACACACAGTAATTTCACCCACTTAGTGTCCCCATAAAGTTGTTAGGCACCCTCTGTGCCCCCAAATATAGCTGTAGGCCCCCAAACTGCCCCCAAATATAGTTGTTGGCCACCATACTGTCCCACTTTGTTGCTCCACTGCTCCTCTGGTCTGGGGACCTATTGTTATGGCTCATAGCAGTAGGTCCCCTGTCTGCAGGGGCAGTGGAGCAACAAAGCTGATGGTAGTTACTGCCCACCAGTAACCAGTGGCTGTGGCTGCCATTACTGATTTTTTCTCCCTGGAGAACTGCTAAGTACCCCTGGGGGTACTTGTACCCCAGGTTGAGAACCACTGTCCTAGACCATCAGAAATCCTTAATGTAACCTCTTCACTGCCCTAGACCACCAAGAATGCCGACATCAATTCATTCTCTGATCTAGATTCTAAGGATTTCACTACAGACTGCATTACTAGCCTAGACCACCAGGGATACTGCCAGTATCCTCTTCACTTACATACACCATCAGGGACTATTGCAGTAATGTCTTTACTTCCCTAGTCAAACAGGAATGTCAACACTTACTCCTTCTCTGCTCTAGACTCTAGGGATGTTACTATACACCACATGACTACCTTAGACCACCAGGGGACATGGCAGTAACCTCTTAACTTCCCTAAACCAACAGGGATGATGGCACTGACCCCTTCATAGCCAGACCATCAGGGATCCCGACATTAACCCAATCTCTGCTCTAAAG
The DNA here is from genome assembly GCF_029499605.1 of Hyla sarda. Classification (NCBI taxonomy): domain Eukaryota; kingdom Metazoa; phylum Chordata; class Amphibia; order Anura; family Hylidae; genus Hyla; species Hyla sarda. Next base: position 576,314,342 of record NC_079189.1, read on the forward strand.
TCCAGTGCAGTTACTATACACCCTTTGCCTACACTAGACCACCAGGGATCCTGCCAGTAACCTCTTTACTGCACTAGGGCACCAGGTAAATTATTTCTTGCTCTTGGGCCCAGGGATCTTACTCGACACATTGCCTAACCTAGACCACCAGGAATGCTGACAACACTTTCTTGTCCGTATACCACCAGAGACGTTGACTTTAAACTTGTTCCTATGTTCTAGAGTCAAAGGATGTTACTTGACACATTACCTACCTTAGACCATCATTGCCTACTCTAGACTCTAGGAATGTTACTATACACTGCATGACTTACCTAGACCACCAGTGAACCTGGCAGTAGCCTCTTTACTGCCCTAGACCATCAGGAATGCTGACTAACCTATTCTCTGTTCTAGAGTCCAGAGAAGTTACTATACACCCACTGCCTATCCAGACCTCCAGGGATCCTGCCAGAATACTGGTGCGCAGTATCGGATGAAATGATGACTTGTAAAATCTACCCATTTCCGAGATGCACAAGTGTCCAGGAGGCAGGGCCAAGCGGTTTAAGTGCCACAGTATCATTTGAGGTGACAGATGCCTTTACTCACTCACCAGGAATTTATATATAGAAAAATGATCTGGCCTTTGTATAATATCTGGGTGCAATGTTACACTATGTACCTGGCTACTTTATAATGTATGATTTGGGTGCTATACAGCGATGTTTATTTGATACTGTTGTGGATCACCTAGCTTAGAGAGAACAAGGCTGAAGTTCCTTACTGCCTTGTTCTAAGTCTGAGGGAGAACAATCAATGGACATCATATCGGGAAATTGAATTAAAAAAAAGCAGTGATGAATGTATATTTACAAGTCAAAGGGAACTAATAACAACATAATAATATTTGGCTCCCAATGATGTGGCACGTCCCTGGTAGCAATATGGTCACATGGCATATAATGGTTGGGAAACCCTGGTACAGATTCTGCAGTTCATCAGAAGAGCCATAAAATACGCTTCTGGTCTGCATTATCAGTACCGCCCACAAGGGGGCGAACTATACCTTCAAACAAATTAACAGACAATTACATTTGTTAAAACAGTGCATACACGGAGACCATCAGACCAAAGTGGATAAGGAAAACCACCTAAAAAGTGTATTAATGTGTAGAGATAAATCAATCATGCCACAATCCGAAAATAAAGTCAGGACACTGGTTTTATCACACCGGCCATGCAGCAATATTATACCTGCCAAAAATTAAAGCTTAATACAGAGTAGGAGATGAGGCATTTTTTAGAGGGGAATAAGGTATTATTTCAAACAGAGTTTAATGTCTCTAAGCTAAATGACTGCTCTAGAGGGTACCTCCAATTATGAACAACATTAATGTAAGTGTTTAATTCCTCTGCAGTGCCCCCACAGGTGGAATGAAGTATTACATCATTCATATTTATGTCAATGGCCTGTCTTAGTAATGTATGGACATGTGGGGAGAAAGTTAGGGAGATTTTGTTAACATCAGCTATCGACTCTGGCTATTTAAAGGAGGTCCCATACAAGGTACAACCCATTATTAAATGCATACTCCAGAGAAAAATTAATTGGTAACAGAAAGTCCTACAGATATGTAAATTACTTGAATTAAAAAATCTTAATCCTTCCAGTACTTATCAGCTGCTGTATGCCCTGGAGGAAGGCATGTAGTCTTTCCAGTCCAACAATGAGCTCTCTGCTGCCACCTCTTTCCATGTCAGGAACTGTCCAGAGTAGGAGCAAATCCCCTCAGCAAACCTCTCCTGCTCCGGACAGTTACTGACATGGACAGAGGTGGCAGCAGAGAGCACCATGTCTGACTGGAAAAAACTACATGACTTCCACCAGGGCATACAGCAGCCGATACATACATGAAGGCTTGAGAATATTAGATGGAAAATATTTGCAAAATCTGTATAACTTCTGTCACCAGTTGATTTGGAATTTTTTTTTTCCAGGGTACCCCTTTAACTCAGAGAACTTTATATCTGTATTTGAAAAGAAGGTTCATTTTATCGCTGTTTTCAAGATATTTAATTGCGGTCACTGAAAAGGACCATTTTGGCTTCTATCCATATGCTACAAGTCTGTCCCAATCATGCCCAAATGGCTGGCATGGCTCCCTAGAAGAGAGTCTTCTGATACTTAAAATTCCCATACATGTGCAAAAGAACATGAGAAGCAAATGTTCACCCCCAGGATGTACAGTAAAGAAAAAGGCATTATTCACTGGTGACCTGTTAAGAATCCCACTGTATAGTATGTATGTATGTATAGTCTTTTTTACAGATGATAAGAAGTATTCTTATGCTTTTCCCATCCAATTTTGGGAAAAACATGACCGGCACCCCTTCGTTATGTGTCGACCCTGCGCGCCCGATTCATCATAAGCATTGGCCTTGTGATAATAACTCACTGGTTGACTCATTTTCCCATATCTCTGGTGTGGGTCAAAGCAAACAGACAAAATAAGTCAATATAAATCTGTAAATAAAATGTAAAAAAAAAAAAATCACAAAAGTTGTTAATCCTCTGCAAACTCAAACTGAAAAATTTCAGGGAAGGTCATATGCAAGCATAGCATGGTATGTAGGAAAGTACAGTACCGTAAGAGGGCACTAAATGTGCGTTACCATTGTCTCCACACCTCAACACTTGACTTCCTGAATAAAGAGTAAGATCACATAGCTTTCATATCCTGACATTTGTACAGGGAGATTGCTGGCGGTAGGAATAAAAAAAAAAAGACAAAACTACAGGAAACTGCAGTACTGCTCATGGTCACCAGATGGCGGTGTAATGACCTTATTTCCAGCCTATACTTTAAAAGTGCGGTAAATGCCATTATAAACCCTACTGTTATTATAGAGGTCACAGAGCTGTTCTGCTCCAATGATGAAGATGAACCCAGCCAAATATAAAGGTAACTTGGAAGTAAGATAGGCTTCAATGAAAACCGCAGGTTCAACGCGGCGCTGACGGGACCCAAGTACACACGGCAGGAACAGGTAAAAATAACTTTAAGGGCACGTTCCCACGTGCCGTATTTAGCTGCGCATTTTCTTTGCCATTGAAGTTCAATGGGAAAGAAAATATGCAGCAGCACTTACTCAGCAAAATATGGCACGCGTGAACTACCCTTCAGGGGTATTCCAGTGGAACTGGCTCCAGAAATTTATACAGATTTGTAAATTACTTTTATAAAAAAAAAAAAAAATCTTAATCCTTCCAGTACCTATCAGCTGCTGAAGTTGAGTCATTCTTTCCTGTCTGACAACAGTGCTCTCTGCAGACACCTGTCTGTTTGTCTCAGGAACTGTCCAGAGCATGAGAGGTTTGCTATGGGGATTTCCTGCTACTCTGGACAGTTCCTGTGACAGACAGAGGTGTCAGCAGAAAGCACTGTTGTCAGACAGAAAAGAACAACTCAACTTCAGAAGCTGATAAGTACTGGAAAGATTACAATTTTTTATATAAAATTAATTTTCAAATCTGGAACAACCAAAGAACACATAGGTGCACTCACCGCAAAGCAGAGGCTGACAGGTCTGGAAGTCAGATAAAAGGACACCAGCTCACGGCATGGGCGCCGGCAGTTTCGCACATAAGTGCGTGCTTCTTCCCGCCTCAGAGGCCGGAAGAAGCACGCACTTACGTGCGAAACTGCTGGCATAGCCTCCGAGCGCCACACATCACCAGCGCCCACGCCGTGATCCGGTATCCCGTTATCTGACTTCCAGACCAGTCAGTCTCTGCTTTGCGGTGAGTGCACCTATGTGTTCTTTGGTTGTTCCAGATTTGATGCTTTACACTTGTGTACGTACACCCCGCAGGAGACTTTGACGAAAGGTCACCGAGGACTCTGCTGCCTGCAGTATAAGGTGATATAGCCCCTTGAGTGCTCTCCCCATTCCCCATGGAATACCCCTTTAAAGTTGTTTTTACCTGTTCCTACCGTGTGTACTTGGGTCCCATCAGCGCCGCATTGAACCTGCTGTTTTCATAGAAGCCTATCCTACACAAGTTATATCCAAGCGGGAGGGCTGCAGATGGTGATCCCGACCCATTATCATGTGCCAATCATTGTGGTGTATGACAGTACACAACCACCCAGGGTGAGCGGCTTTCATGCCTTTTTACCGTACCCTATTTCAAGTGTCATTTACCCTATGGAGCGCCTTTACCTCTCTTGTTAGATTAATATAAGGTAAGGATGAGTTTGTCAGATGCTGCAAACCTCCACTTCTTATAGGTGGCTCTCTCAGTTATATGCAGCAGAGCCAAGTTTGTCAATTGCAGCAGAGCTCAATTATTTGACTGATGCTCCACAATTCAGTTCGTTTGACATAGCAGAGCTCAGTTTGTGCCACACAAAACTGCAAGTAAGCCTATTACGACATCTTAAATCATAATGGTGACTGTAGAAAGAAAAGGGGCCCCAAGGTCTTTAGCAGTGGTTTCCAACCTGCGGACCTCCAGATGTTGCAAAACTACAACTCCCAGCATGCCCGGACAGCCAACGGCTGTCCGGGCATGCTGGGAGTTGTAGTTTTGCAACATCTGGAGGTCCACAGGTTGAAGACCACTGGTCTATAGGATACTCAGCTCTGCTACATCCATAAATAGGGAAATATTGTTTTTAGGATAGAACAGTGCCCAGTAATGACATGTGGTAGTTCCCATTTTACTATGTTTCCTATATTTTCCTATATTTATATTATGTTTCCTTTAAATTGCCCTGATACAAGACCAATTCCAGTACATGACTTACTGTGATCTATGTAGAACGTTCTGCCATCTAAGTGTATCCTTTCCTCCCAGCCAGGCTGAAAAATAAAGAGAAAGAAGAGTTATTACAATGCAATGAATTAGTGAGATCAAAAGAACTGGATTGGAGATCACTTCCATAAAGCATGAATACATCATAATAACTAGTTAGCGTTTGCCACACAGTTCTCTCGGAAAGTTGGGTGATAATGCCTGTGGAGGCCTTAAAATACTTAGAGAATTGTTTGTAGACTCTTGTTTAAATTCAGAGGCAGTAAACCTGTACATAGCTAGTCCGGACAATGCTCTGTGAGCTAAACATCCTGGACTCCAGACTGATACATTGTACATAGCTAGTCCTGCTCTCAGCTGAGAAGTGGTTACAATTGTATCCAGTCTAGACAATGCTCTGTGAGCTAAACATCCTGGACTCCGGACTGATACATTGTCCATAGCTAGTCCTGCTCTCAGCTGAGAGGTGGAGACAATTGTATCCAGTCTAGACAATGCTCTGTGAGCTAAACATCCTGGACTCCAGACTGATACATTGTTCATAGCTATTACTGCTCTCAGCTAAGAAGTGGAGACAATTGTCTAGACAATGCTCTGTGAGCTAAACAGCCTGGACTCCAGGCTGATACATTGTACATAGCTAGTCCTGTCCTCAGTTGAGAAGTGGAGACAATTGTCTAGACAATGCTCTGTGAGCTAAACATCCTGGACTCCAGACTGATACATTGTACATAGCTAGTCCTGCTCTCAGCCGAGAAGTGGAGACAATTGCATCCAGTCTAGACAATGCTCTGTGAGCTAAACAGCCTGGACTCTAGTAAACTAGCAGAGATATTTGCTGATGTCTTTAGCCCATGAGATACTCACTGGTAGAGGTCCTAGGTCATTGGGATTTAAAGAGGCTTTTGTTCTCATATGTACAGGAAATTTCAAGCGTGGATCCTCCTGTCAGATACATAAATGGAATTAATATTATTGTACAGATAGACACACTGGAATGGTTTAGTTGTCACAATGATAAATAACTACTAAGAATTTATATTATATAGAATTTGCATAACAAGAGGTTATGACCATTGAACACAAAAGATTCATTACAATGTATATTCACTACTTAAAGGGGTACTCCCGTGGAAAACTTTTTTTTTTTTTAAACAACTGGTGCCAGAAAGTTACAGGTTTGTAAATGACTTTTATTAAAAAAATCTTAATCCTTCCAGTACTTTTCAGGGGCTGTATACTACAGAGGAAATGCTTTTCTGTTTGGATTTCTCTTCTGTCACGACCACAGTGCTCTCTGCTGACCTCTGCTGTCCATTTTAAGAACTGTCCAGAGCAGGAGAAAATCCCCATAGCAAACTGCTTTGGACAGTTCCTAAAATGGACATCAGAGGTCACCAGAGAGCACCGTGGTCGTGACATAAGAGAAATCCAAAAAGAAAAGCATTTCCTCTGTAGTATACAGCCCCTAAAAAGTACTGGAAGGATTAAGATTTTTTAGTAGAACTAATTTACACATCTGTTTAACTTTCTGGCACGAGTTGATTTGAAACAAAGAAGTTTTCCACGGGAGTACCCCTTTGATATATTCTGCTGGTGAGGTAACTGTGTAAATATATTACTTATCCTGTACTGATCCTGAGTTACATTCTGTATTATACTCCAGAGCTGTACTCACTATTCTGCTGGTGAGGTCACTGTGTACATACATTACATTACTTATCCTGTACTGATCCAGAGTTATATCCTGTATTATACTCCAGAGCTGCACTCACTATTCTGCTGGTGGGGTCACTGTGTACATACATTACATTACTTATCCTGTACTGATCCTGAGTTATATCCTGTATTATACTCCAGAGCTGCACTCGCTATTCTGCTGGTGAGGTCACTGTGTACATACATTACATTTCTTATCCTGTACTGATCCTGAGTTATATCCTGTATTATACTCCAGAGCTGTACTCACTATTCTGCTGGTGGGGTCACTGTGTACATACATTACATTACTTATCCTGTACTGATCCTGAGTTATATCCTGTATTATACTCCAGAGCTGCACTCACTATTCTGCTGGTGAGGTCACTGTGTACATACATTACATTTCTTATCCTGTACTGATCCTGAGTTACATTCTGTATTATACTCCAGAGCTGTACTCACTATTCTGCTGGTGGGGTCACTGTGTACATACATTACATTACTTATCCTGTACTGATCCTGAGTTATATCCTGTATTATACCCCAGAGCTGTACTCACCATTCTGCTGGTGAGGTCACTGTGTACACACATTACATTACTTATCCTGTACTGATCCTGAGTTATATCCTGTATTATACTCCAGAGCTGTACTCACTATTCTGCTGGTGAGGTCACTGTGTACACACATTACATTACTTATCCTGTACTGATCCTGAGTTATATCCTGTATTATACTCCAGAGCTGTACTCACTATTCTGCTGGTGAGGTCACTGTGTACATATATTACATTACTTATCCTGTACTGATCCTGAGTTATATCCTGTATTATACTCCAGAGCTGTACTCACTATTCTGCTGGTGAGGTCACTGTGTACATACATTACATTACTTATCCTGTACTGATCCTGAGTTATATCCTGTATTATACTCCAGGGCTGTACTCACTATTCTGCTGGCGAGGTCACTGTGTACATACATTACATTACTTATCCTGTACTGATCCTGAGTTATATCCTGTATTATACTCCAGAGCTGCACTCACTATTCTGCTGGTGAGGTCACTGTGTACATACATTACATTACTTATCCTGTACTGATCCTGAGTTATATCCTGTATTATACTCCAGAGCTGTACTCACTATTCTGCTGGTGAGGTCACTGTGTACATACATTACATTACTTATCCTGTACTGATCCTGAGTTATATCCTGTATTATACTCCAGAGCTGTACTCACTATTCTGCTGGTGAGGTCACTGTGTATATACATTACATTACTTATCCTGTACTGATCCTGCGTTATATCCTGTATTATACTCCAGAGCTGTACTCACTATTCTGCTGGTGAGGTCATTGTGTACATACATTACATTACTTATCCTGTACTGATCCTGCGTTATATCCTGTATTATACTCCAGAGCTGTACTCACTATTCTGCTGGTGGGGTCACTGTGTACACACATTACATTACTTATCCTGTACTGATCCTGAGTTATATCCTGTATTATACTCCAGAGCTGTACTCACTATTCTGCTGGTGAGGTCACTGTGTACATATATTACATTACTTATCCTGTACTGATCCTGAGTTATATCCTGTATTATACTCCAGAGCTGTACTCACTATTCTGCTGGTGAGGTCACTGTGTACATACATTACATTACTTATCCTGTACTGATCCTGAGTTATATCCTGTATTATACTCCAGGGCTGTACTCACTATTCTGCTGGTGAGGTCACTGTGTACATACATTACATTACTTATCCTGTACTGATCCTGAGTTATATCCTGTATTATACTCCAGAGCTGCACTCACTATTCTGCTGGTGAGGTCACTGTGTACATACATTACATTACTTATCCTGTACTGATCCTGAGTTATATCCTGAATTATACTTCAGAGCTGTACTCACTATTCTGCTGGTGAGGTCACTGTGTACATACATTACATTACTTATCCTGTACTGATCCTGAGTTATATCCTGAATTATACTTCAGAGCTGTACTCACTATTCTGCTGGTGAGGTCACTGTGTACATACATTACATTACTTATCCTGTACTGATCCTGAGTTATATCCTGAATTATACTTCAGAGCTGTACTCACTATTCTGCTGGTGAGGTCACTGTGTACATACATTACTTATCCTGTACTGATCCTGAGTTATATCCAGTATTATACTCCAGAGCTGTACTCACTATTCTGCTGGGATGGTCACTGTGTACATACATTACATTACTTATCCTGTACTGATCCTGAGTTATATCCTGTATTATACTCCAGAGCTGTACTCACTATTCTGCTGGTGAGGTCACTGTGTACATACATTACATTACTTATCCTGTACTGATCCTGAGTTATATCCTGTATTATACTCCAGAGCTGTACTCACTATTCTGCTGGTGAGATCACTGTGTATATACATTACATTACTTATCCTGTACTGATCCTGAGTTATACCCTGTATTATACTCCAGAGCTCTATTTACTTGCTGTTTATTTCTGAACCACCTCCCCACCTCCGGATACACACAGTTCACCCTGGTAATTTTCTTTCTGGGAAATAATTTAATATAAACCTGTAGGGATGTCTGTTTCCACGGTGGAATGTCAGCACAGAAAATTTATGTGGGGACATTCCACAGCCAGCAGAACATGTCGGTGCTAGGAACAAGTTTAATGTTTTTGTGGACGCCGGAATCAGGATTTCCGCAGCAGATGTTGGTGCAGATGTTTCTGCCGTGTGAACATGGCCTTAGTCAAGTACAGGATAAGTAGAGTCACTCACTCATAAAAAATGTGGTATAGGGGAACACAATTTATATCAGAACGTAATGGAGGAGATAACAAAAATCGGCAGAATTCTGTTGCAAAATGTGCTGAAAATAAGAAGTACCTGGCATGTGTCACACTTTATTGTAATGTAGGTATCAAAAAGGATTTCAAACTTTGCAAAATGCTTGAAAAACGCACACGGCCCTTCAGCAGGTGAGTCAGGCCCTGTACAGCTATTACTATGGTTAGATGGGAAGGAGGGTAATGGTCATGCTGCGGCCGGTCAGTAGATTACGGTCATTGAGAAGCCATTTACTCCACATTCTGCACTAATGTTCCTGCTCAATCCATCTCACTCCTTATGCAGCATATCCTTCCAATGGCCAAAGCGCATTTCTACTTTAAGGATTAACCATTTCACAAAAAGACCGGAACGGTCATCGCTCCATGCAGAACAAGCCATTTATTTCCTTGCGCAGAAGATTAGGCTCTTACTTCAAATATTATTTTTTCAAAATAAATAAATAAATGAATAAACTAATAGCTAAAGAAGCAGAAATAAGAAAGTAACATTTTCTATCTGGCTTCTAAAAACTTTGTTGGTTATCGCTCTCTGGAAAAAAGTTGGGTGGTAATAATGCCACCATGAAGGTTGAATCTGTACAGTTATTGCTATAGCTAGAGATTGGGCAAGACTTAAAGGGGTACTCCGCTGCTCAGAGTTTGGAACAAACTGTTCCGAAAGCTGGCGCCGGGAGCTCGTGACGTCATAGCCACACCTCCTCATGTCACACCCCGCCCCCTCAATGCAAGTCTATGGGAGGGGGCGTGATAGCTGTCACGCCCCCTCCCATAGGCTTGCATTGAGGGGCGGAGCGTGACGTCACACGTGGGCAGAGGCGTGACGTCATACGCCGCCGGCCCTGTGGTCGCCGGTAATCAGTCCCGGAGCGAACACGCTCCGGGGACTGATTACAAACGGGGTGCCGCATGCAAGATCACGGGGGTCCCCAGCGGCGGGACTCCCGTGATCAGGCATCTTATCCCCTATCCTTTGGATAGGGGATAAGATGTCTAAGCACCGCAGAACCCCTTTAAAGAAAAAAAAAAAAAGACATGGCTGCTTCTTTAAACAGCGTCACACCAGGCCACTGGTTGTTTGTTGTAATACAGTTCAGTCCCATTCACTTAGGGTATGTTGACACTACGTATAATGAACGGAATCTTCGCTCGTAGAATTCCGCGAGCGGAGATTCCATTCTGGCGGCCGCCGTTGTAATACTTCGGCAGTAGGACCGCCCGGCACTGCGCCGTCACCATTGACGGCTATGCAGTGTTCGCGGACTTCCGCGCAAAGAATGTTCTTTCTTTGCGCGGAATAATTGTCCGCCGCTGAAATTCCGCAGTGTGAACGGGTCTTGTGGAAGACCCATTCACACTGATGTTTATGTTCACAGAGCCTAATTCCGTTCGCGGCATTCCGCTCACGGAATTCCGTGGGAATTACATACTGTGACCATAACCCTTAAATGGACAATGTCATTTGGAAAAGCTTTTTATAAAATGTAGATTACATAAATGTTCAGAACGCTGGAGTGCCGGGCAGGAGATCGCCGGGGGGATAAGATGTCCAGGGATGGAGTATCCCTTTAAATCAGTTGCACAATTTATTCCATTGCTGTATCTTCTAGCACATGTATATGAAGTGGATTTGTACCCAGTGGTAGAATACACATCAAAAGAGGTTGTTCAAGATGAGAAAAAACAGGTCTGATTTCTTCCAGAAACATCACCACATATTTCGACAGGTGGTGTCTGGTATTGCAGCTTGGCTCCTTAAAAGTTCAACTGTGGCCCTGTAGATGTTGCAAAATTACAACTCCCCGCATGCCCCCGACTGGGAGTTGTAGTTTTGCCACATATTCCGGGCCACTGCACTGAGCATGTGCCACAATATAAAGAGTCTCCATGACTATAACACATATCACCATAGAATTTTCCCCAGGAGAGTTGACATAAAAGTAGAGTGTTGCTTACCCAGGTGGTAGTTTTGGTATTATGGTCAATAAAGAATGGCCTGCCATTTGGTGCTATTCTCATCTCCCAACCTGGCGGTAAGAAGCTCTGCGCCCCTTTGTGCTGTGGTTTAGGAGAATTATAAGGGGATGGTTGTGGAGACTGTGGGTTGGATAGTGTATCCTTCACTGCGCGGCGCACTGGGAAGTCTTTTGCACCCTGTACGGTCAAACACAATGCAGACGTAACGTGGATTAATGACAATTAGTAACGTAAGACATCCATGCAAAAAAAAAAAAAAAAAAAAACATAAAAACTTCAATATATTAATTAACAAAAACCCTACAGCAATCGGCACCAGTAACATTTCCCACACATTTATTAGCTGCAAACCAAGTGTTACTCATGCCGGCTTTTAATCTGTGTTATTACGAATGATAGTGCTATTATTATCATCAATTTGTACAGTCACAGTATATACAGTCACCTTTGTAAAACAGCACAGCTCTATATTTAAATCTACCTTCATGCTTAAACTAACGTAATACATTACTTATCGTGTACTGATTTTGAGCCACTACTTGCATCATACTGCAGAGCTGCATTCACAATTCTGCCGAATTTAAAGAATACTGCGTTGATGTTTCTTAGAAAGTTACACGTACACTTCAGATAGCTCAATATCTATTTGTTTAAAGGGGTACTCCGGTGGAAATCTTTTTTTTTTTTTTTTTTTTTTTTTTTAAATGAACTGGTGCCAGAAAGTTACTTCTATTAAAAAATCTTAATCCTTTCAGTACTTATTAGCTGCTGAATACTACAGAGAAAATTCTTTACTTTTTGAATTTCTTTTTTGTGTTGTGCACAGTGCTCTCTGCTGACACCTCTGTCCGTGTCAGGAACTGTTCAGGGTAGCATAGGTTTGCTATGGGGATGACTTTCTCCTGCTCTGAACAGTTCCTGATAAGTGCATCAGGTGTCAGCAGAGAGCACTGTGGACAAGCCAAAAAAAATTTCCTCTGTAGCAAACAGCTGCTAAAAAGTACTGAAAGGATTAAGATTTTTTAATAGAAGTAATTAACAAATTTGTTTAACTTTCTGGCACCAGTTCATTTAAAAAAAAAAAAGATTTCCCCCGGAGCACCCCTTTAACCCTCCCATATAAACACATGCTCAGCGTGGGTTATGTTACATGTCTTTATAGGGGATAGAAGGGAAAATGCTTCTGCCGGATACCTCTAGTAGCATATAGGGGTTGTCTCAGGATTAAAAGTTATCCCTTATCCACAGAATAGAGCATAACCAGGTGATCATAGGTGTGTGAGTTGGGGGTCCGACCACTGGGACCCCAAACCCATCACAAGTCCGAAGGTCACCTAAATGAATGGAATGACAGAATGCATGCCAAGCCTCCGCTCCATTCACTCTCTATGGTAATTCCAAACAATGGATAGAAATTAACTAAGACCTTGATTCATTGAGATGACATTTGACCTTAATTCTTTTGATCAATGAGGGTCCCAGCGGTCAGACCTGTCAACAATTAGCTGGTTTAGTCTTATACTGTGCACAGGGGATAACCCCCATAACACTCCTGGGAACAAAGGACTGAGCACATTCAACTCCCAACATGCCTGATCCTTTTTTCCCCCTCCGAAATCTAATTCTTTGGGCACAACAGATCAGTGTTCCCAACCAGTTTTAATATTTTTTAATGAATAAGGTGGTAACACCGAAACACGTCAGGCCTGATGTGTAGTGTTTTTATGTTGTGTGGATTTTATTTACTATTTTATGGCTGAATTAAATAAAGTAGAAAATAAACTTTTTTTTTTTTTTTTTTACCTGGAGATGTGCTTTTGAACCACTTTTTTCTTAAGTTGTGGTGTGCCTCCAGCTGTTGCAAAACTTACAACTCCCAGCATGGCAGGACAGCCTCTGGCTGGGAGTTGTAGTTCTGCAAGAACTGGAGGCACACCGGATGTGAAACTCTATAATAAATAATCAGCTGGTCCTACTAAAATGGGAATACTGTTTGCTGCAGAGCATTATGGGAGCGCCATATGCTCTCCATAGACACTTAAAAGGCAGGGGCTGCTGGGAAAAAAGTCAACTGTGAATGCAGCACTGCATGAGAACAGCATGAAACAGATTCTCTGACTTAGAATCAGTACGAGATCAGTAACTACAATATTACGCTACAATATTCAACAGTACCTCCATATTATATCCACATACAATAATACGTGTTAAAGGTTCACACTCAGATGATGTCATTGGACGGAGTCAGACTAGGAACCTTCCATTCAATGCAATGTGACTGTAACATGCAGGTAATCCCATTGTTTTGAGTGAGAGATCCTGACTCCAACAACACCTACTGCACCCAGAAGGATGGGGGTTTAAATGGGCACCCCCCCCCACCAGACTCCAATGACATCATCTGACTTGTCATGGGGATTACACATGGTAGGGTCAATCACAGACAAGCAAAGATTAAGAAGCATATTCTTAGTATTCTTTGGTAGACTTGAGATACCTTAAAGCTGCTGCATATTGCAACACAAGTCGTTAAAGGGGTCCTCCGGTGAAAACCTTTTTTCTTTTAAATCAAATAGTGGCAGAAAGTTAAACATATTTGAAAATTACTTCTATTAAAAAATCTTAATCCTTCCTGTACTTATTAGCTGCTGAATACTACAGAGGAAATTCTTTTCTTTTTGGAATGCTCTCTGATGACATCACAAGCACAGTTCTCTCTGCTGACGTTATTATAATAATAATAACACTTTATTTATTGTTGTCCTTAGTGGGATTTGAACCCAAGTCCCCAGCACTGCAAGGCAGCAGTGCTAACCACTGAGCCACCATGCTGCCCTTAGCATACATCTGCTATGCATGATTGCTAAAATGGACAGAGATGTTAGCAGAGAGCACTGTGCTCGTGATGTCATCAGTGTTTCAAAAAGAAAGGAATTTCCTTTAATAAGTACTGGAAGGATTTAAAAAAAAATTATAGAAGTAATTTACAAATATGTTTAACTTTCTGCCACCAGTTGATTTAAAAGAAAAAAGGTTTTCACCGGAGTACCCCTTTAATGGATTTCACATTTCTTATGCCCTTTATGTGATCCGATTTTTGTTGGCACAGGGCTCATTTTTCCATCACATGTAGTGAAAGGACCAGGGATTCAAGAACTTACCTATTCTCTCCCAGATCGTACGAATCCAACCAAATGGTTTTTAGGCTGTATTTTAAGCTTCTATGGGCCTCACACCTTATCTGTCTCAGGGGCTTCTGTAGACCCCATACTTGTTCCTATCAGCACTACGTTGCCAACAGATAAAAAGATTTCCCAATATAATTCTGTAATGGTGGCCATACACATTCAAAAAGCTGTCGGATGACGCTCACCCCCGATCCTTCTCGCCCCTGATATCATCTGTTGGGGGAGTGTTGGGAAGCCACTGTACACATTACACAGTTGGTAAGTCCTAAAGAAGTTGGGGGTTTGCACGAATTTCCACCAATGTGATTGGGGGCCTTGAGGGGGTGTTCATAAGCTGCTGGTAACACCTTATTTCCCTTTATCTCCCTTGAGAAGAAATTCATCATGTCTGATCCCTTTTTGACCCGAAAACACTTACTATACATAAAATTGGCCTCTGGTTCCACCAAAATCAGTGGGTGCGGCAAATGTGTATGGCCACTTTAAGGCACCCAAGTACCAGGTGTCACTATCCCAGGGTGGGTTATGGTGGAAACAACCATCATCAGTAAGGCTAAGAGAAAGGTATGGGCAGACACTATTGCAAAAGCCATCTAGTAAACCCTCAGGTGCAGAGAGGTACAACGAAAACCAAAAGGGAGGTGCACACCTTTTAGCAAAACAATATGCAAAAATCGCAATACAGTAGAAAAAGATAAAAGGTGGCACTCATCCAGTTGTGGTTAAAATCTTTATTCAGTCCATCTTTACAATGTTCCTGGTAGTTAGCACAACGCTGAATGAACTGGCAGAGAGGCTAAAAGGTTCAGCTTTGTGCTGACCACAGACTCTCTACGGGGACATTTTTAAGATGGACTGAATAGAGTCAAAGATTTTAACCACAACTGGGTGAGTACCAACTAGATCTTTTTTTGTGCAGGAAAGCATGGGAACAGAGTTCCTATTCTTTTTCCAAAGTAGGAACACTGTTCCCTTTAGCAGGACTCCTGCAGGACCAGCCCATGAGTTGGGAGAAATCTTGGGTGAGTTCCCACACTTCTTTCCCAGGACTTGACTCCTGATGGAAGCCATAATTTGAAGGTGACTATTTGGAGGTAACTTTTCTCTGTGTATTCCCATGAATTTGGTAGTATGTCCTTAAGAAATACCATTAATGAAGACCAATATACAAACATAAATTTAACAATAAATTAAAAGAACATTGCAAATCTTAACATTGAAATGTAAAAATGTAATATTAAAAGGAGAACTATATTGCAGAAAAATGTATCCCCTATCCTTTGGATCGCAGTGGTCCGAACGCAGGGACCCCACGCAATCCCCTGCACAGCACCCCTGCTTCCTCCATGATCAGGGCGTGTTGACTCCCGTGAAAAGCGACGGCTAACTCGCCCCCTTTATGTAGCTCTATGCGAAAGCTGGAGATACCCGAACGGTGTATCTCCAGCTCTCCCATAGAGATAAATGGAGGGTGCATGTGAGCTTTGTGCGGGGGGGGGGGGTCCACACATGCTGTTCCTGGGGACTGCCGGGGTGCGGTGCAGGAGAACTCGATGGGTCCTAGCGGTCGGACCCGCCACGATCTAAAACTTATCCCTAATCCTTTGAATTGGGGATACATTTTTCTGCACAATAGTTTTCCTTTAACCCAACACAGGACAATTCACATATACAAGAATCCAACCAACAAACACAACATACAGTACATAGAAAAGTGTACAGATAAGGGTACAAACATGAGAGCACAAAATGTTTAAACAAAATACGCATTAAGAAGTAGTTTAAGGAAAGTTACGCAGTGCATATGAATGAAACCAAAGAAACCAGATGAGAAGAGATTTGTCGTTATAAAGCATGAAGAGCGAGAAGAAGAGAGGCCCGAGAGGCCGTCAGCCGCTGCCGAAGTTAGACAATGAAAATAAGACTGCGGTGGCTTGATAAGCGAAGAAGAAGAGGAGAAGGTCCAGATTAGATGAGGCACAATCTCACCTCTAGTGGAGCAGATAAAGTAACTGTGGGGGAACTGAGACTACGAGGCCGCCTGATCTGAGGTTCACTCAGATGGTTGCTACTGTTTGAGGTGGATCCCACCGCACCG
Organism: Hyla sarda; assembly: GCF_029499605.1. Classification (NCBI taxonomy): domain Eukaryota; kingdom Metazoa; phylum Chordata; class Amphibia; order Anura; family Hylidae; genus Hyla; species Hyla sarda. Next base: position 576,330,968 of record NC_079189.1, read on the forward strand.
TCTTCAGCGTGCTAGTTTAGAGGCAAAACATAGTTAGCAATGTCCAGCAATCCTAAATACCATCAATAAAAGAAGAATGAGCTTCGACTGGAAGAATAATCCAAACCAACACCAAGTCCATCCTAGTGTAGACCCCCTTGGGGACTTTGAGAACACCATCTTAGGAAACACTACTTATAAAGGTTTCTCCAACTGTCAAAACCCTCTATTTTACTATTTCCTAACCAGTGTGCCTCTAGCTGTTGCAAAAAATTTCTGATTTTTATTTTATTTTTTGAACACTATTATGGGGGCAGCCATCTTGCCTGAACAGTTTTAAACAGCATTTAGAAATATGCTTTACAGCAGTCATAGGCCACCTTAGACTAAAGCTATCCCATTGACATGAATGGCAAAGGTGTCTGGGCATGTTCTGTGACTCTTTCAAACTACAGGGAGGGGTAGGCTGATGTGCGAGCAACTGCCATTGTGTGTACCTCAGTATATTGGTGTCACCTTTCACTGTAATGCTTTCTGTGCTGATAAGGAGGAGACTTCTGGGAAATTATCTGTACAGAACAGGAAGTTTCCGCTTAGTTTTAGGCCTAGTGGCCAAAATGGGAATTGCAAGATTTAGGATTATTTTAATATATAGATTGTATAATGGAACTCCTTCTGTCCCAGTTAGGGACCTAAGCTATAGCTGATGTTGTTTGTGTAGTACATCTCTGTCTGTAGCCCTATGACAAACCTTCCTCATTCAATTATAGTCTTTTAAAGGGGCACTCCACCGAAAAACATCTTATCCCCCAGCATAACGATCTCCGGCACGGCAGCCCAGTAATCCGTGCACGGAGTGAACTCTGTCTATGGGAGGAGGCGTAACCGCTACGTACTAGCCGCCACGCCCCCTCCCAGAGACATCAATGGAGGGGGGGGGGGGGGTCCTCCGAGTTCCAGACGCCACCGCTGCCGGCCCGGAGATTATCCTTTGGATAGGGGATAAAATGTTTTTCGGTGGAGTACCCCTTTAAGGTCTATTAGAATATGGACACTGATGTTGATAGTTTATTGGACCACACAAAGCAGAGCAAACAAAATCCCAAATCCCTTCGATCCCCAATATCATTGATCCCTGATAAGACCAGGACTAAAGGTAACACAGATGGGAAAAGTGCTAATGTATCTGCCTGGGATGGATCTTCATACCTGCACAATTGGACGGGTCCATGTTGTGGTGCGATTGTTATGATTGACATAATATGTGCGTCCTTTACCATCTTTCCTTTCTTCCCAGCCTGACGGTAAACCCGGAGTGGTATGTACATAGGCCACCGATGGCTGTTTGTATGCAAGAAATTATTACCATACTGTGATCATTAGGAAAACGCAACAACAATTTATAGAAAATATTCCTGTTCTCCCTAAATCCTGTCAATTTGAATCTTAAAGAGCAAAACCAGTCAGATATAGATATTATTCCGTAGTAGTTTAGGTTAACATTCTCTTCACTAGGGGGCAGTATTACAGTAATTAAAGAGGTTTCCCCTTTTGTAAAAGCAGTGTTGCCCAACTGGTGTGCCTCCTGCGATTGCAAAACTACAACTCCCAGCATACCTGGACAAGCAAAGGCTGTCTGGGGATGGTGGGATTTGCGGTTTTGCAACAGTTGGAGACACACTGGTTGGGAAACACTGTTGTGAAGTGATGCAGTATCATTAGGGTAGTCTACATTTTGGTGGGACTGTCATTGATCCTGAGAATAGAGGGGACACAGTGCAGGAGTAATGCATTGCCACAATCTTATTTCTCCCTGCACCCAGGAGAAAGAGTATGAAATCTGTTTTGCATACTGAAACATGATGGGAGTGAGGCTTAGAATAAAAACAAGTGAATAAAACTGTATTACTGTATCGTTGATGGTAATCTCAGAAGTGACAGGAATTGCTCTCTAATACCAAAAACAAGTTTATAAACATTTTTTTTTATTTTCTTTGGTTTTCAAAAGGTGAACTTAAATGTCAGCCATGATGGGCGAAAGTTTAAGGTTCTCCAGAATTAGAAATACACACATGCTATCACCAAAAAAATAGCACCACACCCGTCCGCGGGTTGTGTCTGTATTGTATTGCACATCAGTTCCATTGACATGTATCATGGCACTGAGCTTGAAGGCAGCCTGTAGATAAGAGTAGTGCTTGCTTCATGAATTCTAAATTTAATAGGGGCGTCTCTAAAACAAATAATAGTCTTTTAAATCTATTTCTAAAAGTTCTGACCCCCAGATACAAAAGACAAGGTCCCCGTATAATCAATAAGGAACCAAAACGAGGGCTCTTCCTGTAAATGTTCCCATCACATCCACTAATATCCAGGTGACTGTGCATACATCGCACTTCTACATACACATCCATTGACCCTCAAAGTAGTTTGGGTTCCAGCTGTCAGACACCCCCCCCCCCACCACCACCACCACCACCCCAAAAAAAAAAAAAAAAAAAGTCGGACCCGGATTAATTTGGGCCCCAAGTAGAAGAACAACAGCTCTATGAACCTGTACAATCTTATCTGTTTTTAAAAGTTAGATACAAGTTGGAATCTACCATCTCACTAAGAAAACTAAACATAGGCGGTGAAAATAGGATAACGTATTGGAAAGATGTTACACTGCTGTCATGGACTCCATTACAATGGAAAGCATGAAGTCAGTGCACAATCTGTTACATGACTGACCGATTGAGTCTATAGGTGTTCCGTCACAATGTCTAACATTTCATGGGATAAATAGCACGGCATAGAGCCTGTTCTTTGCATCAGTTTTAAAGAACTGCCATTTGAGGCTTCAATCGGAGTCTCTGATGGTAGTGCCTTACACGTGGGCTACATAGGTGGTCTACAAACTGCAAACTGAACATAGTTATGCCTTGGTAAAGCAAAGTTAAAAGGTAGTTTACACTGTTGGCATTAACTAATAGTAGTGACTTGTGAATACATTTTAAGGTCAACAACTTAACATTGTCATCGGGTAAATATAAACCAAAAATAGAGACGTACACTTGAATAAAATGACAAGAAGTAAACAACAAATCAATGTGATGGCTAGTTCTGAAATATTATATGCATAATGGAATTTCAGCCCATTTGGTCTAACAAGCCTACAACTGATGATCTGGCCATTGGTCACCATTGTTCTTCACCAACCCTACAGAGCATAGATTCATTACCGTGGATTCCTCTCCACCAGTCACAGTTGAAGACCGCATTCTTCCCGTTGGGGTGCTGGGCTGTTGAATGATAACGTGACCATTAAATAAAACTCCAGGGTCAATGTGAGGAATGAGTTAGAGTTAGCCGAGAAGGTGAATTGTTAAGGAGGAGGGGTTAGATTGACACAAATAATTAGGTAAATAATTTAAGATTGTCATTGATCGGGTTGATTTCTTAACAGACGTAAAATTTTCAAGATTGTCTCTAATGCTTAATGTAATCGTCAACCAACAAGGGCCATGTGTCCAGCGTGGGCCAAATTTATTTTTATTTTTTTCTGGGAGAGTTCCTGGAAAGAGTAGGAGACTGTAAGTATGATGAGCGGAAATCTGAGAGAGTGATACGTGAGTGATAGGAATTACTAATGACCAACTAGTGACAGCATAATTGCCCAACACTGGCTCTCAAATACAAGTGTTATGATGAGGCATCGGTCAGATGTCAACATGTCAACTTCCCAACCCAAGCCCTGAATGAATTTCATCCATCTCGATAAAAATTTTAACTAATTTTCCAAAACATTTACCTTAACAACTTATAAAATTACCATTGCTCTCCTCTCAACATATTGCTACAGCCAGTGATTGGGCATTTCCTATGTATTGAAATTAGAAAAGGAAGCACTTGGCAGCAGGGCTTGGCCATGTGGTGTTATAGGGGGCGAGTATGTTTTTTTCTATTTCCTCCAACCCCAAACTCTTTTAAATATTAAAAAGGGAAAAAACTAATGCAACTAATAAAGCAGACATGGAAATTAAAGGCCATTTAAAAGAGTCTTGTCTTTGGTGTGCCAAAAGCACAAATGGGTTAATCGTGGCACATTTCAAAAAGTTGATCATCACTTTGAAATGAGTTTTACAGAAGAATAAAGCTAAACAATGCTCAGGTTAGGAAATTTCTGATTCTGAGTTGTTTTTTCTGTGACCTCCCAACTTTCTTTGTTTCCTTCTTTCATCATGAAAGTCCAATCTCCAGTTAGGCTATTAATAATGTAGTCGACTCGTCACCGCTTCTCACGAGTTCAACATATTCTCCTCTTGCTGCTTCTGTCATTTTTTCCCATTGGCTACAGGGCTATCTGTGTCCGTTTTAAAGTAGGGTATAAAAGAAGAGGAGATACCCACTTCAGGTCCACTTCATCTATAAGACTATCATCCAAAGGGCTTTAAACCATTGAGTAATTCGCTCTTTAATTCACTCTTCAACTTCAAATTATTATTTTTATTATTATTTTTTATCTTCCAGTTTTGCGGTTGTAAGACATATTGATCTTTAAGAAGACAATTAGATAAGTCTTCAATTACAAACTAGTTTGCCGCACCTAGCTCACACAATGGGGGAGAGCAAAACCTGTGCAGAGGAAACGTTAACCAGTTACCCATAGCAACCAATCAGATTGCTTCTTTCATTTTTCAGAGGCCATTTCAAAAACAAAAGAAGCGATCTGATTGGTTGCTATGGACAACTGGTCAACATTTTTCCTCTGCAAAGGTTTTAATAAATTCCCCCCATAATCCTTATATAAGTCCTATATGTTATTAGAGTAAAACGTGTAACGTACCAACAGAAGGGAAACAAGTAGAGGGAACGACAGAACAAAACATTATTATGTTGTTTCCATAAAAACCTTGATGAGAATCTGTCATGGTGTTGGACTTATATAACCACCCATAAAGAGTGACCAGTCCCTGTAGGCGGCTAAGTTGGGTTCTGGAGGTTAGGATCTTTAAGTCTTCTTTGCACATACAGTACACAGAAGACTAACACTGTTTAATTTTTCCTAATGTGGACAATCAATTTAAGCTCTAAAAATCATTTATGAAAGGCGTTATCCCAAGATTGAAAGTTATAACGAATCCAGAGATCAGACCATCACTGATAAGCTAGTTAAAGGGGTACTCCGCTGCTCAGCGTTTGGAACAAACTGTTCCGAATGCTGGAGCTGGGAGCTCATGATGTCATAGCCGTGCCCCCTCAATGCAAGTCTATGGGAGGGGGCGTGACAGCCGTCACGCCCCCTCCCATAGACTTGCATTGAGGGGGGGGGGCATGAAATAATTAGGGGCGGGGTTATGAAGTCACGAGCTCCCGGCGTTGACTACAGCGTTCGGAAAAGTTTGTTCAAAACGCTGAGCAGGGGAGTACCCCTTTAAGCTAAGCTCAGATGGCCATTGGGCTCCGACCCATGACTGGTTGAAGCCCAACTGACACTGCAGGGTCCTGATGGACCTCATTGACATGAATGAGGTCCGGCGTGTGTCCAATATTTTACAGGAGATGAGTGGAGAAAAAAAATGCAGTATTTTTTTCTCCACTCAACTCCCATCCTTCTGATGGACTGACCATGACAGAGCTCCCTTTAGCAGAGCACAACAGCAGTGTAAACGAGCCCTTATCCTCTATCCAGTAAAAAGGTAATAATCCCATCTTGAGTTAACCCCTTTATAAAATGAGCTAAACAGATTCCACTAAGTGTACGAGGTATACACATTGGGGGAAATTCATCAAAATCTGTCCAGAGGAAATGTTGACCAGTTGCCCATAGCAACCAATCAGATCGTTTCTTTCATTTTTTAAAGGCCCTTTCAAAAATGAAAGAAACAATCTGATTGGTTGCTATGAGCAACTCGGTAACTTTGCCTCTAGACAGGTTTTGAGACATCTCCCCCCATTGACTATACAGCACCCTATAAAAAAACATCAACTAGACTACGGGAATGGTTAAGTTTTGGTTCAGTTTTTTGGTCTTTTCAATGGCAGAACTATAAATTCCCTGCAATAAAATTGATATGATTGGATAAATCAAGTACAGTAATTAAATTGATATGGAAGAAACAAAGACTCCAAACCACCAAGGATATCACCGTAACTACCATCAAGGAGGAAACTGAAAATTTAACACCATGTCAAAGCCAAATAATTTTCAGAAATCTGCTTTCTTTACACAGGAAAAAGCTCATCAGAGTACGAAGAAGAAAGAAAAAAAAATAACAGAAAATAAGTGATGCGAACTCCGATTTACCATTGCTAAATGAGCCTGCTCCGCAACGCCATCTGTCACACTGCAAGACCTCAGTCTCGAGGACGGTTCCCTCTGCTGAAAAACAGATTACAGAAATTCTCTCAATGTTTAGAAAATGGTCAAAATTAATGAGAACATCCAAAACAGACACAATGAATGCCCTATCTACTATTCCTTATTGAATTAAGGAAGAATGTGTTTTCAAGAAAGATCACCAGGTTGTATTGCGAATAAATGTTACCTTTTGTCTCTCCCAAGCTGTTTGCTGAAGCAGAGAAAAAATTTGGTGTCTATGATTAGTATTTATAATCCCTGGGACTAAATTCTGGCACAGCTCATTGGAGAAAAAAAAAGTAAATAAAAAATAAAATCTTCAATTTTACCACAAGGTTTTTAATCTAAAAAGTAATAAAAAATTTCCTTCTAAAATAAAATAAAATTATATATACAGCAATACAAGATAGTTGCAGCACTCCAAGTGTAGAAAAAAAAAAGTGGCTTTATTCACAAATACAGGTGCAACGTTTCAGCTGCCCATGCAGCCTTATTCAAACATTCTGCATGGGCAGATGAAACGTTGCACCTGTATTTGTGGATAAAGTCACTTTTTATTTTTCTACACTTGGAGTGCTGCAACTATCTTGTATTGCTGTACCTGGATTGGGGTCTTACACCGGACCCAACTAGTCGCTTGCACCCTCTTATTTTTCTGCAATTTTGCTTTTGTGTTGTGCTGCTTTCCCAGTATTTTTATACATATATATATATATATATATATATATATACACACACATATATATACACATACATATACACAAACACATATATAAAAACATTTTTATTATTATTTTAATTTTTGTTAAATGTATTTAATTAATACATTTCACAATTTTCATTTTTTTAAAAGCTCCAACAGCAGCCAACCTACATTTTGATGGTTTCCATGTAAAAGCAGATTTTCCTACAATGCACTAAGCAAAAATGAGATCATAAGATTGGGTTTACATAATAGTTTTAGGGCATGTTCGCATGGCAGATCAGTGTTTCCCAACCAGGGTGCCTTCTGTTGTTGCAAAACTACGACTCCCAGCATGCTGGGAGTTGTAGTTTGGCAAGAGCTGATGTCACCTTGGCTGGGAAACACTGTGGTAGATAAAGAAGCTGAAAGTTCAGCATCCACATCACAAATATGAGGCCCCCTATGGGTTTTAGGGTAGTGTGGATTTGGTTTGCTTTAAGACATAATAGGGCCAATTTGCATCCTGGCTATTTGACATGGTTTCCGTGCAGAAGTTTACCAATAAGTGACATCACTTATACTCATTTCTTTCTGCAAATCTATGCCGCAGAGATCATGATTTGGCATGATTTTGGCACAAAATAGGTGCAGAGACATTTCAAAAGTTTTAATCAGTGGGGGTCTCAGTGCTGATCCACCAATCAGGAGAACGGACAAGGAGAAGTGTACGGTAGGGCACTTCACTCCCAGGCTTATGGTGATCTCTCTCCAGCTTCCCTGGATGGCTCCATGGAGCTGCAGATGGCTACAAGCAAGGGAGTGAAGCGCGCTTCTCCCTACTCCTTCTGCGGATCAGTACTAAGACCCTGACGGATCAACATTTTTGACTTGTCTCCAAGGCTTGCGTCGATATCTGTCCAACTTCTCTGGATGGCCCCATAGACTCTGGGGCTGCAGATCGCTACGAGCCAGGAAGTTAAATGTGCTTCTCCCTACTCCTCAGTACCGAGGCCCTGACCGATCAAAATTTTTCACTTGTTTCCCAGGCTTATGGCGATATCTGTCCACCTTCTCTGAATGGGCCATAGACTCCGGGGCTGGAGATGGCTGCAAGCCAGGGACTGAAGCGCGCTTCTCCCTACTGCTCCAATTCAGTGGACAGGTTGTATGGCGCTGCAATGATGTTTTTCTAATCTTTTCAACCCTTTTAAAGGCCAAAACATCACAGATAGGAAAGGGTCAGATGACTGAGGAGCAGGAGAAGCTAAAGCTCTGCTGGGATGATGTGAAGATCTCAGTAGATTGTAAGTTTCAGAATCCTAATTACTTGTAATTTGTTGACACAGTTGTAATTGCAGGCTGGGCATGTCATGGTGGCGCAGCAGATGTGTGCCAACTGCAATCTTACTACTTACAATAAGTGAACTGAACTGTTCCCCATTGGACTCCGAATTAATCTGTAGCCTCCGGTTAAGCTCCTCAGAAAGTTCCAAAGCGCTGGCCCGGGAGACTGGAGAGGCAGGTGGCGGCAGCGATGCGTTCAGAGTGTCACTGCTCAGGCTCATTTCTTCAGAAATGGTCTCCCATGGCTGCAGAAGGAACAAACCAGCTTTAATATCAGACACGGACATTAGCCACTTGCTTCATTTTCAATATTTGCTAAGTAAAAATAGATGTGAGTCAATGGCTCACAATAGTTGGTGAGATGCTTTTATTTTGTGCAGAAATCATCTGAAATAGTTCTATGGATAACAGAGTGGAAATATTGATCAGAGTTCTGCAAGGCAAATTATAGTGATTTACTCCACAAAAGGACAAAGATGACAATACAGTCCACAGTGCAGCTCTTGTCCTAAAATAAACTCGGCTTCTCTCAAGTCCGTATAATAAATAGGTTTAATCTAAACGGGCACTTCCATTGTGTAGGGCTGACTAGTTAATGCACGTTTTTGAGGACTGGAAGGAGATTTCCTGAACATTCAAGCATCTCTGATGGTCAATAAAAGCAGCACCAGTGGTTCCAATGACAGCCATCAATGTGCCGGACCATCAACAGGAGACCAAAGAATCTTTATGTAAATAAAGGCTATAACACAATAAGGGTAGGTTCACACTATGGAATTTACCAGTGTAATTCCGCTTAGAAATTACACTCAGAAATTCCCGTGCAGCAGAATCCTATTGCTGACGATTGGATTCAGCTGTAAAGTCCACACTACAGAATTATAGTGGCGGATATTCCACCACCAAAAGAATGGTCTCGGTCATTCTTCAGGAAGAATCTATGCTTGAGACATTACAGTCTATGGGGACGGCAAAGTCTGCACGCTCCTAGCACCTACTGATTCTGAATCTCCGACCGTAATTTTTAAGGCTGGAGATTCCACTGTGAATCTAGCCTTATAGGCCCAACAGGTCCAGTAGAAAACCACACCAATTGGAGGTGACTTTAAAGCCAGTCACTTGCCACTCGGTCTTTTTTGTAGGAGGTTAATCCTATGTGATTTTGTATGCACTGTATAGATGAAGGCTAGGCTACAGAATCATCTCCATGGAACCCCAATCTGAAAATAACATGCCCCCTTCCCTGACTTCACATAAACAAGAAAATTGCTGTTCCCAGCAACTAGCTAAAAGGGCAATCACGAGCATAACCAAAGCATAGGGGATAACTAGCGCTGATCGGGGGGGGGGGGGGGGGGTGGTGCCCAGATCATGAAAACAGAGATCAGTTGACCCCTCGAGTGAATGGAGCGGCCGCGTGCATATTCCATTCATTCTCTACAAAAACAATGCAGAGAGGTTGGCTATGTTGGAGGAGTGGCCAAGCAAGTGCACTGCCACTCCTTTCACTAGTGGCGTCATTGTAATCGGTGGGGGTTCTCAGCAATCAGACCCCACAGATAAGCTAGTTATCCGTTATCCCATAGATAGAGAATAGATTTTAAACTGGAAAGCCACAGGTTGGGAGATCATGATCTAGAGTTTGTGCCTTTCAATGATGGATAGTCAGAAGCATTACTAGATCTTTCGGAGCTTATAGAGGATAGCTAAGGACAATGTCCCTGTAGAATAAAACGTACAGTCTATTTCAGGCGCCTGGGACATAGTTACTTGACTAATCTTTCCAAGGTTACAGAGAGATGACACTGGAATTTAAGGCAGAGGTCTGGAGCACGTCTCCTTGTCATTCCTATTTAGTCTGTGACCTTACAATTCATGACAGTAAAGTCTGCGATATTTGTTTATGTAGCTGACACCATTACTTCATCCAGTAGGTGGCCCTACTATAAATGTCTTACCACCTTCCATTGGTGGGACATGTGTCAATGACCCAAATCTAGAAAGGAGTCAAATCAGAGATCGAAAGCAATAATCCTCAGCAAATGTTGGATAACTAAACAAATACAGTGAAGACCACCCGTAATTACTGAAAAGGGGTCCTCCAACATTCTGAATCACTATGAATGATGTATGGTAGACTGAAATCTGTTCTGCATAAGGGGAGAGGTTTCACTGTACTATGTATTACTCGCTCTGCTCTTTTATCACTTAGGCACAATTTTAGACAGAAATGTATCGCCCTCCCTTAATTTTTGACTCAGTCTTTGTACATGGGTGATCAACATAAGGTACAAAAGATTTTTTTTTTTAGCACAGAAGTGGACAGGGCCGGAAAAGAACTAAAATTGGTGAAGATAATTATTTTATTTTTGGTATATTGTACATTCTAATGCGTACATTCTAGTGAGTGTTTTATAGTAATTTAATGCAGTACATCAGAAGTTTGTGTGTGATTGGACATTTTTAATCTTTTGTACCTTTTGAATTTTTTTTTTATTTAATTTTTGGGGGGGCACAAGTTAAAAAGGGAAACTGACAGCTGGTTTACCTGCACTAAAGACACTATACAGGGTTATAGTGCAGGTGAACCTAAGTGAAATTATGTATTACTCACTCTGATCCATGGTCCCATTGTAGACTTAGAGCCTCCATTGCTAATATGTAAATATGCTCCTTTGTGCAATGGAGGCAGGAGCTCTTGGCTCTCTGAGCTTCCTTGCCTCCATCCTCTCTACTGCCATATGCCTGCCCATCTCTGAATATGCATATCCTCTTTAGAGCACCAATGTCCTAATGATGGGGAAGCCTATGCCAACTTGACCGCTCTGAGAGGATATGCATATCCAGAGACGGGCAGACATATGGCAGCAGAGGGGACGGAGGCAGGAAAGCTCGGAGAGCCGACTCCCACCTCCATTGAGCAAAGGACCAGATTTGTATATTAGCAACAGAGGATTTGCACAGAGGATTTTGTCCCATGAGGCATTGCTTGAAATATAAATCATGGATCTTTTTAATGAGAGTAAGTACCACCCAAATATGTGTATGGACATGAAAACATTACTTTGTTTGGGATAAGTGAAGTATTTCCAAAGTTACTCAAGAGTTTTATTTCTTTAGGATCACATGGTCTCCAAGAGGCCATGTGATCCTAAACCATCTTATATATACCAGTCTATGTTTGGTATTCCTTGGACAGTGATATTCTGTCCTTCTGATGATTTGTTTATAGGACTTCGCAGCACGACATAAAACAAGGCCAGCTGTTAATTGTCATTGCTGTTATCGCTTTGTATGTTGCAAGTAATAAGCCCGGTCTATCAGATGGGCGAGATGTTTTGTATTCAGGAGACAGGGCAGATGAACAAGCTGCGCGCCAGCGACTTTAGCCCCGCTTTGCAATAACCTCCAAGTGATATTGCAAGCTGTAAACAAGGAATCAGCCAGGAGTGGGACTCTTTAAATGGATTTTCTACGTGCCAGCTTGGTACCTGATACACCAGTGTACAGATCAAAACAGAAAAAGTCTCCACGGTGAATGACAGGACCACTGACAGATCCATCAAGGTGTCAGTGTCAAGCAGTTTTAGAACAGGCCTTCTGTCTAGAGCCAGAACAAATAAGAGAACAACTGGGAAAAGAAAACACCCTTTCATATACCGAAAAAACCAACAACCTTTCATGACCAAAGACTTAGCTGCTTAAAATGACCCCATTGGAGTGACACTATAGCCAGGCTGGGTAAACCACTACAATGGGGCCCTAACCAGACAACCTCCCTACCATCAAGTCTCAAAACCGGAGTTTGGATGAGGAGTATTTCGGTGCAGGGTCACTTCTCTAACCCGTGATCTCAGACAGAAGATTCTAGGTTGGTTTTTTAACCCTTCCCTGAAGGGATGGACAAGGGATGGACCAGGGATAGGGTGATCAGGGTAATCACCAGAGACAGCAAACCCATTTTGGGCTCCATTTCATTTTTGCTTTCTATAGCACTGTACAGAGAACACATTGGCATTGGTCCTATGGCAGAAACGCTAACAGTTTTATTAGAAATTTGCATAAATCTTGAACCTTTTTTTCGCTTTTATTTACAGGACTGTCCACCAAAAAAAGAAGAATGCAAGAAAACTCTAGGGAAATATTTGTAATCATTTTTGAAAGTTCTTAAGGGAGGCATGCGGCAGAGAAAATCTTATCCCCTATTTTCAGGCTCTGCTCCTCTAATGTGCGTGTCATACCCCTCCATTTATCTATATGGGAGAAGCAGAGACACAGTGTCCTGTATGCGAAATCCTAAGGGTCCCAGCGGTCAGACCCTCTCCGATCAGACACTTTTTTCCACCGCATATCTCCTTTAAATGGATCAGACATTGACTTAAATGGAAGCCACCTATAGCGGTTAGCTTTCTTTCTTCAGGAAGAACCTGAATTTGCACATTTTTCCCATGGAACATTGCTAGCAGGGCTACCTACACAGCTGGACCTCCCAAATGACATTTAAAGCCAGATGGTTCCATGCTAGGAACCAAGATCCACACGAAACCAACCAGGACAAACCTTAACCTACCTCAGGTGCATCTGTTCCGTCTACATGTTCTGGCTCCAGGTCTTCACTGATATGTCTCCTGGATCGGAACACTCTGTGGGCCTCTTGCTGTATGTGTCTGATGTTACTATCGGATTCAGAGGTAACATCTCTGGTAAGGAGCAAGAAAAGATGGTTAATACAAAACCTAGATGATGCTTAAAATGAGCGGCATTATGGGTAATTACTAAAATGTTATAGAGCTAACTTGGATAGAGGGAAGTGATTTTCTGCCTGGGTTTGTGAGAGCTCTATTGAATGAAAGGAAGTCACAACCATTCTCTTAAAACCTGATCACCAATGATGCCAGCGATAGACATCCAAGATTTCAGTACGGCAGAGTAGAGATGAGCGAAGTTACTGTGATTTGATTGTGCATGAACCTCGCGGCTCGGCGGTTGCTGACTTTAGCCTGCAGAAATTAGTTCAGCTTTCAGGTGCTCCGGTGGGCTGGAAAAGGTCGATACACTCCTGGGAGAGAGTCTCCAGCCCACCGGAGCACCTGAAAGCTGAACTAATTTATGCAAGATAAAGTCAGCAACCGCCGAGCCGCGAGGTTTGTGACGAATCGAATCACTAACTTCACTCATCTCTACTGCAGAGGTCACAAAATGTTCTATCTAACAAGAGACTGACTCTCCCTGTTACAGAGGCTTCCTTTAGTTCAACTAGAGGAAGCATCAGTGGATTTTTCTAGAAATCCTAGAAAATATTCTATGATATTGGTTGTTTCTGAAGTAGAATGGAGTTATGGGGGAATTCAGCATTTATCATACAGAGATTAACATAATTTTCTAGGGATTTAATTCATTGGGTCACTACCCAAGCATATTTTCAAAAGAACTTCATACAATTTTAGGGGGAAAAAGGGATACGTACATTAGGCTTGGCCGATGCCATTGTGTGGTCCTGTTATTATGGTTGACATAATATGTGCGCCCAAGATTATCCACTTTCTCTTCCCATCCTGGTGGCATTGGGGGAGCGGGCATTTCTTGTTGGTGTGGAGAGGTATTGTCATTTGAGTCTACAACATCCCAGGCATGCTAAAGAATAAGAACAAGATAAAGTTCATTTAAAAAGGGAAAATTCCAGCCAAAACTAAGTCAATTTTACAGGTAATGACCCATTCACCTCTCCAATCTAACCTGTCATATATGTTCTTGCCCCTTTAGGAGGTCCCAATGCCATTACTGAAATAGTAAACACCCATAAACAATTGCCCATTGTCATCAAGTGGTTTGACTCAGAGCCAATGATCAACCTGTTCAGGAAACTGAATGGCTCATTAGGAATTATACATTTATTCTGCGTAAACTGTATGGCAGCCAATATCATCTGCAGGGCCTAGCAGCACCTTGATACGACAGCTTGGTATGAAAGAATGGAAAAATCACTATGTTAGATAGGCCTCAAAAAATAAGATGATCACAGGTTATTCCACTGCTTGGATCGCCAGTGATCGTCTGTAATCTGCAAGTGTTCAATTCACCTACAGTGCCACTACAGGAGAAATGAAGTATTACAGTTAACTATTGACATCAGTGGACTGTCTACGTAAGATGTAGACATAGAAGGTACTCTGGAGATCTCCGCTCTGGATAGTTGATTAAGCCCCAAATGAGGGACCTTTACCTAATGTTTTCTGAGACAACCGTATTATTGACCTTTCCTTAGGATAGGCCGCCAATATCAGATCAGTAGGGGGTTGTCCAGTGCATTGCAGCCTTGTCCCATTCAAGTAAAGTAGGTGTGGCCTTTTAAAACAACTGATCAGTGGGGGTGCTGAGAATCAGACCCCCACCAATCTGACACTGATGGCCTATTATATGTCAACCACTAGCTGCAAATATATAAGGCTCAGTTCACATCTGTACCTGATCAGATCTGATGCAGATTGTCAGATTCAACAGATAAAATGGCGCTGCAGATGGACTCCTTAGCAGAACCTAACAGATCCTATAATAAGTCAATGGGGTCTATTGGGTGTTATCAGTGTCTAGCACATCATTGTGGCTTTGATATTGGTGGTCCCTATTCTATCACTCATCTATGGCTAGAAGAGCACTGTTCCCCTTCTACTGCCATTGGCCTGTATCAATGTAGACAAAGACTGTCAGTAGAGGGCATAGAGTAAATGATCCAACCTAGAGAGACCATTCCATTAGGAGCCACGTCCCCTTTTTTACAGCACTTAACAGTAGTCCTCATGATCGGACCCCCAACAATGAGAAAGTTAGAATTTTATAAGAGGTAGACAACACTGTGCATAGAATTGACTCTCTTATTAGAGAACTGGACATGAATGAAAAGATCCCACTATGTATTAGTCTTATTTTACCTCGGCTTCTTCCCTTTGCTCACTGGTTTCCTCCTCTTGGGCTCCATTCTTTGGCAAATATGCCATCTTTAATCTCAGGAAACCTTTCACCCGAGACTTGTGGCTGTAAAATTCAATAAAAAGGAGTAAACAAACAAGTCTGAAGGGTCGGCTGATAATTCCCACTAAGTCCATTAGGGAAACACTCACCTTCTTGGTCTGAGTAAAAAGTCTTTGAATGTATATGGCCTCTCCATTGTGGGATCCTCTGTCTGATAACAAGAAGGTTAATTTTTAACTTTTGCCCGGGGGGATTTCACTTTGTACAACATCGAAACATTATTTATTGAAAAGGATTGAATGACTTCTATGGTATTGCTATAAATCTGGACACCAGGAATTGTTTGACAATACAGAGAAGTCAATAATAAAATATAATGCATTAAAGATTTAATTAATTTACTAATAGTGGAATAAAACATCAGGGCCCACATTTATTAAAGAAGCACTCTGGGGCCATATTATGCACACTAAACTCCAGTATACCTGTAGTGCATCCGTTTCATTCCAGCTCTGCTGCATCTATACAGCTCTTTACTGCAGCTTGGTCATGTGACCACCAGCCTGACAACCAGTGTCAGACTGGTGGTTTGTTAATTCTGTCACTAGAAGTGATATGTCCTTTGTCTCCTGACTTCCTGTGCACTTCATAATTACATCATGCTCACATCAATGGATTTCGGCATCGATTTCCAAATTTAGCAGGTGCTCAGAAAAGTCACAATTATCAGTGTTAAATTGTTGCAAGTCATTACCCTTTTGATACAGTTCAATTTTACATGAACAATTGAGACATTTCTGGTCATTTTCCAAATGTGCCAAAAGCTAATATAAACTGCATAATAAGCGCACGTCTAAATGTCTCTGAGGTCGGGGTTCACATACTTTTTCGACAGCCTATTCCGGGGGATTCAATCCCCTACACCTAACTCTAGTTACACCTGTGAATAAAGATGGGTGGTCCCTGCTCTATTACAAATGATAACAATCCACACTAAGGGTTTACTCACACGTCACCCTCATTATGACCAGAATTCTGGTGCAATTTGCCCAAAAAGCAAAGAACAAAACAAAAGCTAGCTTACATGACCTGTGCAACATTTATTATGTGTTTTAGACACTTTTGTGCCTTGGTCAAAAGGTGGAAGCACAGTTGCAACTATACGGTTCATTACTGTAACTGGGTCATGTGGTCACCAGTCTGACCCACAGAAAATCACTGTACTTAAAGTGTCAAAAGAAATGGTTAATCCTGAGTCAGCTGATTGGGGATAAGATGTCTGATCTGCAGCACCCCAGACATCCGGAGCTCAGAGTGAACTTTGTTCTGTACTGGATGACTGGCGATGCGGGGCGGAGGCTCATAACATCACGGTCATGCCCTGCTGTGATGGCATGACCACGCCCCCTCAATGCAAGTCTATGGGAGGGAGCGTGGCAGTCGCCACGCCCCCTCTCATAGACTTGCATTGAGGGGGCATGGCCGTGATGTCCCAAGCGGGATGTGGCCGTCACGTCACAAGCGTCCAGCGCTGCAGTTGACGCTCTAAACAAACACTGGGTGTAGCAGGGAGATCGTGAGGGTCTCCAGCGGCGGGACCCCCGCGATCATATATCTTATCCCCTATTTTTTGGATAGGGAAAAAGAGGTCTAGGGACAGAGTACCCCTAAAGACTTCAAATCTGCATAAAACACTTCAATTGTGATTATAAGTCAAATCACTTTCGTCTCAAATCAAAATTTGAAAAAAATAATTAAAATGCACTCTCTAAGAAAATGCATCAAAACTGCAAATAAGAACTGACCTTAGCCTATTTAGATCAATCAGATGACCAAGTGCAATGATCATACACCACACCCTCAGCCAGAGGAAATGTAGGCAGATTTAGGAAGCCATAAGTAGTATGTGGGAAATGTGTGTCTAAGCCCAAAAGCTTCACATTACCCTTTGGGACACCACTCGACTATTAGCGTATCTTTGAATGGGCTTGTTGAGTAAAAAAGGACTGTCCAAACTAGACAACCCTTTATCATACACGTATTATTGTAACTGCTCTCTTTACAAACAAAGATGGTCTAATCATAAGCTTGCAGGCCTATGACGATCTGTTTACTGCAAATGAAGCAGTAGACACAAGTGGTCGTAAAAGTCCCATATACACCGACTGTCTAGAGGAGGATGGTGTGAAAGAGGCTGGACATCTTATTCTTACCGGTAAGTGGTTTAGAGGCACGTCAACTTGACCCAAGAAGTCATCTCTCGTCTGCAAAGACAAATAAGACAAGGCTTAGCTGCGGCAAAAGTCAGAGGAAGGGAAACTTTAAATGAACACTGTCAGAATCAAAAACTTTTTATATGTTGTAGATCTTGGCAAAGCAATAACCTTTTTAATTTTTCCTCAGAAAATGTTATTTTTTTAGAGAGTGTCCCCATGCCATCCAAAACATCATTCTGTCCGGCTGCAGCATCATCTTTGTCCAAGCTAAAGCACAAGCTGGGGCAAAGTCCAGGAAGTGAGGGCAGGACTAGCGCTACTCTGTGCTCACTCCTGGCCAATTAGACTGCAGCATGAAAACAGAGAGGAGGGGTTACAGAGCAGCCTGCAGTGATTGGATAAAGAGATCCAGTACAGAACAGCAGACTCAGGGAGGAAGTGAATGCATGGTGAGGGCGGGCTCAGTGCTTGCCTCAGAGACACCCCTTCCTGAGCAGTGGATATCAGAATGAGTGAGTAGCAGAAAAAGCAGCAGAAAAGAGGTATTTTTGAGCCAAATAAAAGGCTAGAAACATAAAAAGAGACATGTAAAGTATCTGCATGACCTAGTGAGCAATATATAGAAGCGTTATGTTTTTCTGTGATATGACAGTAGCACAGAAAAACATAATGCTTTAAAAGGGACAAAATGATCTTATATGTCTGGCACCTGAGAGATCACATTGGTCTGTGACCTCTGATAGCCACTGATCTCCAATTTGGCTGTCTGGGCATGCTGGGAGCTGTAGTTTTGCAACAGTTGGAGGCCACCTGGATGGGAAACCCTGTTCTACAAAGATCCACTTCACTCATGTCACAGATGATCATTTTAGTATAAGCCTATGTTCACACAAGGTATTTTGAAGTTAAAAAATGTGGTTATCTTTACAAGCAAAATGTAACCTCAAATTTGTTAAATGGACACTGTTAGATCCAAAAACATTTTATATGTCGTTACTGATGAAAATGAACGAGCTTTTGTTTTCTGGTTGTTTAAAAATGGTTTGAATATTTAAGAAAGAAAACAGCTCCTGAAAAATCCCACCACTAGGGGTCACTATACCTCCTGGGAAACTACCCAGTCCTGTGGCAGCATCAGGCTTGTCCATGAGTCATGGATACGAGATGACTCATGGACAAATGGGCAAGGCTGCATGAGCAGATACATCAATCACCTCTCACCACCACAAGGGAGGGACACACCCCCTCCCATCACACACCAATCACCTACCACCACAAGGGATGGACACGCCCCCTCCAACCACTCACCAATCACCTCCCACCACAATGGAGGGACACGCCCCCTTCTCCTGAGAGAGTTTTTAACACTGTGAGCTAATGAAAAGAGGTATTTCTTTTTATAATAAATATAGGTGATAGAGGGTTAGGGTTTTTGTGGGATATGACAGGTACACTTTAAGGGTTATTCATTGCTTTACTTTTATGCAAATTTTTGTTTTGGTGTACGTTCACACCTACAGGATCTGCTGCATATTTTCTGCTGCTGATTTTGCTACCTATCAACTCCAATGGGTAGAAAATCAGCTGCAGAAAACTTCTGAGGAGACTATTTTTTTGGGAGGTTTTATGGATGTGTTTCGCGCACCATAAAGTAAAATGTGCATGAAGCATCCAAATTATGTCCAATCTTCACCAGCGCTGAAGGTACTGCAGTGTTACCACGTTCACTTGGACCTTCATACTGTACATCAGAGATCCCAAACCAACAGCTCTCAAGATGTTGCAGAACTACGACTCCCAGCAGGCCCAATTGTAGTTTATCAACAGCCGCAGGTTGGGTAACACTAAAGCACATGATGAATAATATATAGTACAAAATGCGACAATAAACCTACAACACATACATTACATATAATAGGTGCGGACAGCTGAAACAAGTTTTATTCGGGTAAAAAAAAGAATGCAGAATCGATTTGCTTACACAGTCCGACATATCTATTTACAAGAAAGCAGAGCTGCTAAAATCCCCCCAAGCTCACGGCCAATGAGTTGCGAAACAAACGACACCAACATTTTTTTGGAGTTGTCTTTGATGTCTCAAAGGGTTATGTTATTTAAATAAACCAGTGTTTTTAAACCTGTGTGCCTTTAGTTGTTGCAAAACTACAACTCCCAGCATGCCCGGACAGCCAACGGCTGTCTGGGCATGTTGGGAGTTGGAGTTTTGCAACAGCTGGAGTTTTGCAACAGCTGCACCCTAATTGGGAAACAATTAAATAAGCTTTTGACGTGTCAAAAGATTAGATCGGTCAGGGTTTTAGCGCTGAGACCCCCTGTGATTGTTACATATAGCTAGGCGAAGCGCACAGCAGCACACTTCGCTCCCCGGCTAAGCACTCAGAAGTCGGTCTCTATAGACTTCTAATGGAGCCGTCAGCTGTAATCAGACAGACTGAGCGCAGAGCCAGGGAGTGAAGCGTGCTGCTGTGTGCTTCACCCAGCAATATCTTACAATCATAGGGAATCTCAGCCCTGAGACCCTGAACAATCTAACCTTTTTGAGAAGGAGAGTAGGTCCACTGGAGGGAAAAGATGCTTTGACAGCATCAACCCATGGATATGGGAATTACAATTACCTGAAGTAACAGACACCAAAATAATAAAATAGTTTAACACCACAGCGCAAGTGACAACGCGTTTCAAGGGGGCAGAACCCCTCTTCATCAGGACCTCACATATAACATGTATATCACTGCTCTAAATACAAACAAGAAAAGCAGGGAAACAGACTGTCCCGGGGTCAGGGGACATCACAAACAAGTGTGTCCACTCTCACCGCTAGACACGCAAAATACATAAAAAAAAAAACATTTAAAACAAAAGTAATAATAAATACACCGATGTTTGTGACCCCTGTAGACTTGCAGTGACTTGTAGTATTTTACTTGGGACTTCAGAGTTAATGCTGAGGCCTCCCACGCTGACTAGGGTTCTAATAGTGTCCAATTATTGCTACACCACCAGGGTATGAACTATAAGTGTATGGCTCATAGACTCCCCGGCTCTTCCTGGGCAAGGAACACTTGCAGAATGGTGCGATCACTTGCTTGAAGATTTACTTTAGGCTTCCCTTGAATCACCTCACACTCCTGCTGTCTCTTCTCCACACTGCAGCTCGCACTGAGTTTGGCACTAGTCTGAAGCCTAGAGCTAGATTGAATTACTCCTCCCCTCTACACTATATATGGCCTAGCTAGGTGGGGCCCCCATTGGGCAATTAGGGTCACATGGGTACTCTGTATCCTTCCTCTTCACAAATACACTGTACATTTCTTAAAGGTACAATGCAAAACAAGGAAAAGACCATAACAAATATTAAAGCATCACATGAGCAGCAGGGCCTAGGGAAAGCACTTGTTTATCTGACAGGACGAATTCCGGTACTGGGACACCACATATTAAATATATAGATATATATTAATGCCACTAATCGCCTCTGGATTCCCTTGAATACACATAGAGTTATAGAGTAATCTGCTGGCTATCTGCAGCCACAACTAGTTGATAGAATCTTTCAACTTTGGGGCTTCCAAGCATGGGCAGTCCCCGAGGACATATGCACAACCCCTTTAAGCCTATTGAGATAGCTGTCAGCTGAGCAGGGGTGGTACATGTTGCCATAAGCCCCTCCTCCTGCATCCTTGCATTACGAATATATTCTCTCACTTCTAATCCTTGACAGATCACACAGCCCTGTGAATAAATAAAAGCCTTAGCCACCATAATACAGGCGATGTAGAAGAGAATATCCTCGAATGAAGGCTCCATACAGCGGCGGAGCGCGGCAGGCCGTAATGGATAGACTCTACTTAAGACACAATGGTATTACTCACAGTATGGATGCAGCAGTGCCAGCAGGGTTGACAGGTCTACAATGATATTCTGGACCTTAGAACAATGAAGACTGTATGCAGGCCACATGCTGAAGCCAATGAGTCATCTAACCAGCACTTACACTAATAGTTAATATCTTCGCTGCTTTAACTGTATATACCTTGTTTCATAAGTTTTACACGCTTTATAGAGCTGAACGTTTATTTCTGTGTCCTCTTTGAAAATAAAAGGGTTCATATGGACCACCACTGCAGGTGCACGGCTCGTTATATCAGTCCTGGTCATGTGATGGACACAGGTGTACGGCTCTTTATATCAGTCCTGGTCATGTGATGGACACAGGTGTACGGCTCGTTACATCAGTCCTGGTCATGTGATGGACACAGGTGTACGGCTCTTTATATCAGTCCTGGTCATGTGATGGACACAGGTGTACGGCTCTTTATATCAGTCCTGGTCATGTGATGGACACAAAGGTGTACGGCTCGTTACATCAGTCCTGGTGATGTATTCAGGTGCACGGCTCGTTACATCAGTCCTGGTCATGTGATGGACACAGATGTACGGCTCGTTACATCAGTCCTGGTCATGTGATGGACACACAGGTGCACGGGTCGTTATATCAGTCCTGGTCATGTGATGGACATAGATGTACGGCTCGTTACATCAGTCCTGGTCATGTGATGGACACACAGGTGCACGGCTCGTTACATCAGTCCTGGTCATGTGATGGACACACAGGTGCACGGCTCGTTACATCAGTCCTGGTCATGTGATGGACACAGGTGCATGGCTCGTTATATCAGTCCTGTCATATGATGGATACACAGATGCACGGCTCATTACATCAGTCCTGGTCATGTGATGAACACACAGGTGCACTGCTCATTACATCAGTCCTGGTCATGTGATGAACACAGGTGCACGGCTCGTTACATTAGTCCTGGTCATGTGATGGACACACAGGTGCACGGCTCGTTATATCAGTCCTGGTCATGTGATGGACACACAGGTGTACGGCTTGTTACATAAGTCCTGGTCATGTGATGAACACAGGTGTACGGCTCGTTACATCAGTCCTGGTCATGTGATGGACACAGGTGTACGGCTCGTTACATCAGTCCTGGTCATGTGATGGACACAGGTGTACAGCTCATTACATCAGTCCTGGTCATGTGATGAACACACAGGTGCACGGCTCGTTACATCAGTCCTGGTCATGTGATGTGATGTCCATGTCCAAATTTATCTGCTGAGACTCGAAGAATCCTTTAAGCTAAATTCTGAAGGGCACCATGAGGAAGAATGGAACAGAGAAATGTACCCCTTTTGTGTTGCATAGATTGGGAGTTTTTTCTTTGATCCTATCATAGAAAGACCTTGGATACTCAAGCAAGGAAATTCTGCATCTACAGGCGAGAATTCCAACAAGCTACACTTAAGCTATTGTAATGATAGATATAGAGCACTCGTGTGTACCCTCACCCTAAATATAGACTTAGAGGTAACTTGTTCTGGAAGAACTGTAAGATGAAAGGTTAAAGGGGGCTGTCCCCTCACCTCCAAAGTTAACAGGAGAGATGTGTTGCTCTCACACAGGGGATGTGAGATGACCTGTTTATTTCCCAGAGACAGGCTATAGGATGTGCAGCTGGTCCGTGATGTCAGCCCAAGTCAAAGTTATTCCTGGCCAGATGCCTCCTGCTTATTGTGCCAGCTGACATGGAAGATGGGCAAGAAGCAAATCGTGGGCTCTCCCTGATCGTAAAGCCTAACTAACTTCATAGCCACAAAACTTAATACACAGGTTCTCCAAAAATGCTATAAAACCTCATACAACATGCTTTTTTTTTTAGCTCAGAATGCAGAGTCAGAATGCTCTTTTGGCTAGCTACAGTATGACGTTAGCATGCTCTTCTGGCCATTATGATGTGAGCATGCTCTTCTGGCTGGCTATGATGCAAGAGGGCTTTTCTGGCTAGGTATGACATTAGGGTTCTTTTTTTTGCTAGGTATGACGTGAGCATGCTCTTCTGGCTAGGTATAACGTGGGCATGCTCTTCTGGATAGGTATGACATGAGCATGCTCTGCTGGCTAGGTATGATATGAGCATGCTCTTCTGGCTAGGTATGACGTGAGCATGCTCTTCTGGCTAGGTATGACATGAGCATGCTCTTCTGGATAGGTATGACATGAGCATGCTCTTCTGGATAGGTATGACGTGAGCATGCTCTTCTGGATAGGTATGACGTGAGCATGCTCTTCTGGCTAGGTATGACGTGGGCATGCTCTTCTGGCTAGGTATGACATGAGCATGCTCTTCTGGCTAGGTATGACGTGAGCATGTTCTTCTGGCTAGGTATGACGTGAGCATGCTCTTCTGGCTAGGTATGACGGGAGCATGCTCTTCTGGCTAGGTAGGACGTGAGCATGCTCTTCTGGCTAGGTATGACGTGAGCATGCTCTTCTGGCTAGGTATGACGTGAGCATGCTCTTCTGGCTAGGTATGACGTGAGCATGCTCTTCTGGCTACATATGACGTGAGCATGCTCTTCTCTCTAGGTATGACATGAGCATGCTCTTCTGGCTAGGTATGACGTGAGCATGCTCTTCTCTGTGAGCATGCTCTTCTGGCTAGGTATGATGTGAGCATGCTCTTCTGGTTAGGTATGACGTGAGCATGCTCTTCTGGCTACATATGACGTGAGCATGCTCTTCTCTCTAGGTATGACATGAGCATGCTCTTCTGGCTAGGTATGACGTGAGCATGCTCTTCTGGCTACATATGACGTGAGCATGCTCTTCTCTCTAGGTATGACATGAGCATGCTCTTCTGGCTAGGTATGACGTGAGCATGCTCTTCTCTGTGAGCATGCTCTTCTGGCTAGGTATGATGTGAGCATGCTCTTCTGGTTAGGTATGACGTGAGCATGCTTTTTTGACGAGGTATGATGTGAGCATGTTCTTTTGGCTAGGTATTAAGTGAGCACTCGCTTCTGGCAAGCTATAATGTAAGCATGCTCTTCTGACTAGCTATGATGTGAGCATGCTCTTCTGGCTAGGTATGACGTTAGGGTGGTCTTCTGGCTAGGTATGATGTGCGCATGCTTTTCTGGCAAGCTAGGATGTAAGAGTGCTCTACAATTGTACATGATGCCTAAGGGTGTATTCACACGTACAGTATCCTGCGTATATTTAATGCGCAGGATTTTATGTGCAGGATTTGAAGCTAAATTCAGTCGTTTAATTTACATCTTGCGCATAAAATCCTGTGCACAAAATATGCGCAGGATACTGTACGTGTGAATGCACCTTATATAATAAAATCACCCACTGGGCTTCTAGTACAGTTAGTGGAAGTATCTATGAACCACAATGGACGCTTAGGACTAACTCTGAGCTGCAGTAATGGACGGTTTGCATATGTTCCACGCTGCGTTATTCTGATTTGAGGGTCATAATCATTTCCAAAGGTCAAGTGTTATACAGAAAACCGAATGCTACGCTAAAGTCACAACAGTAAGAAACGGTATATAAGAAACACCATCAACACCATCATCACAGGAGCTTATAGTAGTCAGTGACCCCCGAATTAACTCTATACATATACAGCGCTGTGGAAAAATTCTGCTGCTGACTACCTCATCTCACCACCAGGGGGCTTCATATTAACAGGAGGGGGGGGGGGGGGGATAAACAACGAAAGCTGGCATAGAATCAGCATGGATCATGTATTAGCTGGCATGTCACACAATGTACCTATCGTGCCAGCTCACAATGTGTACATAATCTTCAAAAGCTGCACGTACCGCGAACGTCATGGACAGAGGAGGAGACATCGATTATAGTCACGAATTGTCGGCCATAAACAGTAATTACGGGCGGTGATGACACTGAAAGAGCTGGTACTGGCATGATGGAGCCGAGGAAACATGCCATCTTCTCTACCTGTCAGCACTCTGCTGGCTCATGTAGGCATAGCTGAAATAACTATGTCAGTGCCCCCACTATAATAGTACCAACCTAGAAAATAAATAAAAGTAGAGCTGTCATAATAACTGTCCCTAAATATAGCTATCATTCAGTGCCAAGTAAAAGTACGTCGAACATAGTGCCCACACCGGTAATGCAATTGTAATTGCCAAGACAAATATTAACAATCATGGTGCCCCCATAATATTACCATATAATGCCTATATAAATGTGGCATTAACTGTGCCAAAACAATACTACATGTGGCAGCTGTTTCCCAACCAGTGTAGCTCCAGCTGTTGCATCACTACAACTACCAGCATGCCTGGAAAGCCAGTCACACTGGTTGGGAAACACTGGAATAGTGTAATAAGGCTAGGATGTGGAAGAGGAAACCCTAAGGCTATGTTCACACGGCTGATTCAGCGCGGAATGTATGCCCGGAAAATATGGGTGGACATTCCTCACATTAGAATGATCCGGCAGGCTCTAGGACTGCTCGGAAATGTGCCATCTCAGACGGCAATGCTTTTTCGAGCAGATTCAGCTGAAACAATAGACAAGTCTTTTTGTGGTGTGCAGGTACCATATTGCATACCGTACCTTGTGTGGTGGTCCCCAAAGTCAGAGTAACTACGCTCAGGTAGGGTACCCCAGGTGGGACAGCCCCTAGTCGCCTCTCCTCTATGCTAATTTTGTAATGTTAATATATGTATATATTTAATAATAATGTATCTCTCATATAATATATAGTATGCTTACCTTGCTAGCGTCGCAGGACCTTCGTTCATGTGACTATGTTAAATCCACTATGGTATGTTAGAGGACCTTTGGAGGTCCTTGGGTCACATGTTACCCATAATTCTGTGTAAAGGTGATTGACAGCAGTATTGGACCAATCAGCTCTAGTCTAGCCCCTGCCCATATAAGGGAGCTGTAGCCAATTATCGCTCTCTTGGGTTGCTGCTCTCGTGGATGCCGGACTAGCAGGACGGATCTACGCAACTTTCAAAGACAAGCTAGGCCTGTGAGTTCTAAACTAATCCCCGCTAAATCTAGCGTGACTACTGGACCGCAACTAAATCCCCTAAATCTAGTGGAACAGCGCATATCAGTTTAAAGACTTAAAATTGCTTAAGGTCCCAATCTCCAAGAGAATTTGCACTTGTAGAGACTTTTCCTGTTGTGAAGTTGCATAAATCTTCAGTAAAAGTTCCAACTGTTGTCAGCAAACTCTCCGGTTGTGGACATTCCATTATTCTATACCTCCCTATCGCTCTTGGGAAGGATGGCGGTAGGACAAGCATTACAGAAGAGCCCTCACCCTGGCGTCACGAATAGCAAGGGTTAATCAGACAACCTTTAGTCACTGCACAGCTACACCCCATATACCCTACTCCCTCAGGCTATCACATATTCTTTCTGTGAACCCTAGAATCTGTATTTCGGTGACAGAAACATGTGCCTCGTCAAATTCCACCAGGTGCACAGTGCAGCAGAATCCTATTGAAATCAATGGGACTCTGCTGGAGCATTTCCAAATGGAATATTCCCATAGAATTCCTCTTAGGCTATGTTCACATGGCAGAATTTCCGCATGTTTGCCTGAATTCCACATCTGCATTCATTTGGCTTGAATTCTGCATTGGTCCAGCATTTGCGGAATTTATGTGGACTTTGTGCAGAATTCCCCATAGTTTCCACAGTATAGTTAAAAGGTTGGCTTTATTTAAAGCAAAAGTTACATTCTGCTCTTTGAGTAGAAATACAAGCCCCACTGACTTCATTGGGATTCCACAGCCGAAATCCACATTAAATAAAAGACACAACCTTTTTTTTGTAGAGTTCAGAATGCAGAATTTTAGCTGCGGAAAGTCCAAAATTCTGCAGTGTGAATGGGACTGCGGAATCCAATTGAAGTGTATTGGCTAACAATCTATGCAGAATTAAGATGCCAAATTAATGTGGAAATCCATGCGAAAATTCCGCAATGTGAACATAGCCTAAATTAGCGTTTACTTGCCCATGATGGTGCCCACCCAGGCAGTATATTTATAATTAGCCCTTTTGCCCCCCATTAAACCTAGGTCTTCGGCCCAGCCAGGGAGGCTTATAAATAAACTTATGCTGCGCTTCAGTAACTCTGGAATGAAAACTTATTATGTTCCTCACTTAACACGTAGTTGGATTAATTACAGATTCTCCGGCCGAAGCGCCCATTGGTCTGTTCTGCCAGGACGGCTCCGAACATTAGGCCTCCTGGTGACAGGACCTGGTTTTATCCCTCTTCCCTCTGGCATCACAGTATAAAGATATCTGCAGAATATATTAAAATATATTCCCGGGAGCGATCCCAGGTCCTATCACCCAGGGTTTCCCAGAGTGAAGAGTTGGAAAATTCTGACACTTCTCCGCACACCTCTCGGTGTCACCCGGCCTTCTAAAAAAAACAAGGTGGAGAAGTTATTGTTAAGGCGCATTTCTGAGAACCCTCTTAAGCAGAGTACAACTGTGAGGAAATCTCTGTTAATCGCTTACAAGCCGCCGCTCAATGCAAGTTAAGCCGGGACGATTTATATGGTTCTAGGGGGTTTTCTTCATCCACATTCACAATTCTACAGGTTTTAGGCTTCTGGAGAGCAGTACAGTGTGGGAATTATACTTAAAGGGGAACTTAATTAAAAAAAAAATGCTTTTGAATCCACTGGGACTAGAAAGTAATACAAATTTGTAAATTATTCTATTTAAAAATGTCAAGCCTTCCAGTACTTAGCTGCTGTATGCCCTGGAGGAAGTTGTGTAGTTCTTTAGTCAGACATTGTGCTCTCTGTTGCCACCTCTGTCCGTTGTAGGAACTGTCCAGAGCAGAAGCAAATCCCCATAGCAAACATCTCATGCTCCAGACAGTTTGTAACATAGACTGAGGTGGCAGCAGAGAGCACCATGTCAGACTGCAAAGACTACATAACTTCCCCTGGAACATACAGCTGATAAGTACTGGAAGTACTAAAAGCAATATACAAGATACAGGATGTTTTACATGTATCGTGTACAGATATTCAGTCAAAAGAAATAGACATCCTCTAGACCTCTTAATGCCATGTGTGCCGCCCTCAGAGAAGAGCGTTACTCAATAGATACAAACGGGCACAGCTTGATATTTATGTGATAGCCTGGGGGATGTAGGGTATGAGGTTGTAGCTGTGCAGTAATTAAAGGGTGCTTGTTAACCCTTGCTATTCGTGACACCAGGGTGAGGGCTCCTCAGTAACGCTTGTCCTACCGCCACCCTTCCCAAGAGCGATAGGGAGGTAGAGAAGAATAGATTGTCCACAACCAGAGCGTTTTCTGAAACAGTATTCACTTTTACTGAAGGTTTTCTGCAAGCTTCAATAACATAACAGTCTTTAAGCATCACAACGGCTTTCCTTTGAGATTGACAAAGGTTGGGACTTTAGCATTTAGAGTCTTTTAGTACTGTGCGTTGTTCCACTGGATTTAGGGGATTTAGTTGCAGTCCAGTAGTCACGCTAGAATTAGCGGGGATTTAGGTTTGAACTCACGGTTTTGGTTCAGCTGAGGCCGGCAGGTTTTTGAGGCCTAGCGTGTCTTTGAAAGTTGCGCAGAACCGTCCTGTTAGTCCGGCATCCACGAGAGCAGCAACCAAAGAGAGCGATAATTGGACGCAGCTCCCTTATATGGGCAGGGGCTGGACTAGTGCTAATTGGTCCAATACTGATGTCAATCACCATTACAGAGATTCCTGGGTAACACGTGACCCAAGGACCTCCTAAGGACCGAAGGTCCTGCGACGATGAACAAGGTAAGTACTATACATTCCTATATAATATATATAATTATTAAATATATACATATATTTTTATTAGAGATAGACTTGAGGAGAGGCGACTAGGGGCTATCCCCCCTGAGAAACCCTAACTGAATGTAGTTACTCTGACTTTGGGGACCTCTACACTAGGTACGTTATGCAATACGGTACTGGGACACCCCATTTAGTTTTCAGAAAATAGTATAGAATGGGTGTAATTGTAACAAATGCTCAGCTGTAACAAGCATTCGGAATCAGCAGGGTTTCAGTCGCCAAATAAACGCAAGAATGTTCCCATACACTGACTGCAAGCAGAGAACTTGAAAATTGTGATACACTGAAACACACTCGCCTATTAAGGGAAAGTGAAATGGCTAATAATAGAGAGCAATAGATTGAATATAAACATAAAGGGGGAGATTTATCAAAACCTGTTCAGAGGAAAAGTTGCTGAGTTGCCCATAGCAACCAATCAGATCACTTCTTTCATTTTTCAGTGGCCTTTTCAAAAATGAAAGAAGCGAGCTGATTGGTTGCTATGGGAAACTCAGCAACTTTTCCTCTAGACAGGTTTTGATAAATCTCCCCCAAAAAGACCAACAGTCATAACCAGGAGCGTAGCTATAGAGGTAGCATTCACACTGTGGCCCTCGCACCTAAGGGGGCCCCAAAGCACATCTGCCCCTATAAGAGAGCAGTAATATAATTGGCTCATGTTGCTCATTGCCCTGTTGCAGATTTTGCATCGGGGCCCAAAAGCTACAAGCTACCCCTCTGGACAAAAACAATAGTTCCTAAAATTACAGCTAATACAAAGCTCAAGGTTCCCTAGTTAGGGTACGTTCAGACGAGCGGATTTACAGCGCGTATTTCGCTGCAGATCCGCCACTGAAGGACCTCTGTATGCTGCCTTTACATGTGCCTGCTCGGAGCGGCAATACGCCGCTACGTGCAGATACACTGAAGCGATGTGCGAGTCGCCGCGCAAGCGGCGACTCGCACATCGCTTCAGTGTATCTGCACGTAGCGGCGTATTGCCGCTCCGAGCAGGCACATGTAAAGGCAGCATACAAAGGTCCTTCAGTGGCGGATCTGCAGTGAAATACGCTCTGTAAATCCGCCCCAGCATGTGTATCCTGTGATGTCACGCATCTATAATTAATTATGCAGATTAGCATGGCCGGTATTTTTTGGCAAGAAAGGTGGCAACCCTATGAGCATGGTAGGACTATGTCAGGGCCGACTATCTAATTTCCAGGTCCTGGGTACATTATAATAAGAGGTAAAGGAACACCCATCTTCTAGGAAAGATTCTGCTTCCTTTATATATGTGGGGATGGGAATTGATGACCTACTGTTGCACCTACAGCTTCGTCAGTTTGCCAGATAGGAGGTGGTTGCAAATGTGCGATTAGAGAGGACAGTCAGCAGTCCTATGTAAAACTACAAACAAGCATGGTTACACCACAATGTGCCTAAACATAAGCCAGACCTAGGCAGCAACGTTAGTGGGCTCAGCCATGGAGGCAATGTTAAATGGCCCAGCCTCAGCCGCAATACTAAAGTGCTCGGCCTTTTGGCTAAGATCAAGTGTAGTATCTGTTTTTATCAGTTTCATGCCAGTGGCAGGTGATGCCAGTGTGGAGCTGGTAGAGATGGGTGCTGCATGGTAGGAGGAAGGTGTACCAGGGCGTTCCGGGGCTGATTCTGAGGAATCAGCATGACGGCTGCCCCGATGTCACCTGTTTTCTCCAGGTCTCGCAATGAGGCTGAGAGGGTCTAGAGCCGAGGTACTTTAGTGTGGTGACCCAGAGGTGCCGAAACTCACTGGGAGCACTGGCACCATATCGCTACACCTTGTAGCACTCACCTCTTGATTCCCGGTCTTCGGGCTAGGATCAGAGAAATTTTTATAGATCCGGACGGATGTCCGGGCAGTATATCTGCACACATTCACTTATTTAATTTATTTTTTGTCACTGTGTCACTTTTTACATGTTGTGTGTTAACAGGATTGTTTGGATGCGGTAGCCCTTCTGGGTGTCCCTCCTAGCGGTCTAGGGGAGGTGTGTGGTCATTAGGTTCCTCAACTCCCTGCAAAAAGCCCGGGTACTCCTGCATGGGCAGGGTACCGACCATTATCGGCTCTGCGGGCAGATACCTTGGCTAACGCCAAGGGTGATGTTGGGAGCATTTGTGGTCCCTTAGCAGCTTTGGCGAAAAGGGACATCGAACCTGGAACCTCGCGGGTACCTTTTGGTCCGGAGGTGAAGGGTAAGATTTGTTGGGGGGCCTATCTCCTATCAGAGAAGGGCTTGCGATAGACTGCTTCCTTTGTGCAAGTTTTTTTTAGTGTAACACGTTTGCACTTTTTCTTACACTTTGGGTGATTCGAGAGCACGTTCCTCGTCTCTTAGACAAAAAAAAATAATAATCTGTTCTTATCAGTGGATCCAGTCTCTGCCATTGATGTAGAATGGATGCTGCATGGAGGAGCAGGTGTACCGGGGCGTTCCGGGGCTGGTGCCACGTAACCAGCTCAACGGCTGCCCTGATGTGACCTGCTTCCTCCGGGCCTCGCCATGAGGTTGGGGGGTGTAGAGTCAAGGTACTTTTGTGCCTTGGGGAGTGGTGATCCTGAGGTGCCGAAACTCACTGGGTGTTAAAGCTCACTGAATGAACGCACTGCACCATATACTCTTCACCTTTGGCACTTACCCTTGGTATCCCGGCCTTCTGGCTAGGATCAGGGAAATGTTTATAGATCCGGCCGGATGACCGGGCAGTATTACTGCACTCATCCACTTAGTTATTATTTTTGTACGTCACTGTGCCACTTTACGTGTTTTGTTTGTACACAGGATGTCAGGATGTCAGGATGCGGTAGCCCTTCTGGGTGCCCCTCCTGGCGGTCTAGGGGAGGTGTGTGTGTGGCCATGCGGTTCCTCACCTTCCTGCAACCCCTGGGCATCTTGGCTTCAGTCAAGATACCATCAGTCTACGGCTCCTCGGCTGATACCTTGGTTAACGCCTAGGTTGAAGCCAGGTGCATTTGAGGGCCCCTTAGTAGCTTCGGCGAAAAGGGGAATCGAACCTGGATCCTTGCAGGTGCTTTTTGGCCCAGAGGTGAAGGGTAGGTTTGTTGGGGGCCTCTCTCCTGTTGCAGAAGTGCTTAGCGATAGACCTCATCCTTTGTGCACGTATTTTTGGGTGACACGTTTGCACTTTTTCTTGCACTTAGGGTGATAGAGAGCACGTTCCTTGTCTCTTAATAAAAGTGAAGTGCCCGGCCTTGGCATCAACGCTACAGGGCTAGGCCTCGACGGAATTTCTACAGGTCCTTCCCTCAGCAGCACTAAAGGGCCCGGCCCAAATTCTAATAGGCCTGGGCTCTGCAGCAATCCTAAAGAGTGGCAACGCTACAGGGCTTGGCCTTGGCAGAATTGCTACAGTTCCCGGCTTCGACAGAGGTGCTAAGAAGCCTGGTTTCCATACTCGTGCTAAAAGGACCAGCCTTTTGTCACCCAACAAAAAAAGACCAACCTTTGCAGCAAAACTAAATGGCCTAGAATCTGACATGGAAGTACTCAATAATTCCCAATGGCGGTGATTGGTGCCAGTCTGTAGATATCCTGGATTACACACCTATATCATGTGGTGAGCAGTCAGTGACACACACAGTTTCGCAGAAATACAGACTGTCATCTCTTGCAGACGGACAAATCTGCCAGTGACAAGAAGTCGACTTCCTGAAGATTTCCAGACACAATGGTTAACAGCACATACTGTCCTGACTCATTACATCTGCAGCACATTCCCCGCTCCTCCGTGTAATGATACGCTTGCTCAATTTAGAACGCAGCTCGGAACGTGGTACAAACAGAAACCTTTCCCTGCACTGGTTGTTCCCATCACCGAGCTTCCGGAGAAGAGGCCCAGGGCGCCAACACAGGTGCCAATATTTACAAGAAAAATCACTTCCAGGGACACTTGACAGCTGAGCGGGCGCTTGAAACGTGTCATGTGCTGCTCTGACTCACCGCAATACAATTTCGAGTATTAGACAAACACTTGGATTTTTTTTTCCTTCTTGTATTATATCCTAAATTTTCTGGAAGGTAAATCTACCTAATCATGTATTGATACAACCATAGCACCAATCTTACTGTCTCAATTTAAAATTGTGGGACCCAGCTTTCCCAGACACAGACCTAGTTTTTAACAATTTGTCAACAAAAGGCAAGTCAGGACTTTTTTTTGTAGAAAAAACATATGCCCCAAAAAGTCCATATCCGCTGCATGCCATTTTTGGGACCAAAAAACGCTGTGGCTAGATGTAAGCTGGGATTGAATAAGAAAATCTAATAATATTTATTTATATAGCCCCAACAGAGAACGCAGTGCCTAAATATAATACGCCAAACTTATATGGTGCGGTTTATTCTTCAAATTTTTTCACCCTCTAGTGGAGTTTTTAAATTTTTTTCAAGTAATCTTGGCATTTTTACCTCCCATAAATTTCTATGGGAGGAAAAAAAAATGGTGTACAGATATTGGCATTTTTCTGGTGTTTCTTCCCCCCAATTCCTCAATCAAAATCCTTGAGTGACGTGATGAAAGAATCACATGACTTGCAATACATTTTTTTATTATTATTTCGCACACCTTTTTTTTTTGGGGGGGGGGGGGGGGGGAACGGACACCACAAAAACTGCATTTTCGGAAAAAAATATAAGTAGGTAGTTTTTTGGGTTTGAATGATGCATGTGTGAACATACTCTTAAAGTGTATGAGAAAACCCTGCATTACATGCACACGGAGTAGGCTGGATGATCAGCCTATGGAGGTAAACAATGTTCCCATTCACTGACTGCAAGCAGAGATTGATAATTTGTATACTTTTTCCTTATACAATAGATTTATGTCTAAAAAACGAACAAAAAACGGTTACCCATAGCAACATTCACAACACAGCATTCATCATGCATTCTGCTGCTGAAAACCAAATGTTACCCATAGCAACCATTCACAGTGCAGCTTTCATTTTGCATCCTAATGTCGAAAATCATGTTTCCCATGGCAACCAATCAACGCCCAGCTTTCATTTTCATTTTGCAGAACGCAAAATGAACACTGCGCTTGGTTGCCATGTTTTTTTTACAAAATGAAAGCTGCACTGTGATTTGTTGCTATGGGCAACATCTGTTTTTCAACAGCAGCAAATCACAGCTCAGCTTTCATTTAGTAAGCTGTTGTTGAAAAACATTACGGCAACCAATTACAACACAACATTTATTTTGCATTCTGCTGTTGGAAAACATGTTGCCCATAGCAACCAGTCACCAGACAGCTTTATTTTGTATCTTGCTGTTAAAAATACCGGTTTCCCATAGCAACCAATCACAGCCTTTTATTTTGCGTTCTGCTGTTCATAAACATTTGTTGCCCATAGCAACCAGAGCGCAGGTTTCATTTTCCATTCTGCTATTTAAAAAACGAATGTTGCCCATAGCAACAGCATCACAGCGCAGCTTCCATTTTCCAACAGCAGAATAAACAATGAAAACTGCGCTGTGATTGGTTGCTATGGGCAACAGACAGGTTTGAGTTAGGATCCCCTTGAAGACAAGTACTATGTGAAACATCTGCTGGGAAATCCATGGCATAAGAATGTCCAGTGTTTTATGCTGCAGATATTTACTTTCTATATAACGGTTTTGGACAATAGGACTAGAGATGAGCGAACTTACAGTAAATTCGATTCGTCACGAACTTCTCGGCTCGGCAGTTGATGACTTATCCTGCGTAAATTAGTTCAGCCTTCAGGTGCTCCGGTGGGCTGAAAAAAGGTGGATACAGTCCTAGGAAAGAGTCTTCTAGGACTGTATCCACCTTTTACAGCCCACGGGAGCACCTGAAAGCTGAACTAATTTATGCAGGAAAAGTCATCAACTTCCGAGCCAAGAAGTTCGTGACGAATCGAATTTACTGCAAGTTCGCTCATCTCTACATAGGACTAATCCACGTCTTGGCAATCTGACACTATTTCCGCGAGGAATTTGCATGGAAACGTGTCCATAAGCGTCACATTCCACTTTTTATATAATTTTTTTTTAACATGCGCAAACTTTACAATTGAACTTAATGGGACGAAAGGAATAGACACATATTTTGGCGTGGAACACCTATGAGTCATTAGTTAAAATCCATGCATGTGAAGACGTAAACACCAAATACATAATTTACCCACAGAAGCGTGAGCACAGAAAACTAATCATAACCTTATATGTACAGCATAAACCAGTGGTCTCCAAACTGTATGCATCCAGATGTTGCAAAACTACATTTCCCAGCATGCCCAGGCAGCCAACAGCTTGGAAACCACTGGTATAAACACACAACACATACAGGACCACCCATCAATTATACATACAGACACACTTTTTCTTCCCCAAAACTGGGGGGGAAAAGTTGGTGCGTCTTTTACGGCGAATACACACCCATCGCGGCGGTCCCTGCGGCCATCAACGGCTGGGACCCGCGGCTAATACAGGACATCCCCGATAGCGGTGATGCCCTGTATTAACCCTTCAGACACGGCGATCAAAGCTGACCACCGCGTCTGAAGTGAAAGTGACACTAACTCGGCTGCACCGGGAGGGACCTTACCTGCCTCCTCGGTGTCTGCTCCGTGCCAGGATCCCTTGCATGGCCGGCGGTCTCCTTCGTCATCATCCAATAGGAGCGGCGTGTGTAGCGACTTGATGGCGGCAACGGAGAGCGAGGATACTGGGCAGCAGAGACGTTCCGGAGCGACGGGGACACCCCGGAGACGGGTCGCCAGCGTGGAGGGCGACATCCAGGGCAGCGGTGACGAGCGGTGACGGGTCCAGAGCGGCGGGGACACGTGACTATTACCTCCTATACCAGTGGTCTTCAACCTACGGACCTCCAGATGTTGCAAAACTACAACTCCTGGCATGCCCGGACAGCCAACGGCTGTCCGGGCATGCCGGGAGTTGTAGTTTTGCAACATCTGGAGGTCCGCTGGTTGAAGATCACTGTCCTATACTTTAGATTGTATTCTAGATTTTCCTCATTTAAAATTGGGTGCGTCTTATATGCTGGAGCATCCTATAGGGCGAAAAATACGGTATATATATAATATCTATATGTACAGTATAGATGCGCAAAGTCAACACTGCTACATTTGCTTTTTGTATGAAAAACACTCTGTTTACGTGAAGCCCTATGTAAAACCGCAGATAACTCTGCGAGATACCATCCTTGAGTTGACACGAATAACTCTCGGCTCTGCTCCATCGTTCAAACTCATCTCTACTACGCCTGACAAAGTCACCCTTTCTATTATTAGTATTACTCCTACTATTCGTGATAATTTCCGCACAGGCGGCCATAAGTGCGGATGAGATGAAGTCTACTATCCTGCTGTTCGCATCCCATAAGCTCAGCCATCTGCATCGTGACCAATAGAAACCTGCATTTCTAACAAAGCCAAACAAAGCCATTAAAAAAAATGAATGGGCACGAGGGGATCCCTTCAAATAAAACAACAAATTCTGAAATTTCACAATTGGCCGCCATAGACCTAAACACAAAATACCAATAATCCCATATTCTGGCAAAAATCACCATTTTTTTTCCCCCTCCTTCCCACCCAACACATGTGACTGCAAAATGGATGCACCGAGCCGATTGCCTTCCCTGAGAAGAATAAAGGAACAGTGGGAAGCGACACACTCACATATACAAGGAAAGCTGGATGGACTCACGCTGAACTCCGGGGAAACCTCGCCGGCTCTTGGAGATTGCTTTGATACTTCCAAGTCTTCGGAAGAATAGGACAAAGCCAAGCGTGCCTGTTCCACACCGCCAGCCAGCGCAAACTTACAATTCCCAGCCGCCCGCCCTCCTTCCGTGGCTTTTTGTTTTCTATAGCAGCTCATACAATCCGTATGTGAAGCTTAATTTACCAATCAATTTTCTGTGACTGGGCGCATTTTTTTTTTTTTTTTCCCATCCTTACCTCTGCATTCACCTACACATCATCTTATAAGACGGTTACCACGGTAACCACGATTCCATTTCTGGCTCCCTCACCCTTTCCAGCATACCTATACACATTGATTACCCTTATTACAGTGCGGGGTACGGTGCATAACGTGCACCGACGGGTTTCATATTTAAGCGGAACAAAAATAATAAATCTTTATAGCAGAATTTCCCAGCCAGTGTGCCTCCAGCTGTTGCAAAACAACAACTCCCAGCAAGCCCCGAAAGCCTTTCCTGTGTGGCCACCAGCATAACTATACACATTGATTAGCCTTATTACAGTGCATTACATGTGCCGACGGGTTTCACATTTAAGCAGAATAAAAAATAAAAAATAAACATTCTTTATGGTAGAGTTTCCCAACCAGTGTGCCTCCAGCTGTTGCAAAACTACAACTTCCAGCATGCCCTGACAGCCTTTCTTGTGGGGCAGACAGCAAACCTATACACACTGATTACAGTTCGGGGTACAGCGAATAACATGCAGCGACAGGTTTCATATTTTAAGCAGAATAAAATAAAATAAAAGCTAATTATCTATAGCAGAGTTTTCCAACCAGTGTGCCTCCAGCTGTTGCAAAACTACAACTCCCAGCATGCCTGGACAGCCTTCAGCTGTCCAGGTATGCTGGGGTTTGCAGTTTTGCAACAGCTGGAGGCACACTGGTTGGGAAACACTGCTTTATAGGTTTATTACGTGTCAAGAAAAGCAAAAGGAATGAGGATATTAAGCGGCCCAGCCCTGCGCTTGCAGATTTCCTGTTGCAAGGAATTGTTTATGGTAAAATTTAGGATAATTATGGACTGGCTATTCTATATGAATGTTAGGGATACAAATTGTGTAATTTAAAGGGTGTGTACATGACATAAGGCTATGTACATTTCCACATGTATCTAAGCTTGCGATATCTAGTGTCTAGTATTCTAAAATCCCTATTTGGTAAAGCTGATTACTGGCCGAAGTGTTCAGTTTCTATGGACCCCCCGTAGAAGAAATTAAGGATTTAATTAGTACTATTAGGCTGTATGTACAATTATATGTTGGTTCCTCTAAAATTAGAGATGGTCTTAGTGACCCCTCAGGGCTTTGAAAAGGAGACAACCCCATATATAATAAAACTAGCTGAGTACCCGGCATTGCCCAGTTTTTCCTTCCTAATCATTGTTGTTATTTCCCAACCCCATATCCTGCCCTATCTCGACCTCATAGCCCGACCCCATAGCCCGACCCCATAGCCCGACCCCATAGCCCGACCCCATAGCCCGACCCCATAGCCCGTCCCCATAGCCCGTCCCCATAGCCCGTCCCCATAGCCCGTCCCCATAGCCCGTCCCCATAGCCCGTCCCCAGGTGGGACTGATTTGTGAATAAGATAATGTAAGCTGAAAATAGAAGGAGAAGTGGCTTTGTGGAACTGGGCGTGATTTGCAAGCCAGACCAATGCACAAAAAGGGTAGATAATAAAAGGGCCTCCTTGGTGTCTGCTCCGTGCAGGGATCCCCTGCATGGCCGGCGCTCTCCTTGGTCGTCATCACGTCGTCGCGCACGTCATCCCGTCATCCAATAGGAGCGGCATGCGTAGCGACATCATGGCAGCGACGGAGAGCGAGGATACCGGGCAGCAGAGACGTCCTGGAGCGACGGGGACACCCCGGGGACGCGGCAACAGCGATGGATGGAGACATCCAGGGCAGCGGTGATGGGTCCGGAGTGGCAGGGAC
Source organism: Hyla sarda (assembly GCF_029499605.1). Lineage (NCBI taxonomy): Eukaryota > Metazoa > Chordata > Amphibia > Anura > Hylidae > Hyla > Hyla sarda. The sequence continues at coordinate 576,369,995 of NC_079189.1, forward strand.
ACGTGAGTATTCCCTGCTATACCAGTGGTCTTCAACCTGCGGCCCTTCAGATGTTGCAAAACTACAACTCCCAGCATGCCCGGACAGCCAACGGCTGTCCGGGCATGCTGGGAGTTGTAGTTTTGCAACATCTGAAGGGCCGCAGGTTGAAGCTCACTGTCCTATACTTTACATTGTATTTGGTTCAGAATCTTTATTTTCTAGATTTGTATCCTATAAAATTAGGTGCGTCTTATATGACGAAAAATACGGTACTTTCACGCCCATCTGACTGATTCACTAAATTGTCATATCTCAGGAACAGGAGGGTGTATCAAGAAACTGTAAGAAGGTGTGCGATCAGGGGGCTCTTAGTTATTTAATTGTAATGCTATGTCATTTTTGGGGGTTTGGCCACAGGTCCACTTTATGATGTTCTGCAGCTACTGAGCTGTGCACTATGATGTTCTGCGGGCAGCTGACGTGTATAGTTTGTGTATAGTGTGAATTGTGCTAAGGAGTTTGTTTTCTGCAGTAGCTAAGGTATTATGAGGTTTTGCAGCAACCGAGGAGTGTACAATGATGTTTTGCAGCAGCTGGGGTATGTATTATGAGGTTCTGCAGCAGCCGAGGTGTGTACAATGATGTTTTCTGCAGCAACTGAGGGGCATATTTTGAGATTTCCCTGCAAGTATAGTGTGTATTTTGACTTTTTCAAGCAGCTGGGGAGTTTATGTTCTGCAGCAGTTATAGTACTATGAGGTTCTGAAGCAGCTGAGCCGTGTATGATATTCTGCAGCGTTCAGAACTTTTGCTGCTGCAGAACTTTCATGAATGCATGCAGAAGCTTTATGTCTTCAGACACCATTGAACCTCATGTCCATTAGTGTGATACACTTATATGATTAAAAGAAAAAAATTCTGCTAAATAAATAGCCAATGAAAGTAAGATTCCTTCTTTACATGAGCAGTAATGACACTTCACCATTGAAAACCACACAAAAGAACTCCAAACAGACGAGAAGCGGGCAGCTCGCCCCTGTTTGTTTTGTGAAGGCCTTTTTTTTCTATAGCGGCACTTTGAAGAGGAGGTCCTCACGTCACCTAGCAACACGCTCCCCGTTTCTGTGTCTGTGAAGGGGAACGCGGAGGAGGTTATTGCATATTACGTATTTCGACATGAGGATTACGGACGGAGAGTCATTCAGTTAATTCTTTGATTACCGGCCGTGCCATTACAAAGCTGGTAAAGTGACCACGGAAGCCAGAGAATGTAGCAGAGGTGTGCCAACATCGGACTACCAGTGTCTAGACTGTGGCATGGGGGTGGAAAGCAGCAGGATGGTATATAAGAGTAACATATGTCACCATCAACCCTAAAGAGACACTGCCATTTACTACAGCTTACTGCAAACTGACATCATACCATCAGGGAAACGAAAGCTGTGCACATAGTGAAAAGATGGGCCTTGCATATGCCCCCACGCCATTTAAATCAATATTACTACAGATAACCCTCCCATTCATTCATTCATTCATCATACCCCAAAATACAGACTATACCAATAAATTAACACAGACCCAAACACGAGAATAAACTTCTCATAACCCAGACCCCAGAACAAACTTTTCGTAACCCAGACCCCCAGAACAAACTTCTCGTAACACAGACCCGATAAACTTCTCGTAACACAGACCCCAGAACAAACTTCTCGTAACACAGACCCCAGAACAAACTTCTCGTAACCCAGACCCCAGAACAAACTTCTCGTAACCCAGACCCCAGAACAAACTTCTCGTAACACAGACCCCAGAACAGACTTTTCATAACCCAGACCCCAGAAAAAACTTCTCGTAACACAGACCCCAGAACAAACTTCTCGTAACCCAGACCCCTGAATAAACTTTTCGTAACCCAGACCCCAGAACAAACTTCTCGTAACGCAGACCCCAGAACAAACTTCTCGTAACGCAGACCCCAGAACAAACTTCCAGTACCACAGACCCCAGAACAAACTTCCAGTACCACAGACCCCAGAACAAACTTCTCGTAACACAGAGCCCAGAACAAACTTCTCGTAACCCAGACCCCAGAACAAACTTCCAGTACCACAGACCCCAGAACAGACTTCCTGTAACACAGACCCCAGAACAGACTTCCAGTACCACAGACCCCAGAACAGACTTCCTGTAACACAGACCCCAGAACAGACTTCCTGTAACAGACCCCAGAACAGACTTCCTGTAACAGACCCCAGAACAGACTTCCTGTAACACAGACCCCAGAACAGACTTCCTGTAACAGACCCCAGAACAGACTTCCTGTAACACAGACAAGATTACCTGTAATACAGACCCCTAGGCCACACTCCCTCATCTACAGGACCCCAGGACCCACTTCCTGTAATACAGCCCCCCAGAGCAGACTTCCCTTAATACAGACCTCAGACCAGAATTTCTTTAATACAGACCTCAGACCAGACGTCCCATAATACAGATCCCTGACCAGATGTCTCATAGACCCCAAACCGGACATCCCATACTATAGACCACAGACTTCCCTTAATGCACCTGATCCCTAGTGAACGGCTGTAATTAGTGTGCAATCTAGCAGAAAGTGCAACATTTTATACCACAAGGGAAACTAAGCATTAAAGACCGTCCATACATATCAATGGTTGTCTGTGTATTGCAGGACTAGGTCCTCCAAAGTCGGAAACGCTTTAAATAAAAGCTCTCCACTATGTTCAGGATGCTCATCTCTAAGTCATTGGACCCCCTCTCTATTAAAGGGGTACTCTAGTGGAATTTGTAAATTAATTTTATTAAAAAATCTTAATCCTTCCAGTACTGTGGAGCATACAGCAGCTGATAAGTACTGCAATGATTAAGATGTTTTAATAGAAGTAATTTACAAATTTGTTTAACTTTCTGGCACCAGGTGATTAAAAAATAATAATAATAATAATGTTTTCCAGCAGAGTACCCCTTTAATGTAGAAGTCCCTTGTACAGTGCATTAAATTGGTTTCTAAAGGGGACAACCTCTTAAAAGGGAAAACTTTTTATTTTCAAATCAACTGGTGCCAGAAAGTTAGGCTGGGTTCACATCACGTTTTTGCCATACTGTTTTAAATCAGTTTTTCTGAAGAAAATCGTATGGCAAAAAAAAAAAAAAAAAAACGGATGGAACAGTATGGGGAAAAGTAAACCAGTACTTATTAACGGCTGTATACTACAGAGAAAATACTTTTCTTTTTGGATTTCTTTTCTGTCACGACCACAGTGCTCTCTGCTGACACCTCTGTCCATTTTAGGAAATGTCCAGAGCAGGATAGGTTTGCTATGGGGATTTTCTCCTGCTCTGGACAGTTCCTGACATGGACAGAGGTGTCAGCAGAGAGCACTGTGGTCATGACAGAAAAGAAATCCAAAAAGAAAAGAATTTCCTCTGTGGTATACAGCCGCTAATAAATACTGGAAGGATTAAGATTTTTTAATAGAGGTAATTTACAAATATGTTTACCTTTCTGGCACCAGTTGATTTAAAAAAAAAAGTTTTCCACTGGAGTACCCCTTTAAGGGACTTCACAAATGCATTGACCTGCACACATTGCTAGTTATCTTCAAAATGACTCCCACCAGCACACAACGCCCAGATCTCATTCTATGAGATTGTGAAATCATCCTATGTCTGTCAACTAATGCTATTGCAACCCTGGAAATAAAGCCCACGCTTATTATGGGGGAATTGTGACATTTCAAATATTAATAATGTCTCGGTTTGTATGAGACAGAACTCGGGTCTGTCGGAGCCAGTAAAAAAAAATATTCATCTCTTGTGCCCCCTCGTCATAAAAAGAATAAGTTGTTTCGAGGAAAATGGCAGAAGATAAATCCATGGCCTTCTGCAAAAGAATGAGATTTAGAGGCATGTGTGGGTGACGTGCCATCTGCTAATATCGTCTGGATTGTGCAAAACAGTTCAATTACGTCTGAATTTTAATGAAATAGTTGACTGGCCCAATGTGCCAGAAAAAAAAAAGATGGAATGAAATAGTAATAATAATATAAAACTGCAATACAAATATTGTAAGTGAACTATAGGAAACTATCTAGACTGTATATAGCGTGCCTTAGTATTCACCCCCTTGGACATTTTGTCATGGTATAAACACAGATTCAACTTTGCGCTGTTGTGGTGCTCTGCGTCGGCCATTGTTGCTCTTGTGCTATGTCTGTGGGGTGGTGTGGCCCAGAGCCCGAGGCTTGGTTGGGCATTAGTGAGGCTTCCTGGCCTATGAAACGTTCCCCCTGTGGGCTTGGTGCTGCGTCGACGGTGAAAAGAAATTGGATCATAGTACAAGTTGTGAATCTGTGGCTATGTTAGGTTTCTCTTGGTGTGAACTACTACTAGCCCTCCAGAGCCACACATCTTGTGTCTTGTCCATCACATTCCAAACTGTACTACAACTACTACTGCTGGCTCTACACAGCCACACATGTCCTGCCTTATCCATTATGTTCCATACTGTACTACTACACAGCCAAACATCTCCTGCTTCATCCATTATGTTCCATACTGTACTACAACTACTACTGCTGGCTCTACACAGCCACACATGTCCTGCCTTATCCATTATGTTCCATACTGTACTACTACACAGCCAAACATCTCCTGCTTCATCCATTATGTTCCATACTGTACTACAACTACTACTGCTAGCTCTACACAGCCACACATGTCCTGCCTTATCCATTATGTTCCATACTGTACTACTACACAGCCAAACATCTCCTGCTTCATCCATTATGTTCCATACTGTACTACAACTACTACTGCTAGCTCTACACAGCCACACATGTCCTGCCTTATCCATTATGTTCCATACTGTACTACTACACAGCCGCACATCTCCTGCTTAATCCCATATGTTGCATACTGTACTACTACTACTATACAGCCGCATATCTCCTGCTTAATCCATTATGTTCCATACTGTACTACTACTACTACTACACAGCCGCACATCTCCTGCTTAATCCATTATGTTCCATACTGTACTACTACTACTACTACACAGCCGCACATCTCCTGCATAATCCATTATGTTCCATACTGTACTACTACTACTACTACACAGCCGCACATCTGCTGCCTCGTCCATTATGTTTCCATACTGCACTGCTACGAATACTTTTACTACTACCACTACTTCTACACAGCCTAATGACAGACCCTAACGATTTAGACCCTTAACACATTTCGGGAAACACATCATCTCTAAACGGCAGCCACATTGGTTGGAACCTTTACCACAAACTGTGGACTTACCCATCTGGTTAAAGAAACCTTATGTGACTATCACTGTCCCTGCAGCCTGAGTTTGCACAATTCTAAATCCCAGTGTACATCTTGGGCATAATCTGCCGGTCATTGACATTGTAAAAAATCACATTCAGAGTGACTTCTAAACATAACAGCTTCACAGAGACAAGTGCACACAAGGCAAACGCCTTAAGAACCGATCCCCACCACTGACATCAACACAATGCAACTGATCCGTATCGCGGCCTAGGCAGAGAAAGAACGCGGCGTGTCTGTTCCTGCAGCAGTTAACATGGCAGGATCATTATGTTTACTTTCTTTGTTCTGTGATGTGTAATAGTAGAGGACGAAGCACAACAAAAGCAAGCGCAACTCCTCTTCTTGGCACTGGAGGACACATAAAACCAGATGTTTACATTTCTTATTGTTAGATCTCAAATGAATGTCATCGTGCGCTGTAAAATCCCAAGCTCTATAAACACCATGATGCCTGGATCTCTAACAGCATTGCCAGACTAGCCTGGCATTTGTCTGAACTACAATACCCAACATCCACTAAATAAAAGACACCTCCTATTCCCTGATCTGTTCTACAATCTTTGTTCAATGCAACTTATGGGGCACATTCTGCTCACACACTATTAAGGACACTATTGCGATAAGGTGGGCACCCAGGGTTGGCATTTTATTATGGGGATGCAGTATTGTGGAGCAATGGTAGTGTATTGTGGGTCACATGTTGCTGACGAACTGTTATGGGTACATGGCATTGTGGGGACATCCTATACTAAAACGTTGCTATGGATCACTGGAGCGTTATGGACACACATTATGGGGCATTGTACACTAAAACTTTGTTATGGACCACTGGAGCGTTATGGGGCACCTGTGGTTGACACACATTATGGGGCATTGTACACTAAAACTTTGTTATGGACCACCGGAGCTGCTCACGTTATGAGACACCAATGGTTAACATGCGTTATAGAGCACCTGTGGATGATACATTATGGGGCATCTTATACTGAATGCTGCTATAGGGCATCTGAAGCTCGCTTATGTTATGGGGCACACATGGTTGAAACACATTATGTGGCTGACACATTATGGGAGATGGCATTATGGGACACCTAAGACTGAAAAACATTATGCAAGATCTCATCCTGAATTGATGTTGTGGGCACTAGAGCTGGCTCTCCTTATGGGGCATCTGCGGCCTATAGACTGGGAATGGGCACCTGTCACCATGCATGACACAAATCAATCAAGATATCCATCAAAGAACTGTTAAAGGGGTTATCCAGGAAAAAACTTTTTTTTATATATCAACTGGCTCCAGAAAGTTATACAGATTTGTAAATGACTTCTATTAAAAAAATCTTAATCCTTTCAGTACTTACGAGCTTCTGAAGTAAAGGTTGTTCTTTTCTGTCTAAGTGCTCTCTGATAACACGTGTCTCGGGAACCGCCCAGTTTAGAAGCAAATCCCCATAGCAAACCTCTTCTAATCTGGGCGTTTCCCGAGACACGTGTCATCAGAGAGGACTTAGACAGAAAAGAACAAGCTTAACTTCAGAAGCTCATAAGTACTGAAAGGATTAAGATTTTTTTAATAGAAGTCATTTACAAATCTGTTTAACTTTCTGGAGCCAGTTGATATATATGAAAAAAAAAGTTTTTTCCTGGATAACCCCTTTAATCTAAAAAACATAATGCAATATAATATACTAAACCATGCAGTAGAGCTTACAGTAAACTCGATTCGTCATGAACTTCTCCGCTCGGCAGTTGATGACTTTTCCTGCATAAATTAGTTTAGCTTTCCGGTGCTCCGGTGGGCTGGAAAAGGTGGATACAGTCCTAGGAGACTCTTTCCTAGGACTGTATCCACCTTTTCCAGCCCACCAGAGCACCTGAAGGCTGAACTAATTTACGCAGGAAAAGTCATCAACTGCCGAGCCGAGAAGTTCGTGACGAATCAAATTTACTGTAAGTTCGCTCATCTCTACCATGCAGTATTGTAAATGCACACATTATATATAAAACCTGATGACACAACACTTGACATTCATAACATCCCTACAAAACTGATCCATAGGCGGGAATGCTGTATCCTACTATATATATATATATGGATTTATGGATACCTGTACTTACTATAGACACCCCTAGTAGCCCACCTTACTTGTATATTAATATACTGGGGTTTGTTTTTCCGAAACATCAGTTTGGCTATTATAAAAAAGCAACGCAAGGGCTGATGAAGTGGCGGGAGCCAAGAAGCCTAGAGAGAGCATGCAAAGAGCAGCGTTAAATATTAGCACAACACTCACCTGAGCGCCGCGACCTTGACAATCCCCAAGATGAATGCTGAATGAGTCAGGTCTCGCCCTGTACATGATTTCATTTACCTTGTCTACAACGTGCAAGGGACTCCTGTGCTTTTAACCCTCGCTTACCCCATCCACACAGAGACGCGAGAGGGCTGCATCGTGAATCCCTCCCAATCCCGATAACAAAGAAGATAATGGATGTGTGCGGCCGTCAGGACAACGTGTACGCTGTGAGAACGCCTGTTCCGTGCTCGTCTCTCTCCGTGTGCAGACACCCAGGCCTTTCACGGACCAAGCACGCGCGATGTTAAAGTTACGCCGACGAAGGAACAAGTATCCCAAAATAGTTGCGGCTTGTCGGGAACTCATTGCTGAGCACTGCCATGACAACCAGATCTTATACAAAAAATAGGAACCACCTACATATCAGTCATTGTGCCTTTTCTCTTACAGCTCCCATTCATTAAGCATGCCATTTCTTTTTTTTTATTATTATAGAAGCACGAGCCGCTGCAAGCTCAGTAATTACATTAATAGGTCGGGATTAATTCAACACGTATCAATTTGCCAATCATCATTTGTAAGTAAGTATAGACAAGGTGCCCGGGTAGAGGTGTATCCTAAATCTCTTCAATTAAAAATATGGCAAATAGGATATACAGTGGTCCCTCAACATACGATGGTGATCCGTTCCAAATGGACCATTGTTTGTTGAAACCATCGTATGTTGAGGGATCCGTGCAATGTATAGTATAGGACAGTGGTCTACAACCTGCGGACCTCCAGATGTTGCAAAACTACAACACCCAGCATGCCCGGACAGCCGTTGGCTGTCCGGGCATGCTGGGAGTTGTAGTTTTGCAACATCTGGAGGTCCGCAGGTTGAAGACCACTGGTATTGGAGGTTATACTCACGTGTCCCCGCTGCTCCGGACAGTCACCGCTGCCCTGGATGTCGCCTTCTATCGCTGTCGCCGGGTCCCGGACGGTCCGGCAAGGCCTCTGCTTCCCCGGCATCCTCGCTCTCTGTCGCCGCCATCATGTCACTACGCACGCCGCTCCTATTGGATGACGGGACGGCGTGCGTAGCGACATGATTATGATGATGGAGAGCGCCGACGATGCACTGGATCCCGAAGAGGACACGCCGGAGCCCCGAGGACAGGTAAGTGATCGTCAGCTGTCCACACGGGGCACCGTAAACGGCTATCCGGTGGCAGCTGAAGCAGTCTGCGCTGCCGGATAGCCGTTTATGCGATGGCCCCGACATATAAAAGCATCGTGTGTTGATTCTGCCTTCAACATGAGAGGCCATCGTATGTTGAAATGATCATATGTCGGGGCCATCGTAGGTCGGGGGGGGGGGGTCACTGTATGTCGTGTATAGTGTTAAGGGCCCTTCCAGGCACCTAGGACCAGGTGCAGTTGCTACCTTTGCCCAGCACAAAAACTTACACACAGGTGCAAACCTGTAGGAAGAGGACACTAAGTTATATCTGTTAGACCATGTTCACACGACAGAACTTTCAAGAGGAATCCAGTGGAAAAATTCTGCTAGGAAATTCCGTTGAAGCAGAGTCCTATTGTTTTCTATTGGATTTTGCTGCACAGTGCACATGGCAGAATTTTTGCGGTGGAAACATCTGCCACTGAAATCCTGATCCAGCCAATTCTTTCGGCGGAATTCGCTAGGAAATGCATTTCCGTCTACGGGGACGGCACACACTTTCAAGAGGTCACAGCACCGGGAATGTTCTATTCCACTATTTGCGGAATGTCCATTCAAGAAAGCACAGGTGGACGGACATTCCATAGGATAGGGGATAAGATGTCTGATCGCCGGGGTTCTGCCGCTGGGGTCCCCCAGGATCTCAGCCGCAGCACCCCAGACATCCGATGCATGGAGCGAACTTCACTCCAATGCGGATGACTAGCGATGCGCGGCGGAGACTCGTGACGTCACGGTCATGCCCCCTCAATGCAAGTCTATGGGAGGGGGCGTAGCTCCCATAGTGACGTAAACAACATTGCTCATGGTGCTACGCTGTTTACGCAAAATGTGTAAAACAGCCCTCTCAGCTGTTTATGTATCCCAGACCACTTCCAGATGTTGCCGGCAGGCTGGAGGGGGCCCTCAATGTCGATTTAGAGGGGACCCACATCAGGCATTATAAGAATGTGCAGAGAAAAAGCTGACATTTGTCCATAGCAACCAATCAGTTTGTTTCTTTTATTTTTTTAGAGGCCTTTTTAAAAATGAAAGGAGCAATCTTATTGGTTGCTATGGGCAACTGGTCAGCTTGCACAGGTCTTGATAAATCTCACCCTATAAGTGTTCTTTTCCCTTTTTCATCCAGTACTATTAATCAGATTTGTGCAAAAATAATGAAGGCCGATATGTGTTTAGCCTATCAGGCTAAGGGGCGGAACTATTTGTGCGAGGGGCGAAACGATTTCCGGCCCAGTACTACTAGGCGGGGCATAAAGGTGTTGGGTAGAGATGAGCGAACTTACAGTAAATTCGATTCGTCACAAACTTCTCGGCTCGGCAGTTGATGACTTTTCCTGCATAAATTAGTTCAGCCTTCAGGTGCTCCGGTGGGCTGGAAAAGGTGGATACATTCCTAGGAAAGAGTTTCCTAGGACTGTATCCACCTTTTCCAGCCCACGGGAGCACCTGAAAGCTGAACTAATTTATGCAGGAAAAGTCAACTGCCGAGCCGAGAAGTTCGTGACGAATCAAATTTACTGTAAGTTCGCTCATCTCTAGTGTTGGGGGCATGGATATAAGACGCCCTGCACGTACTGGCGGGGTGTACGTCACATTTTTGAGGATCCCTTCCAACCCTCCCTATATATTTATGTATGTGGTGTCCCGGTACCATATGGTATACCGTACCTTGTATGGTGGTCCCCAAAGTCAGAGTTACTTCGTTCCAGTAGGGTCCTCCTGGTGGGACACCCCCTAGTCACCTCTTCCTTCTTTAATTTTGTGATGTTTGTATGTATATTTGATTGTATATTTAATTGTGTATATAGTGTTGCAGGACCTTAAGTCATGTGACTAATGTTAATTCTCTCAGGGTATGTTAAAGGACCTTCCTAGGTCACATGTTTAGACCATAATTCCTTGTGTAAAGTGACTGACAGATGGTATGGACCAATGAGCTCAAGGCCAGCCCCTGCCCATATAAGGGAGCTGCCAGCCTATCCTCACTCTCTTGGGTTCCGGACTAGCAAAGAGGAGAGATCCGTGCAACTTTCAAAGACAAGACCAGGCCGAAGCCTGATAATACTGCGACTTACCAAATCGTGAGTTACAATACAACTCCCCGCTAAAGTCTGCGTGACTGCTGGACCTAAACTCAATCCCCTAAATCCAGCGGAACAGCGCATATAAATCTCCTGAGCTTAAAACTCACAAGGTCCCAACCAACTGTCAGGATCCTAATAGACTCTGCTTGTACAAAGGCAGTTCCTGTTTAATTTTGCATAAAACCTACAGTAAAATTTCCGACAGTTTTCTGAAACCTCCGGTTGTGGACAATCATTTATTATTCCTCCCTATCGCTCTTGGGATGTGTGGCGATAGGACAAGCATATAGAGAACCCCTCACCCTGGCGTCACGACAGTTAAGGGTTAAACCAGCACCCTTTCATCACTGCACAGCTACAACCCATATACCCTATACCCCCACAAGCTTACCACATTTATTTTATTACATTCATTCACTGCAGGGCATGCCCACTAAAGGCGTGCCCTCGGACGCGGTTATGGGCACAGATCTGAGCGCTTTTGTTAAGGTTAATGTTTTCCATTCAGGTATGTATGTAATGTTTGTAACCACGAGCACGAATGTGTAGCCCCGAGCACAAATAACCAATAATACCTCGTTGAAGGTTGGCCAGGGCTAAAAAGACAGACAAAAACATACCAATAAACAACCTTGTCATCAAAACTTATCATACACGATCAGGCTAAAAACAGCACCAAATCTGTCCACGGGTTGTGTGTGGTGTAACAACTTGGCGCAATTTACTTTAATGGAACGGAGTTGCAATACCACACACCTCCTGGGGACAGATAAGATGGTTTGGTACTGATCTACGTGACCCCACATGGATAGGCTTGGGTAAAGCGGGTAATTTCGGACAAGAAATGGTGTGATATTGACTACTTCACCTGATGTCGCAGAGATGAGAATGTATGCCCAGGCACAGTCTGACGTTGGTGCGAATGGTTAATTTTGGACAGGGATCAATTAGATGACTGATCGTTTACCTAATAAAGGATATGCACCACCCATGGGAAAGCTTTAGATTAACCTAGTGTTTCCCAACCAGGGGGCCTTCAGCAGTTGCAAAACTACAACTCCCAGCAAGCCCGGACAGCCAAAGGCTGTCCGGGCATGCTGGGAGTTTTAGTTTTGCAACGGCTGGGGGCACTCTTGTTAGCAAACACTGGGTTAACCACTCTGTGGCACAGGTCATGGAAAGCGAAACCTCAATATATTAAAGGGGTATTACAGGAAAAAACTTTTTTATATATATATATATCAACTGGCTCCAGAAAGTTAGAAAGATTTGTAAATTACTTCTATTAAAAAATCTTAATCCTTTAAGCACTTATGAGCTTCTGAAGTTAAGGCTGTTCTTTTCTGTCTAAGTGCTCTCTGATGACACGTGCATCGGGAAACGCCCAGTTTAGAAGAGGTTTGCTATGGGGATTTGCTTCTAAACTGGGCGTTTCCCGAGACAGGTGTCATCAGAGAGCACTTAGACAGAAAAGAACAACTCAACTTCAGAAGCTCATAAGTACTGAAAGGATTAAGATTTTTTAATAGAAGTAATTTACAAATCTGTTTAACTTTCTGGAGCCAGTTGAGATATATATATATATAAGTTTTTTCCTGTATAACCCCTTTAAGATATTTGGTTCATTTAGTGTACATTCCCACACAGAGTATTTTGCTGCGTATTTGCTGCGTATTTGCTGCTGCGTATTTTCCTACCCATTGAATTCAACAGAGAAAATAAAATATGCAGCAGCAAATACGCAGCAAATACGCCGTGTGGGAATGTACCCTTACAGTACAAAAAACAAATGGTGGCTCTAAAGTATTACTCAGGGTTTGACAAACAAAGCCTCCTTCTTCTACAAAACTGAAGGCATCTGAACACAGGCTGTGGCGTCCCAGTGCCAATGGGTCAGCTACTAGGAGAGGTTTCTTACCTATTGCATAAATGTATATGAGGTACTGCAACCTTATTGCAAATGTATTTATGTGCATTGCATAATTTTTCATTGCATACACTAAGGTAAAAAAAAAAAAAAAAGGTAAAGGGTTAAAAACTGCTTCACTATATATTAGATTAACGATGCCTTGGTCACATGATCCTCCCAACCAATAGTTCTTGTTGAAGTTCCTGGTCCATCCTCCCTCTCAGAGGATAAGGGGTTGACCCAAACCAGTTAGTGCCAGTCCAGGCCTGGCATATGCCAGAATAACATCATCATCTAGCTCCTACTATTGCTAGGCATACCTACACCAGGCCAAATTCGGTCTCCACTCAAGTCACTGTTCCAGTGCACACAGCGAGGATAAAGTTTGCAAGTTCTTCATCTCCATGAAATAGCTTTGACAGAGAGAATAAACGGCAGTGTACATCTTGGCAAAACATGAATTGTATCTCCTTTTTAAATAAATCATGGCTTATAAAAGAGACCACCAGGGGTCCCCATACCATCCAGAATATAATCCTGTACAGCTGCAGCATCTTTGTCCCAGCTGAAGCACAGGCAGGGACAAAGTCTAGGAAGTTAGGGCGGAGCTAGCACTACTCTGTGTTCACTCCTGTCCTGTGAAACGGCAGCATGAAAACAGAGAAGAAGGTGTTACAGAGCAGCCAGCAGTGATTGGATGAAGAGACCCAGCACAGCACAGCAGACTCAGGGAGGAAGAGGAGTCATGAGGGACACACCCCCTGCAGAGCACGGGATGAAAAACCAAACAAACAACAGAAAGAAGGTATTTGTGAGAGAAAAATAGGTTCTAGTTACATTAAATGATATGTACATCATCAGAATTAAGCGCTGAGTAACATATAACATTTTTTTTTTTTTTTTTTTTTTTTTTTTGTGGGATATGACAGGTACTTTTTAAGGCTGTTGGGGTTTCATCTTTATCCCCAAATGTACATACTAGTAGCTATATAGATACTTATGTGCACTGCTAAATATCCACTACATGCCCTATAGCCCTGCACATTCTGCCTCGAGATTATACCGTAACTGTAGCTATAAGTCCAGACTGGTATATACACGGGTCGTACAGGCTATATTTTATTCGAGAAGCTGTATTTCTGATAAATGATATCATTAAAGTTTATGTTTTATATCTAGTCACATTATTATCCCAGATATAACAACAACACAATTCTGTCTGGCTGCAGTTTACCCCTCTCCTCTGAAAACAGATAAATGTTTGGTTGTTCTGTCTATTCATGTGTATGGCCAGAAGCAGGGGACCACTGTCTAAACATCAGTCTTCTGCTTCTGTCTGTGTTGGGGCTTCTGCAGGGGGTGCAGACCCTGGGCACTTTACTGGGGTATTGGTGTACCACGTTACAATAGCCCTGTGTGCAAGGTAGGGCTGGCACATAAGCCTGATTGTCCCCTACTGAGAGTGTTTTGTCCCAAATTGACCCCATTGGGAGTGTTTTGTCCCCTATAGGGCGTGTTTTGTCCCCTATTGGGCGTGTTTTGTCCCCTATTGGGCGTGTTTTGTCCCCTAATGGGAGTGTTTTGTCCCCTAATGGGAGTGTTTTGTCCCCTGTTGACCCCATTGGGAGTGTTTTGTCCCCTAATGGGAGTGTTTTGTCCCCTAATGGGGGTGTTTTGTCCCCTGTTGACCCCATTGGGAGTGTTTTGTCCCCTAATGGGAGTGTTTTTCCCCTAATGGGAGTGTTTTTCCCCTAATGGGAGTGTTTTGTCCCCTATTGGGAGTGTTTTGTCCCCTAATGGGGGTGTTTTGTCCCCTGTTGACCCCATTGAGAGTGTTTTATCCCCTAATGGGAGTGTTTTTCCCCTAATGGGAGTGTTTTTCCTCTAATGGGAGTGTTTTGTCCCCTAATGGGAGTGTTTTGTCCCAAACTGACCCCATTAGGGGTGTTTTGTCCCCTAATTGGAGTGTTTTGTCCCCTATTGGAAGTGTTTTGTCCCAAATTGACCCGATTGGAAGTGTTTTGTCCCCTATTGGGAATGTTTTGTATCAAATTTACCCCATTGGGAGTGTTTTGTCCCCTATTGGGTGTGTTTTGTCCCCTATTGGGTGTGTTTTGTCCCCTATTGGGTCTGTCCACGTGCACTTTTGGGAATGTCCCCTATTTGGAGGGTGCAAATACATTAAGTCTTATGGGACTCTGCCTGGGAATTAAAAAAAACTGTCCGCTATTGGGAGGTGTCCACTAAGGGAGATTTTACTGTACTAGAATACTGTCTTCTATGTACAAGAATACAAATCTAAATATTAAGATAACTTTACATGACTGTGTGTTTTTGCTGGTTTGTAGTGTTCCATGGTTTGTAATACGATCACGGTGCGGTATTTAGCGCCCATACAGGTTGGCGGTGATCAGTTCCATCCGCAGTGGGTCCCTTTAATCAGGCACCTTCATTTCTCTTATATTGAAATCTGATCGTCCAGCATTCCTGTTGCGCTGCCTCATTGTTTTGGTTTCAGCCCCTCAGCAGTGCTGCTCCTGCATTGCTGAAAGGTCAGCGGAGTCTACTATGCCGGGCATCTGTCATTTCTCACACGGCTATGTTCCACCAGCTATGTAAATTGAAGTGGAAACTTCTGAGTACGAACATCAAGTCTCCATAATTCCGTGTAGTGGCTGCTGTTCAGACCTGCACCTGACTAGGGTAGTGGAGCACTCCTGAGAAGAAGCTTCATCCCCTAGATTCTGGATTCTACCATAGTCTATGGCAGTGGTCTCCAAACTGTGGACCTCCAGATGCTGCAAAACTTCAACTCCCAGCATGCCCGGACAGCCATAGGCAACATCTGAAGGTCCGCAGTTTGGAGACCACTGGTCAAGGGCTTCTTTACCCAGATCTAATTTTAGAAAAATCTGATTACTAAAGCGATAAGAGATGGCAAAATGCCATGCTTAAGCACTTCCAAGCCTCCCTGCCCCTGCTCTGGTTTATATAGTCACAAATTTTGGAGCAAAAAAAATAAATAAATCATCGTTTTTATTGCCTCTTGTTAGTACTGAAAAATAACAACAACCTAAAAAGAAGTCCTATATACTGTGGTCTAAATAAAATTAGGGAAAACCCAAAACAACCACTAAAAAAACTATAAATACGCCACTACAGCGTATAGGGTAAACCCACCAAGAATAAAAATGTATATAATAAAATAAATAAGAAAATATTAATCTAATAAATCAATAAACATCAAGTTAATAAATATAGTTTTATTTTACAAAAAATACATATATCATACACAAGCGGAAAAAAATTGATAATAATATATAGCTATATAACATACATAAAAATAATAATCAATAGCGCAATTTGATAATGTGTATAATTATTTAATAAAAAATATATATATGTAAATATTAAATGAGCTTAAAAAATGCAAAAGATGGAAGGGATGGGAAAAGGATGTAAAAAAGATGTAAAAAAGAAAAGAGTAGATGCGGGGGTCAATTGATCACCAATGGATCATAGAAACACCTGTTGCTATAAAATACGTGCAATGTGACACTCTGTTTAAAGCATAAAAAAGTGTATTTAACCTTATAAAATATAAGTATACATAAAGTGCAATGTGCAACACAAAAATATATGTGTATAAGGTAAATGTAAAAAAGCAGTGCAAGAAAAACAAAACAAAATAAGGTGCTAAAAGTGAAGGTGTCAGAATGTAAATACTTGACCCCACATGTAAAAAGAAGGTAGGTTCCACGTCCCTGCGATCACCTCCAACGCGTTTCACCGTGACCGGATTTCTCAAGGAGTACTCCTTGAGAAAGCCGGTCACGGTGAAACGCGTTGGAGGTGATCGCAGGGACGTGGAACCTACCTTCTTTTTGCATTTTGCATCTTTTGCATTTTTTAAGCTCATTTAATATTTACATATATATATATATATTTTTATTAAATAATTATACACATTATCAAATTGCGCTATTGATTATTATTTTTATGTATGTTATATAGCTATATATTATTATCAATTTTTTTCGCTTGTGTATGATATATGTATTTTTTGTAAAATAAAACTATATTTATTAACTTGATGTTTATGGATTTATTAGATTAATATTTTCTTATTTATTTTATTATATACATTTTTATTCTTGGTGGGTTTACCCTATACGCTGTAGTGGCGTATTTATAGGTTTTTTACTAAAAAATAGCGCAAAAAGTGTAAAGGAATTGCAAGGGGGCGTGGCCAACAACTGTACATAATATGCAGAAGACCAATAGCTGCAGATTTTCTTCTTCATAGTGAACAGTATTATAGTAGTTATATTCTTGTACATAGGAGCAGTATTATAGTAGTTATATTCTTGTATATAGGGGCAGTATTATAGTAGTAATATTCTTGTACATAGGAGGCAGTTTTATAGTGGTTATATTCTTTTATATAGGAGGCAGTATTATAGTAGTTATATTCTTGTATATAGGAGGCAGTATTATAGTAGTTATATTCTTGTGTATAGGAGGCAGTATTATAGTAGTTATATTCTTGTATATAGGAGCAGTATTATAGTAGTAATATTCTTGTACATAGTAGGCAGTTTTATAGTGGTTATATTCTTGTATATAGGAGGCAGTATTATAGTAGTTATATTCTTGTATATAGGAGGCAGTATTATAGTAGTTATATTCTTGTATATAGGAGGCAGTATTATAGTAGTTATATTCTTGTATATATGAGGCAGTATTATAGTAGTTATATTCTTGTATATAGGGAGTAGTATTATAGTAGTTATATTCTTGTACATAGGGGGAAGTATTACAGTAGTTATATTCTTGTATATAGGAGGCAGTATTATAGTAGTTATATTCTTGTATATAGGAGGCAGTATTATAGTAGTTATATTCTTGTATATAGGAGCAGTATTATAGTAGTAATATTCTTGTACATAGGAGGCAGTTTTATAGTGGTTATATTCTTGTATATAGGAGGCAGTATTATAGTAGTTATATTCTTGTATATAGGAGGCAGTATTATAGTAGTTATATTCTTGTATATAGGAGGCAGTATTATAGTAGTTATATTCTTGTATAAAGGGAGTAGTATTATAGTAGTTATATTCTTGTACATAGGGGGAAGTATTATAGTAGTTATATTCTTGTACATAGGAGGCAGTATTATAGTAGTTATATTCTTGTATATAGGGGGCAGTATTATAGTAGTTATATTCTTGTATATAGGAGGCAGTATTATAGTAGTTATATTCTTGTACATAGGAGGCAGTATTATAGTAGTTATATTCTTGTACATAGGAGGCAGTATTATAGTAGTTATATTCTCGTATATAGGAACAGTATTATAGTAATTATATTCTTGTATATAGGAGCAGTAGTATAGTAGTCATATTCTTGTGTATAGGGATAGTATTATTGTAGTTATATTCTCGTATATAGGAGCAGTATTATAGCAGTTATATTCTTGTACATAGGAGGCAGTTTTATAATGGTTATATTCTTGTATATAGGAGGCAGTATTATAGTAGTTATATTCTTGTATATAGGCGGCAGTATTATAGTAGTTATATTCTCGTATATAGGAGGCAGTATTATAGTAGTTATATTCTCGAATATAGGAGGCTGTATTATAGTAGTTATATTCTTGTACATAGGAGGCAGTATTATAGTAGTTATATTCTTCTACATAAAGGACAGTATTATAGTAGTTATTTACTTGTATATAGGAGCAGTATTATAGTAGTTATATTGTACATAGGAGGCAGTATTATAGTAGTTATATTCTTGTACATAGGAGGCAGTATTATAGTAGTTATATTCTTGTACATAGGAGGCAGTATTATAGTAGTTATATTCTTGTACATAGGAGGCAGAATTATAGTAGTTATATTCTCGTATATAGGAACAGTATTATAGTAATTATATTCTTGTATATAGGAGCAGTATTATAGTAGTCATATTCTTGTGTATAGGGACAGTATTATAGTAGTTATATTCTCGTATATAAGAGGCAGTATTATAGTATAGTAGTTATATTCTTATATATAGGAGCAGTATTATAGTAGTTATATTCTTGTATATAGGAGCAGTATTATAGTAGTTATATTCTTGCATATAGGAGGCAGTATTATAGTATTTATATACTTGTACATTGGGACAGTATTATAGTAGTCATATACTTGTACATTGGGAACAAGATAATTATCTGATAATATATGAACCAATTTCTGTATTAACAATATCTGTACATGAGCAACAATGTATTTAATACTCAAAGCTGCTGATTCATAACTAAAAAAAAAAAGAATAATATTGGCTAAAAATAGAAATTGTGCTAGAATTCTGATTCTAGTGGAGACCCATTTAGAAGGCTCCTTTAATATAATTTCATACTTGTTGGGCTCCGGCCACAGTGTACAGTGAGCTACATCACTGGTAAACCCCAACAGGTTTTAGAATACCGTGTAACACGACCACATCCACAATTAGCCAAATGAGCAGAGCCAATTTTTAGAGCAGCTAAATGTTTATGTGACCCTCCGGTGACCTCGTTGGGAATAATAACCCCCCCCCCCCCCTCTAAAGATAGGGCTGAGGACCTGGTGGAGAATTGCCATGGTAATTGCTTGGCGCACAGGGTGACAGCCCACCATCACTCATATCACACATATAGAGAACGATAAGTAACACGTAGATCCCCGCTATTTGTCACAAATCACCAGAGGAGGGAAATACTCACTTCAGAATCCACAGTGATAGAATTATTTATTAACCCCTTGGAAACTGAGGTTTTTTCCATTTTTGCACTTTTGTTTTTTCCTCCTTACCTTTTAAATATAAAAACCCTTTAAATTTTGCACCTAAAAGTCCATATGGCGGCTTATTTTTTACGCCACCAATTCTACTTTGCAGTGACATCATACGGCGAACCGAAAAAAAAATCATTGTGCGACAAAATTGAAGAAAAAAATGCCATTTTGTAAATTTTGGGGGCTTTTGTTTCTACGCAGTACATTTTTCGGTAAAAATGACACCTTATCTTTATTCTGTAGGTCCATACGGTTAAAATGATCCCCTACTTATATAGGTTTGATTTTGTCTTACTTTTTTCGAAAATGTATACGTTTAAAATTGTCATCTTCTGACCCCTATAACTTTTTTATTTTTCTGCGTACGGGCCGGTATGAGGACTCATTTTTTGCGCCGTGATCTTAAGTTTTTATCCGAACCATTTATTGTATTGATCTGACTTTTTGATTGCTTTTTATTCATTTTTTCATGATATAAAAAGTGACCAAAAAGACGCTATTTTGGACGTTGGAATTTTTTTGCGCATACGTAATTAACTGTGCGGTTTATTTAACGATATTTTTTTATATAGTTTGGACATTTCTGCACGCTGCGATAAAACATGTTTATTTTTATTTACACTGTTTTTCTTTTTTAAGGGGGAAAAGGGGGGTGATTCAAACTTTTATTAGGGAAGGGGTTAAATGATCTTTATTCAGTTTTTTTTTTCCACTTTTTTTTTTTGCAGTGTTATAGGTCCCATAGGGACCTATAACACTGCACACACTGATCTTTTACATTGATTGATGGTTTCTCATAGGAAACCAGTGATCAATGATTCTGCCGCTTGACTACTCATACCTGGATCTCAGGCACTGAGCAATCATTCGGTGATCGGACACCAGGAGGCAGGTAGGGGACACTCCTGCTGTCCTACAGCTGTTCGGGACATCACAATTTCGCTGCGGCTATCCCGAACCGCTCCCTGAGCTAACCGGGATTAGTTTACTTTGACATCTAAAGGGTTAATAGCACGCGGCACCGCGATCAGTGCCGCGTGCTATAAGCCACGGGTCCCGACCATTGTAGCCCCGCATTATAGAAAGGGAGTGGGCGGAGGGCGTACAGGTATGCCCCTCCGTCCCCAACAGGTTAAGTAAACACTACAATTATATAACAATGAGGATATGTCAGATATGGAAACTTCATATTCACTTTTATCTATATTCTTGTACATAGGAGCAATATTAGAGTAGTTATATTCTTGTATATAGGAGCAGTATTATAGTAGTTATATTCTTGTACATAGGAGCAGTATTAGAGTAGTTATATTCTTGTATATAGGAGCAGTATTATAGTAGTTATATTCTTGTATATAGGAGCAGTATTATAGTAGATATATTCTTGTATATAGGAGCAGTATTATAGTAGTTATATTCTTGTATATAGGAGCAGTATTATAGTAGATATATTCTTGTATATCGGAGGCAGTATTATGGTAGTTATATTCTTGTATATAGGAGCAGTATTATAGTAGTTATATTCTTGTATATAGGAGACAGTATTATAGTAGTTATATTCTTGTACATAGGGGGCAGTATTATAGTAGTTATATTCTTGTACATAGGAGCAGTATTATAGTAGTTATATTCTTGTACATAGGAGGCAGTATTATAGTAGTTATATTCTTGTATATAGGAAGCAGTATTATAGTAGTTATATTCTTCTACATAGGAGCAGTATTATAGCAGTTATATTCTTGTATATAGGAGCAGTATTATAGTAGTTACGTTCTTGTACATAGGAAGCAGTATTATAGTAGTTATATTCTTGTACATCTGGAGCAGTATTTTAGTAGTTATATTCTTGTATATAGGGACAGCATTATAGTTGATATATTCTTGTACATAGGGGGAAGTATTATAGTGGTTATATTCTTGTACGTAGGAGCAGTATTATAGTAGTTATATTCTTGTACATAGGAGCAGTATTATAGTAGTTATATTCTTGTAGATAGGGAGCAGTATTATGGTAGTTATATTCTTGTATATAGGTGCAGTATTATACTAGTTATATTCTTGTACATAGGAGACAGTATTATAGTAATTATTTTCTTGCACATAGGAGCAGCATTATAGTAGTTATATTCTTGTACATAGGGGACAGTATTATAGTAGTTATATTCTTGTACATAGGAAGCAGTATTATAGTGGTTATATTCTTGTACATAGGAGGCAGTATTATAGTAGTTATATTCTGGTATATAGGAGGCAGTATTATAGTAGTTATATTCTTGTATATAGGGGACAGTATTATAGTAGTTATATTCTTGTATATAGGAGGCAGTATTATAGTAGTTATATTCTTGTACATAGGGGACAGTATTATAGTAGTTATATTCTTGTACATAGGAAGCAGTATTATAGTGGTTATATTCTTGTACATAGGAGGCAGTATTATAGTAGTTATATTCTTGTATATAGGAGCAGTATTATAGTAGTTATATTCTTGTATACAGGAGCAGTATTATAGTAGTTATATTCTGGTATATAGGAGGCAGTATTATAGTAGTTATATTCTTGTATATAGGGGACAGTATTATAGTAGTTATATTCTTGTATATAGGAGGCAGTATTATAGTAGTTATATTTGTGTACTTAGGGGGAAGTATTATAATAGCGATATTCTAAATCTAAGGAAATTAGGAAACAACTAATCATTAATATACACCTTTTATTTGAGATAACCTTTGACGTGTCAGAATGGCCCAAACAACCCTAACACCAGTTTTGTAAAAAATTTAAGTGGTTATCCAGGAAAAAAAACTTTTTCTTTTTTTTATATCAACTGGCTCCAGAAAGTTAAACTGATTTGTAAATGACTTCCATTAAAAAATCTTAATCCCTTCAGTACTTATGAGCTTCTGAAGTTAAGGGTGTTCTTTTCTGTCTAAGTAATCTCTGATGACACGTGTCTTGGGAACCGCCCAGTTTAGAAGCAAATCCCCATAGCAAACCTCTTCTAAACTGGGCGGTTCCAGAGACAGGTGTCATTAGAGAGCACTTAGACAGAAAAGAACAACCTTAACTTCAGAAGCTCATAACTACTGAAAGGATTAAGATTTTTTTTAATAGAAGAAATTTACAAATCTGTTTAACTTTCTGGAGCCAGTTGATATGTACGGTATATAAAAACATTATTTTCCTGGATAACCCCTTTAAGGAGTCAGCAGAAGTCTCAGACTTCAAATAATTAAACTTCAGGGCCCCCCTGCTTTTCTTGACATATAATCTGGTTGGCTATTTAACCGATAAGCTTCGCGTTCTTTGCTTGGTCAGTTGGGAATGTGTAAAAGTAAGAAAACATCCCTGAGCGAAGCTACAATGGCAGCCATATGGTGTGTCACATAGTAATGCCTAAGGAAAATCACTCACTGCGGTGCAATCTACAGTAACACGGACGGATTTCAATAGTCCGGGTAAAGAATCATTTGGCAGATAAATGCCAGTCTAGCGGGACTCTCAGGAGCCAGATTAAAATTTTGTCACTGTATACGCTGCTCTCCATTTCTTCCGACACTTGGATCTCTCTTGATGTCATACTTGAGGTCAGTAGCCACTGTCAACAGTCTACAGAGTCCGGGTGATAAAGTGAGTGCAGCAGGAACTACAGGCTGAAGAAACTCACGTCTTGGCTGCTTAAAATGGATCCAAGCTCCGATAAAAATACTATTAAAAAGCTACGCCAAAGAATATTTCTTCTAAAAAATTAAGAAATAATGAATAATTGCAAGTTGTGTCATCCTCTGATAAGCCTTTAGATTAGATTCAACTAAGACTAGTTGTATCTGGTTCTAGGAAAGTTAGGCAACAACCAACAAGGCTGCCATTTCAGCTTGCAGCACACATCCCCATTAACAGGGAGAGGGGACATATGTTTATAAAGGCTTTGTTCAGACAGAAAAAAATCTGCACCCAAAAAATATATATAAAAAGAAAAAATAATTAATATATATATATATATATATATATATATATATATATATATATTAGAGTGAATAAGGAAGGAAGGAATAGCACTACTTGCGATTGCTACAGAACTGATAGGGTTAAACTTCAAACGAACAGCTCACACGGAGGCGGGTCCGAAAAGGCCGTCAGCTATGGTGGTACTGGGAAGATCCAAACATAGGAAAAAACCAATGTGCATTGAAGATAAATTCAAAAACAAAATACCCGCACTCACCATTAGGTTAGCGACAGCCGGCTCCTAGGAATATATGATGGTTAGACCAACGGAACGGGGACCATGCTGTAGCGGGCGCTCAGGTGTCAGGTGTCTATGTACACGGAATAACCACAGGGAAAAACTAAGGGAGAATATTCCGTAGGCAACAGTGACCGCTGAAATAAATTGACGCTAGGACCGCACGGAATAGTGCTTATATATCTCTGTAGGGGACATTTATCAAGGTATTTAGAGCCTTATTTTTTTGCTTACTCTGGGCGCACAAAAAGTCGCACGTGTGCTAAGAGGTATTTTTGCCACTTTTGTGGGTAAGAAGAAAGTTACAAACAGCCTTACCTAAGCAAATGTCATTTTTCGCTTTGCAGTGGTCAAGTATTCTCGATGTGCGAAAGTCACATGTAGTATAAATAAATAAATAAATAAAGTCGCAAATCTGCCTCAGGTCTGACCTGGAGTACAAAACCCCTGTATGTGAGCAAAATTAAAAAGTCACAAAAAGTCTGTCTCACAAAAGTCTCAGCTGTGATTTTTTGTTTTGCTTATGTGCTCCACATTTATCAACCCCCTGTTATTTTTTTTTTATAAATACACTGCTCCAAAAAATAAAGGGAACACTTAAACAACACAATGTAACTCCAAGTCAATGACACTTCTGTGAAATCACACTGTCCACTCAGGAAGCACACTGATTGACAATCAATTTTACATTCTGTTGTGCAAATGGAACAGACAACAGGTGGAAATTATAGGCAATTATCAAGACACCCCCAATAAAGGAGTGGTTCTGCAGGTGGTGACCCCAGACCATTTCTTAGTTTCTATGCTTCCTGGCTGAAGTTTTAGTCACTTTTAAATGTTGGCGGTGCTTTCACTCTAGTGGTAGCATGAGACAGAGTCTACAACCCACACAAGTGGCTCAGGTAGTGCAGCTCATCCAAGATGGCACATCAATGCGAGCTGTGGCAAGAAGGTTTGCTGTGTCTGTCAGCATAGTGTCCAGAGCATGGAGGCGCTACCAGGAGACAGGACAGTACATCAGGAGATGGGGAGGAGGCCGTAGGAGGACAACAACCCAGCAGCAGGACCGCTACCTCTGCCTTTGTGCAAGGAGGAGCAGGAGAAGCACTGCCAGAGCCCTGCAAAATGACCTCCAGCAGGACACAAATGTGCATGTGTCCACTCAAATGGTCAGAAACAGACTCCATGAGGGTGGTATGAGGGCCCGACGTCCACAGGTGGGGGTTGTGCTTACAGCCCAACACCGTGCAGGACGTTTGGCATTTGCCAGAGAACACCAAGATTGGCAAATTCACCACTGGTGCTCTGTGCTCTTCACAGATGAAAGCAGGTTCCCACTGAGCACATGTGACAGACGTAACAGATTCTGGAGACGCCGTGGAGAACGTTCTGCTGCCTGCAACTTCCTCCAGCATGAACGGTTTGGCAGTGAGTCAGTAATGGTGTAGGGTGGCATTTCTTTGTGGGCTGCACAGCCCTACATGTGCTTGCCAGAGGTAGCCTGACTGCAATTAGGTACCGAGATGAGATCCTCAGACCCCTTGTGAGACCATATGCTGGTGCGGTTGGCCCTGGGTTCCTCCTAATGCAAGACAATGCTAGACCTCATGTGGCTGGAGTGTGTCAGCAGTTCCAGCAAGAGGAAGGCATTGATGCTATGGACTGGCCCGTCCAGTCTCCAGAGCTGAATCCAATAGAGCACATCTGGGACATTATGTCTCGCTCCATCCACCAATGCCACGTTGCACCACAGACTGTCCAGGAGTTGGCGGATGCTTTAGTCCAGGTCTGGGAGGACATCCCTCAGGAGACCATCTGCTACCTCATCAGGAGCATGCCCAGGCATTGTAGGGAGGTCATACGGGCACGTGGAGGTCACACACACTACTGAGCCTCATTTTGACTTGTTTTAAGGACATTACATTAAAGTTGGATCAACGGGTAGTGTGGTTTTCCCCTGTGATTTTGAGTGTGACTCCATATCCAGACCTACATGGGTTGATACATTTGATTTCCATTGATAATTTTTATGTGATTTTGTTGCCAGCGCATTCATATATGTAAAGACAAAAGTATTTCACACGATTAGTTCATTCATTCAGATCTAGGATGTACTGTGTTATCTTAGTGTTCTCTTTATTTTTTTGAGCAGTGTATGTAGGACATAAGCAAAACTAAAGCAAAAATAAATAAATAAATTGCCTTCAGAACTTGCTTACTTAAGCAAACAATGAAAAATGTCCCCCATAGACGGCAATGCATTTCCAAGCAGATTACGCCGTAAAATGTTCAGAATTTTTTATTTTTGCAGTGGTATTTTTTGACACAGAAATTCTGTGGAGTGAACAGTGCAGCAGTGAAAACAATGGAAGGCACTGCATCTGGATTTCTCTGCTTGGAAAATCCAAAGTGTGAAGTGTGAATGTTTAAAGGGGCACTCCACTGGCCAGCGTTCGTTCAGAAGGAAATGTTTCAAAGGATGTTTTGGGGGTCGGCCATGCCCTGTGTGACATAACAGCCATGCCCTCTCAATGCAAGTCTATGGGAGAGGGCATGACGCCCGTCAAACTCCCTCCCATAGATTTGCATTGAGGGGGCATGGCCGTGATTTCACGAGGGGTGTGGCCGACCCCCTGCAGTGCAAAAACAGCCTTTGGAACATTTACTTCCAAACGCTGGCCAGGGGGTACCCCTTTAAGGAGGATATTTATGTTCTACTGGCACATCTTTTTAGTACATAGTACTTATTTTCCCAATAAAAAAAAAATATTCTGGAGCATGTGCTTTTTAGAATTTGTTGTTTATTTGTTCCTCCTGGAAGTGTGTGAATGAACTGACCGCTGGGTATTACCATTTCCTTGGTACAAGTCTCTAAAAAGTCTGATACTGGTCCAGTCAGTGCTGACAGGTTCAGATTACATAGCAACACCCCATATTGATGTAAGCAATCGTAGCATCCTTTCAGCAACTTATTTGTACATTTCCAGGAAGAACAACAAAGGAACAACAAACACATATATAAACACTTCCATAGGTGATTGATCAATAATCGGGGGCCCCAGTTCAGGATAATCATTCATCCTTGTGGACACTGAATTCATCAAAGCGTACCCGTCAGATCCCACAAAAAAAAAAATAATAATGTTACTCAGCACCTAATCCTGACCATGTACATTTTTATGCCTCTATCACCTATATTTATTATAAAAATCCCTCTTTTCATTAGCTCGCAGTGTTAGAAGTCCTCTCAGGGGAAGGGGGCGTGTCCCTCCTATGTGGTGGTTGGAGGTGATTGGTGTGTGGTGGGAGGGGGCGTGTCCCTCCTATGTGGTGGTTGGAGGTGATTGGTGTGTGGTGGGAGGGGGCGTGTCCCTCCCTTGTGGTGGTTGGAGGTAATTGGTGCATCTGCTCATGTGGCCTTGTCCATGACCAATGGACAAGCCTGATGCTGCTGCAGGTCTGGTTAGTGTCCCAGCAAGTATGGGGACCCCTACTGGTAAGATTTTCAGGGGCTACTTTCTTTATTAAAATTTTTTTAAACAACCATATTACAAAAGTTCTTACATTTTCATCAGTAACCACATCTGACAGTGCACATTTAAAGGGGTACTACCATGCTGACAACTTATCCCCTATCTATCCCCTATCACTCTCATCAGGCCCCGGAGCGAACATCCGCTCCGGGTCTGATGACGGGGCCGGTGATCGTGACATCACAGCTCCGCCCCCATGTGACGTCACGCTCCACCCCCTCAATGCAAGTCTATGGCCCACATGGGGCGGAGCCGTGACGTCACGATACTCCGGCCCCGTGATCGTCAGTCATCAGACCCGGAGCGATGTTCGCTCTGGGACCTGATGAGAGCGGGGTGCTGCGTGCGAGATCGCGGGGGTCCCCAGCGGTGGGACCCCACACAATCAGGCAACTTATCCCCTATCCTTTAGATAGGGGATAAGATGTCAGCATGGTAGTACCCCTGTAAGAACTCTTCAATGCTTCAGTGCCCTTGCGGAGGCACTGCAAGAAAACTTTCTTTTAGGATTACCTGACAGATTATAAAAGATATAAAAGCAGTAAGACAACCTATGATCAGGGAGGATGATTCTTACAAGAGCTTGTTTAAAGTATACAGTGGTCACTAAACTGTGGACCTCCAGCTGCTGCAAAACTACAACTACCAGGATTTGTAGTTTTGCAACATCTGGAGGTCCAGAGTTTGGAGACCATTGGTAAGCTGCTACATTCAGAACACTAGGAAAGCTGGGTGTCAGGTGATACATAGAAATGTCATATTTTTCATATATTAGAGGCCACTGACTGCATTGATATATCCATACACCCCCCCTTCCTGACCCTGCATCTGTTCCGCCTGGTATCTGACATTATCATTCTGACAGGTCAATGAAGATCCGCTGTGCTATCGTTACAGTGACGGCAAAACAAACAACAAACCCCCGGCAGATGGGAGACATCAATGATGCTTTCTGATACTCTCCTGTTGATTCTTATTATCACCAAGGAGCACGAACGTGGAAAAAGAGAACGAGACAAGAGGAGTAAAGGACATAACTATGCATGACGCTGGACAACACAAGCTACAACGTCAGTGTTAAAAAGCCATCAAAAGACAACTAGCGGAGGAAATTGGAAAAATTAAGCCAATGATATTATACACTGGTTTCTGGGAAAGCTGGGTGACAAGCAACATAGCTGTTGTCATCCAGTTTTGCCTAACCCTTGATGAACCAAATTAACATATATCCAGTGAGGTGGTTATAATCTATTATAATCTATATATAGAACACTACAATCTCCAACATGGACAGGCCACTGGACATAAACATAATACAATTCCATTATACTCTATACCAGGGGTGGTCAAACTTGAAAATAAAAATCACTTTTGATAGACTTGAGATGTTTGAGAGGCGCAAGATATACAGAAATATAAAAAAAAATACATGTAGTTGCCCCCTGTAGTAAGTAGCACCCACCCCTTCTATAGCAGCAGCAGCAAACTGAATATAGTAGCAGCCCCCCTGTAGTAGCAGCAGCAAACTGAATGCAGTAGCAGACCCCCAGTAGGTAGTAGCAGCCCCATTGTAGGTAGCAGCAGCCCCATTGTAGGTAGCAGCAGCCCCATTGTAGGTAGCAGCAGCCCCAGTAGGTAGCAGCAGCCCCAGTAGGTAGCAGCAGCCCCAGTAGTAGCAGCAGCCCCATTGTAGGTAGCAGCAGCCCCAGTAGGTAGCAGCAGCCCCAGTAGGTAGCAGCAGCCCCAGTAGTAGAAGCACCCGCCTGTATATCCCCAACCAAAGTTACTTACCTAGCAGAGTGAGTGCTCTGCTCCTCTTCAGCAGGCAAGAAGAGAGCCACTGCTGTCAGCTTCTTCAAGCAGACATGGCCTATGCCTGGCAAGTTTGCTATCCGCAGCCCTTGCTCTGTTAAAGTGGCAGAACAGAAGGTTGCTGCATTCAAGTGGCAGTGGCCCGATTAATTAGGGGCTGGAGGAGGGCTGCAAACTGCATTGCACATAGATCATAATCCACGGTTTGGCCAACTCTGCTTCATACACTGTAGAACACTATCTTTCAATTAAGATTTGCTGGGTGGTTCAGTTTTGGCTACAGAACCCTGCCCAGTTAGCGAGTTGTATAATACACTGTATGGCACAATCTATATATCATATAAGCCTTAGACACGTGAAGGTCACATTGCAAAGCAACCTGTGATCTGTCTTCTATTGTCCGATAAGAGCAGCGCTTAGTGACTAAAGCATATTTGACAGCATGGAGCAAGAAGAGCTGGAGAACCCCATCCTACCAGATTCAGACACTTTCTCTCTTCCCCTGAGTCATGCAGTATAAACTGGTACAAAAAGTCTCTGATGGAAGAACAAAGCAGCTGAGGATGATCTGGGGGTATACTTATTCTTATGTTGGTATCACACTTCTGGGAGATACGGTATGTATTATCACATAACAACATCTTATTTTAATCAGGTTTGCATTATAAAAATAATGTTAGGAAAAAAAAGTTTTTTATATTCTACACAAAATGTCTTTGAAATATTTTAGCCATAATGGCCACTAGTGCAGTCACAATAGGCTGACCTTCCATGTCTTCTGCAGCTCATGAGTCTGCTTTACTGTATAGACTGAGACAAAATGAGCAGAGTCATCTCAGTATTACAGGTAAGAAAATGATAGCTCTATTAATATAGCTGGAGGCCTAGATAAAACAGGATAGAAACACTATACACAGCTGAGTGCAGCTCATCTAGCCTCTGTAATAAACTAAAACATAACTTTTTAACTACGGTAGTCAGCTTTAATGTGTAGACTGAGACAAAATAAGCACAATCATCTCAGCATTACAGGTTCTTTTATATTACTGGAAGCCTAAATAAAGCGGGATAGTAACACACGGCTCATCCAGCACCTCATACAGCTTATGTAATATCCTAAAACATACGTTTTATTTCATGCCATGAGAAAGGGTACGAAACACACCAAAAACATGTCAGCCAGAGCAGGATCCATGTGGTTTGAGCTACGCTTTATACTCGTTTAATGCATGTAGTCACTATGACTTGAATGCAACCTAATGGTAAATAGAACACACAGCACAAAAACACATAGACTGATCCCTACTGCTTCCTGCCCATACTCCATAGACCACAAACAATATACCTAATGTTGGTCGGATCAGTTCTTCTGGGTTTCTACTGAACAAACTAAACTTTAAATGACATGCTGACCTTTGGGAATTTCCAAGCCGCAGCTGGCTCGATATGCCACTAAAACAATATCTGTCATCTTTTGTTTGCAGACCTTTATTCCACATCTCGACCTTAATTCCTAAGCAATTATATTGTGATACAAGCAGGGGCTTCGTTGACTATAAACACGTCCCTGATGAGTATCCGTATATGTCTGGTTCAAGTGAACTCATCTGCACTTGTGCAAGAACAGATCAACCTTTCTCAGAGATTATGGAAGCTTCAGAAAGTTTTGGAAGTTTAATCCCCCCACAATGCATGTCCTATACATCATTTGTGAATCACAGTGTCAGGAAGGTTAAAGAAAGGCAGTGGAAAGAGGTGTGAGTGGCGGTGACTAAAAGCATGTTAGTGAAAGGCCGGAATGTCTGAAATGTTGTCATATTGATTGGACTCTCTGGTTGCAGCAGCTGCTGCCTTCCTGGGTTATCAATGACCTAGGCTGGAATCCTGTCAGTGCGATACGTGGATTACCGTATGGAGCTCTTCATATTCTTCTTCACCTACATCAATGGAAAGGTGATGAACTATAACTACGATTTACTGCAGAACAGGCCCCAACTGGACACGAATGGGCAATTCAGGAAGAATCTATTCCCTTAGTCTTGGACAACTGGCACCTGCCTCATATAAGGGGTTTCTGCCTTCATCTGGGTCAACAGATTGGATTTAAAGGGGTACTCCGTTGGAAAACAAGTGAAAAATGTTTTCAAATCTACCGGTGCCAGAAAGTTATATAGATTTGTAAATTACTTCTATTGTAAAATCAGCTGCTGTATGCTCCAGAGGAAGTTGTGTAGTTCTTTCCAGTCTTACCACACTGCTCTCTGCTGACACTTCTGTCCGTGTCAGGAACTTTCCAGAGCAGGAGAGGTTTGCTACGGGGATTTCATCCTGCTCTGGACAGTTTACTGAAGTCCGAGGGAATGAATTCCATCACATATAGTAAAAAAAAGGAATAGTAGCACTCACCCTTTTGCAGAATTCTTCATATATTTATTTTAAAAAAGTGCATACTGTCAGCACGAAGAAGTGTGTGTTGACGCAAGGTTTTGCTCCCGTTGTTTTATGTCTTCCTTCTGCACTATTTTTTTTCCTGCATTTTTGTAAAGAAGATACGAAGATTTCTACAGAAGGGTGAGTGCAACTATTCCTGTTTTACTATATGTGGTGGAATCCATATATATTTTTTGACTGGGAACAAAAATAGTAGTGACATGTCACTTCTTTGATATGGACATTGGATGGCCCAGACATGGGTTAGCCCTATAGATTTGGGTTAAATTCATGAACAGATCTGCTACATTGAAAGTGAAAACCTGTTGTTTCAGCGTGCCGTTGTGATGTCATTCTGAGTGCCAGCGCATCATAGCTCTGTGGCCCCCTCTGATGGATGGTGAGACACTTGTTATCATTGTTCTCATATGTCAGTGCACAAATGGGATGGAATATCAAGGTTACCTTTGCCAAGTCACATCCCAAGGGGTTGTGATAGCATAAGTAGTAGCGCGGTTACTCTCAGTACACGCCAACCTGAGGATCAGCATATGCCATTCATGCACAAGCGGTTTCTCACCCATTGATGGTGAGCCCCAGGACCAGCTCTTTATCTGAACTGGTGGGCATCTCATGCACCCAGACCCCATAGCAATTGGAGCAGTATGACATGATTTACTTTTTTTAAGAATAATTCCTTTAAGTCAAGTAAACAGGACTACCTGATTCTTGAGAAGTTATCAAATACCTACTGTAAATAATTTACCCTTAAAGCGATAATATTTCATGAGAGCAAATATTTTGGCGCTGTAGCTTGCATGAAGCATTGGCATTATATTACCTTCCCGCCAGCTTGGATGACTTCTGACTAAAACAGAAGGTATCTGAAAGGTCATAAATACTTGGAGGCTGTAGGACTACAGACGCCCCTATGAATGTTTTACTGAAGCAGCTGCTGGCCCAGCATATCCTAAGAACGTCACCCGGTGCTCAGTCCAGACTCTGTGCGGCTGAGGCTCAGCGTATCATAATGTAAGCAATAAGTTCACTGAACAGATCCATGCTGGCTGGGTGCAGTAGTGCACCAGGAAGTGGCACTCTTCAAAAACAAAATCAAAAAGTATCTGTAGCCTAAGTGCGCCTCCAAGTGGCTGGGGAGAGGAGAAAAGAATCAGAGGACTGGAGAGAGGCAACAAGGCGCAGGATTAGAGGCAAGGATGCTTGTACTTGTGTAAGTTAGCACAGTATCAGTATTTACCAGTCCTGCCAGAGAACACTTGTCTGGTTATCATCTACCAGAGCCAGTGTCAAGCATTGTTAGCAATGTGGATGGGTTCAGCTCTATGGAGGTGCAGCAGTATAGCCTTGAAGCCTTCAGCACTGCAGAGCAGTAGCATTATCACAGTCAAGCAATGTGGTGGCGCAGGGTGCAGCCTAACGGTGGTGGTGCACTGCAGTTAAGGTGTGTAGCACTGTGAAGGTGTAGTGTGCAGCAATGTGGTGGTGCAGCACTCAAGCACGTAGCACTGTGGAGGTGTAGCACTGAAGCACGTACCACTGTGGAGGTGTAGCACTGAAGCACGTAGCACTGTGGAGGTGTAGCACTGAAGCACGTAGCACTGTGGAGGTGTAGCACTGAAGCACGTACCACTGTGGAGGTGTAGCACTGAAGCACGTACCACTGTGGAGGTGTAGTACTGAAGCACGTACCACTGTGGAGGTGTAGCACTGAAGCACGTACCACTGTGGAGGTGCAGCACTGAAGCACGTACCACTGTGGAGGTGCAGCACTGAAGCACGTACCACTGTGGAGGTGCAGCACTGAAGCACGTAGCACTGTGGAGGTGTAGCACTGAAGCACGTACCACTGTGGAGGTGTAGCACTGAAGCACGTACCACTGTGGAGGTGTAGCACTGAAGCACGTACCACTGTGGAGGTGTAGCACTGAAGCACGTAGCACTGTGGAGGTGTAGCACTGAAGCACGTACCACTGTGGAGGTGTAGCACTGAAGCACGTACCACTGTGGAGGTGTAGCACTGAAGCACGTACCACTGTGGAGGTGTAGCACTGAAGCACGTACCACTGTGGAGGTGTAGCACTGAAGCACGTACCACTGTGGAGGTGCAGCACTGAAGCACGTACCACTGTGGAGGTGCAGCACTGAAGCACGTACCACTGTGGAGGTGCAGCACTGAAGCACGTACCACTGTGGAGGTGTAGCACTGAAGCACGTACCACTGTGGAGGTGCAGCACTGAAGCACGTACCACTGTGGAGGTGCAGCACTGAAGCACGTACCACTGTGGAGGTGTAGTACTGAAGCACGTACCACTGTGGAGGTGCAGCACTGAAGCACGTACCACTGTGGAGGTGTAGCACTGAAGCACGTACCACTGTGGAGGTGTAGCACTGAAGCACGTAGCACTGTGGAGGTGTAGCACTGAAGCACGTACCACTGTGGAGGTGTAGCACTGAAGCACGTACCACTGTGGAGGTGTAGCACTGAAGCACGTACCACTGTGGAGGTGCAGCACTGAAGCACGTACCACTGTGGAGGTGTAGCACTGAAGCACGTAGCACTGTGGAGGTGTAGCACTGAAGCATGTACCACTGTGGAGGTGTAGCACTCAAGCACGTACCACTGTGGAGGTGTAGCACTCAAGCACGTACCACTGTGGAGGTGTAGCACTGAAGCACGTAGCACTGTGGAGGTGTAGCACTCAAGCACGTACCACTGTGGAGGTGTAGCACTGAAGCATGTACCACTGTGGAGGTGTAGCACTGAAGCACGTAGCACTGTGGAGGTGTAGCACTCAAGCACGTACCACTGTGGAGGTGTAGCACTCAAGCACGTACCACTGTGGAGGTGTAGCACTCAAGCACGTACCACTGTGGAGGTGTAGCACTCAAGCACGTACCACTGTGGAGGTGTAGCACTGAAGCACGTAGCACTGTGGAGGTGTAGCACTCAAGCACATACCACTGTGGAGGTGTAGCATGCAGCAATGTGGAGCTGCAGAATGCAGCAATGTGGTGGTGCAGCACTGAAGTGTGTAGCACTGTAGAGCAGCAGCATGCAGCATTATGAAAGTATAGCTGTGGTGTCCCAGTACGGGAGTGCATCCTGTCAGGTAAACCTTGCTTCAGGTGCTCGACCTAGGCCCTGCTGCTAAGGTGATGCTGTAACATTCATTATAATAGTTGTTCTGTTAATTTATATATTGTTGCACTGTACCTTTAAGGAATGTACTGGATATCTGTGAGGAGGTATGATGCAGAGTACCCATGTACCTTGGTCACCGAGGAAGAGCGCTTGCGCTCAAAACATGTCTGACTGACTGTAGTTTTTATGGTGTGATGTATCTTCAATAAAGCTGCTTGCAACGAAGTGCTGGACCCTCCGTACTTTCTTCCTTCAATATTGGATGCCTTGCCGGGCACCGGTCCGAGCAACGTACATCAGGGAAGGTGAGCTGGATCACTCACTCGTTTGTTGCAGAGTACCCATGTGACCCTGATTGCCCAATGGGAACCCCCAAATTGCCCTGTATATAGTATAGGGGGGGAGGAGATATTCAGTCCTAGTTTTAGTTTTGGCCTAGCTCTCTGTAGAGTTAGCAGCTGCTGTGCGCAGAGCTCCATGTTAGCTGCAGTGTGGAAAGGAGTCGGAAGAAGTGTGAGGTGACTCCAAGGGAAGCCTAAAGAAAATCTCTCAACAAATCAGCCCCGCCATTCTGCGAGTGTTCCCCGCACAGGAGTTGGTGAGTCATACCCTGGGGGTGTCAGTATATTGGACCTAAGCAAAACCTTAGTCAGTGTGGGATATCTCCAAGTCTCAAGTCTGTCATATCTAATAGCAAGTCAATTCAAGTGGGTGGAAAGCACCATAAGTCCCAGCATCCCTATTACCCTGCTCTGTACTGCGAGTTTTGTACCATCTGCTCCTGCCTCAGTAAAAAGACAGTTATCTGTAACCTGGCATCGGTGTGTTTATTGCCCTGCGCCTGGCCCAGGAGAAGCTGTCTCCACCTCGGACCGTGTAGGTTAATGGTGCCCTGGCATCACGATTTCACAAGTATATCAATGTGGTGCAGTGTATAACATTTTGTGCATATTGCACAGTGGAAGAAAAACAGGGAGCATTTTGGACAAGCAGCACAGAGGAGGTAAAGTGAGCCACATTGTGCAAATGGGATATGCAGAACTTTGGTGCTGTAGCAATCTGAAGGGTGCAGTGTGCAGCATTGTGGAGATGTGATGCACAGCATTGCAAAGGTGGCATAATGTACACTAAAACCTCTCCAAAATTTACTCCTTAAAACCACAGTTCATGTGATGGATTTTTTAGCATACAGTGGCCATTTCTTTAAAAAGACCACTTTTCAATGCACTTTTTTAGGTGAGGGAGGGGGTCTTCTCACATAGGTTTGATTGTATATGTGGGCTTTAAGGTGACAGTAACAGTGGGCCCTATATCCATTGACTTGTCATCTGTCTCACTACGATGTGCTCAAGTTTCGGTGTAACCTTTACATTAGGGGACACACTTATTTTCAGCTGACTGTCAGAAATTAACTCTGTGACTATATAACAATAGTTCAGACAAACAGAAAAACACATTCAACATCAGATATGTCATGCAAAGAACAAGCGTGGTATAAAAGCAATTTTGCTGCCTACACTTTTTCTGCACTTATCAGCTTGAATCTGTATTTTTATTTATTTATGTAGCTTACAACGCCTTTTCTTATCACCCTCACCGTATCGGTAATCACAGCTTGCCAAGCGCAAGCCATTTTGTTCGTTCGGCACCGCATCACCAAATCAAGATGTGCGGCAGGGAACGTAGAGTTGGTCCGAAAGAGGCAGGGAGGCTAAATAATAAAACAGGTTCACCTAAGGCTCCCAGGAAACAATGAAAGCAGGAACATACATAACATACATGAAGAGGATGTGAAGAGTAATACGAGAACACGAAGAGGAGTAACAGAGCAGAGTTTGTCATGTGCCGTCTTACCACAATTGGTTCTCTATGGGTTTACACAGGACTGCAGGTTACCCTACTGCAATGTTTCCCCACCAGTGTGCCTCCATCTGTTGCAAAACCACAACTCCCAGAATGCCCAGACAACCAAAGGCTGCAGTGTATTATATTGTTAGAAAATAAATATGTAAAAAAAAAAAAACCTCTCAGCTGTTACCTCTGTTGAAAATGAGCATATATACAAGAATAAAGGAGCCTCATAGGTAGCCATTGTGGCTTCTAAAAGGTGCAGGGACACATTCCCCTTCTCAATTAAGGGAGGGGGGAGTGTAATTTATTGGTCTTCAATGGAAGAAAGTGTCATAAATGGTAGGTACCAGAAAAAAATACAGGGTTAACAGCTGTTGGAGTCTCTGAGAGAAACTAAGATCAGGAACGCACACGATTCGATTCAATACAACACTCATCTGTTTCCTCAGCCCGTTCTTCACAGCTGGAGAGGAGTTAGGTGTCATACATAATGTTGCCAAACTACAAGTCCCAGCATGCTGTGAGTGGTAGTTTTGCAACAGTTGGAGGCACACTTGTTGGAAAACACTGTACTAAATACTTGATGCTAGGTCTGTCTAATCCATAGTTTCTATTCAAAGCCAGAAATCAGAGATCTACTACACAAATATTGTATTTTGCAGCGTGCGGACAGCAGAGCTTCATGCTGCACCTATTAAGTCAAAGCTAAAGTTATGACTACATTCTTCTCTTTATCATCTCTCCATCTCTTGCCTATATATGAGGCCTTTGCAGGAGCTCCTGGGTCCTTCCAGACACATTGAGATTAAACACATGGTAGATGGAAAGATTCCTCTTTATACAGCCGTAATAGGGAGGATGAGAGGGTGGGGGTGGGGGGGTTGCCTGGAGCGTGTTGGGGTTAAACACTGTAAGCAGGACTACAAAAAGCCTAGACATCAACCTTCTACCTCTCTATCTCATGTAAAGTGCCTCTGACTATTAACATAACCAAAGGTAACAATTTCAGCTAAAACATACATATTAAGCCATTCATACGTATGGGGAACTTGGGTGTCCAGCCCCATCATAATGGCAGCCATATTGGTAGTTTCTCCAAAAGCGGTACGAATAATCTAATGAAGGGGTCAGTGAACCCTGAAATGCGTAATTGCTGTACTATGCTTTTACTGGAATAAAGATCATCTGCTTCACCATCTGATCACCCATCGGATTAACTTGGGATCTGAAGCACTTCATTAAAAGGGGTCATTTTGCTACAGCCAGGATCTATAATGGCAGTCATATTGGTAGTTTCTCAGAAACTGGTATGATTAATCTGATAAAGGGATCAGTGAACCCTGAAACGTGTCATTGCTGTACTATGCTTTTACTGGAATACAGAACATTTGCTGCACTATCCATCTGATCAATCTTTGGAGTAACTTGGGATCTGTAGTGCTTGATTCAGAGGGGTCTTTTTGCTAACACCAGGATATTTAATGGCAGTCATAAGAAACGTAAAAAATGTTCACAATTTCAAGAAAAATTATAAATCAAGATTTTTTTTTTATGTGGGAATTGCATTGTCCATATTTAATATTTCTTTGAGTTTATATATTGCACCTATCTGCAATCTCTTCCTATATACATACTATGTACTCAACCCACCATAAAGTTGAAAAAAATATACCAAATGGCTGTACAAATGTGTAGAATCCTTATAAAAATCAACTCTTAACTAGGCAGTGCCATAAAAGACAGGTCTATAGACAAGAAAAATGTTATAGGGACAGACAAAACAAAAAAAGGCTATAATATATACAATACACCATTACATTGGATAATGGATAGGAAAGGATTGTAGATTACTAGAGGCAGTCGTAAATGTCAGAATTTAGATAAAAATAATTAGACTAAAATGTATTACAATGACAAATGATCAAAAGAAAAAAATAAATGAATAAATTAAAATATTACTTTGGAAAATTTACCATTTCAAAAAACTACAGTGAAATGTATATCCATAAGGGCTGAATACAGGACACCTGTTACTTACCGTGTCATTTCCAGACGCAGATCCAGAGTTTCCAGCAGTATTTTGCCCTTGGTCGTTATTGTGCTCTTCACTCCCACGAGTAACACGTATCCTAAAATGTGGCTGCCTAACATTTTGCTCTTGTCTAATTTTAAAGGAGCACCCTTGTCCCTGCAAGGGTCTATCTCTGGAATCATTCTGACAATTGTCCGTCAAGTCCTGACTACAAGACCTGCCTTCCGTATTCACCCCATTCTCCACGGGGCTGATGGTCTCCGGACGTGGCTGCAGAGGGTAGGAGCAACTCCTTTCCAGTCGAATACGAGGATATCGAACCAGTCGGTCTCCTTTTGTACCGGTAAACCCAAAATTATACTCTCCCCCCAGGTTGCAGTTGCTAGTCTGAGACTGCTGAAGCTGAAAAACAAAACATCGCTTTCCCGGACTCCCCGAAGTGTCTGGAAGATGCTGTAGTGACCAACGTCTCGGTTCGGTGCTAGACCCATTCTGGGCTTCATGGTTTGGTGACATCAGTCTCACCTGTCGAATATCGGGGCTGTGAGTCTGACTGTTAATTCTGACCCCACCAATGTTTTTGCTGCATGTAGGTACACTGACCTCTTCCTCCCCATCATTGCCATAGTTAATATTCCCATTTTGCTCCGCAAACAGTCGTCCAGAGAATCGTGGTGGGAAGGAGATTGCCCCGTTGACATGTAGCCGACCGGAATCATACCCATGTGGAGGGGAATTACTAGGAGTATCCTGCGGAGTACTTACAGTGGAGGAATTTTTTCTTACAGCTGATATGTAATGTTCATTGAAGTCCTCAAACCCACAGGAAAGCACTTCTTCCATCTCGCCTTCGTCGGCGCTGTCATTTGGCCCTTTCCTTTGGAGAGAGATCTGCATAGAAGAACTTCTCGTCGGGCGCACGTCAATGTTCTGCAGCAGCTGTGGAATAAACATGGATGTGCTTCTTTTTAAAGCCCCATCCTCTCCTTCTTCTTCTTGGAAATCTCTATTTTCATAATGTCTCGTGAAGACGTGAGTTCCGTTTCTCCTCGGCAGGGTATGGAATGCCATGAAAAAGTCATCTTCTTTCTCCTGGTCTAGGACGTCTGACTCTGGAGCTGTATTGCTTCTGCCGGAGCCGAAATGTAACCGTAGCCGGTGGGCCATGGTTTAATAACGGGCAGGAAAAAGTAAGAGAGAGCGACGTCTCAGGCTCAGCCAGCAGTGAAAAACCAAAAACATAAACTCCCAGAAAAAGTGTCCCATCTGCCAAACTGTTAGCACTGCAGTACTGATAGCGACAGATAGCAGAAATAGCCTAAGTGACAAGCAGCATTCCAGGCATGATTGGATAAGAGGAATCAAGGCTTCTACATACTGTGACATAGGGTAGGGTGACTGGAGTCATGTGACGCTGTCCCCCCTCGCCACTGGAAGCAAAGTTTTTTTCATTTAGGATTTTTTTTTCCTCTTGTGTGTCCAACAGCGAGAGCCTGAAACGGCACCTTCCCAGCTGCTACTTTTCCATCAGAAACCAGCAGCAGCACCAGTGGGAGAACATTCACATTCGTGGCTGCTGTAAATCTAAACCGCATCGTATTCGTCGGGCACTTTCCTCTTGGCAAGAAAAAATGGAAAGTTAAAAAAAAAAAAAAAAAAAAAAAAGTAGTGAGAGAGAACACAGGCGCGTTTCACAGCTACAGTAAACTTTGTGAATTACCTTCGGCAGCTATTCCCTATATGATCAAGAGCCAGAACGCTACGTAGATAAACTAAAGATGAAAAATAGCCACAAGGCTTAAAGACATGTAAGGGGATGTGGGGGGGGGGGGGGGGGGGGGTCTGGTTTCATCTCCGGAGAGCCTAATATCATGTGGTCCTAATTTTTTTTTTTTATTCACTTTATACTGTGATGGTTTTGATGGTTTTTGGCTTTTTATTATTATAGGTGTAGGTTTAGAAAGCATTTAGAAGAGACAGTGTACCGTTCTAGGCTGCCTGATCCTAGACTAGAGTTATAGCAGGATTCCCCAACACAAGTCAGGGCATGATGGGAGTTGTAGTTGTACTAAAGATGCACTGCCCGATCATGTGAGGAAGCCGTACCACAATGAAAAAATAACTCTACAATATAGCTCATTGGAGCTTCTTGGGTTTTAAGAGGGATGTCTGAAACTTGGAATTTCCATTTAGGCCTCCTTGTGCACCCACATTATAGTTAGGCCCCCCATGTGCTCCTATACTTTAGTTAGGCCCCAATGGGCACCTATACTGTAGCCAGGTCCCAAAGTGCCCCCACACAAGGCTTTCTTGTTCCCCCATACTGTAGCTAGGTCTCCTATGAACTGTCATTTTGTAAGTACCCCCCCCCCCCCTCCCCCCGCTGCCCCATGATGGTGTTAGAAAGTGCTGTGTGTTACAACAATATAATTAAAATAAAAAGTTTACTCACCTCTCCAAGTTCCCATAGCTGGCTACTGTATGCCTTCCTATGCCGGCAGCATGGTAGAGTGATATGACGCTGCCGGCATCAGGAACCAGAAGTCCCCAGTTGTCCCAATCTGTCAGAAAAAAAGGAACGACCGATACCGGCGCCTCGTGTATGACCCTTAGTAACTGGAGCAGTCGGGTCCATTGACCCAGAAACCGCATAGATGGACACTCACCTTAGAGAAATGTAATATGCGCCTTTCGCCCCAGTGACAATGGGGTACTATAGATTTGGAGTCGCTGCTCAGCCTTCTGGGTTGCAGGAATAGGCGACACTGCTATCCTGCTGGTACGAAGGTAGGAAGTAGCTGGAGGAAAAAACCCTTGTAGAATGGCGCTAGGGAGTCTGCAGCGCCATTCTACAAGTTTATTTTTCCTCCAGCTACTTCCTACCAGTTGTCCCAATGTTTGAAAAAACAGGACAGGGAGCCAAAGGATCTCTGTTTCATCATTTCTTTCAACTGTATGCGCGTCATAAAGATGCACATACATTCAAACATGGTGCTCTTCTAGGGGTCACAAGCATGTGTTATTCCGCAGCCAAGCCCCCCTATCCTGCTCCACGACCGCTCCTCCTGTAACCACAATCATTATGTCCCTGCTATCCATATAAATACCATCCAGTTGGGTCACATCTAGACTCGTACAACTACTGAATGGCCTAGAAATAAATGGATACAAAATAAATTGTTAATTAATCTCTCCAAAAGAGAAAAAATTAATACCGCCATTTAAGATAGGCTGATGTGCGGTGTAAAAAGGCCTTCACAGAGGCTGAACGCATGAATGATGGCTGGATGGTTTGACCGCACAATTGATCCATGCGTCCCTAACCACACGATAAACAATGCTCTGTAAGCAAAACACATCAGCACCAGCTGCACGCGTCTTTTTGCTAGATTACTACAATGTATCACTCTGGAGTCCAGGCTGTTTAGCTCACAGAGCATTGTCTAGACTGGATACAATTGTCTCCACTTCTCAGCTGAGAGCAGGACTAGCTATGTACAATGTATCAGTCTGGAGTCCAGGATGTTTAGCTCACAGAGCATTGTCTAGATGTGATACAATTGTCTCTACTTCTCAGCTGAGAGCAGGACTAGCTATGTACAATGTATCAGTCTGGAGTCCAGGATGTTTAGCTCACAGAGCATTGTCTAGACTGGATACAATTGTCTCCACTTCTCAGCTGAGAGCAGGACTAGCTATGTACAATGTATCAGTCTGGAGTCCAGGATGTTTAGCTCACAGAGCATTATCTAGACTGGATACAATTGTCTCCACTTCTCAGCTGAGAGCAGGACTAGCTATGTACAATGTATCAGTCTGGAGTCCAGGCTGTTTAGCTCACAGAGCATTGTCTAGACTGGATACAATTGTCTCCACTTCTCAGCTGAGAGCAGGACTAGCTATGTACAATGTATCAGTCTGGAGTCCAGGCTCTTTAGCTCACAGAGCATTTTCTACATCAGATACAATTGTCTACTTGTCTAAAGTAGCAAAGTCCTATTATTAAAGTTTTAAAACTATAATTTTTATAAGATTCACATTGACAATCTGGAGTAGGCACTAAGGCCCCTTTTATTTTCAAGTTCCAAGTATTAGAAAAGTCGTGGCAGAGTTTGCTAGAGTTAGTTTACAAGACAAGTGCCAAGGTTCAGTACAATCCTTCATTGTTCTATCTGGATCCAGAGCCAACACCACAGACACAGTCCTGGTATCAGGAACCGTCCGCCAGGATCGCAGGTGCTGCAGAGAAAGCCTTACAAAATCAGGTTTATCCTAAATTCTGACTTTAAATTTTAATATGTAAATATTGATTTAAAAAATAAACAAATCAATAATGCTTCAGTATGTGCCTTTCTGCTCCCTTCGAGACCCCCCCCCCCCCCCCCCCCCCCCCGCCCATCTACAGATGTGATGCTGTAATATAATACGTGAAGGTGCCAGATGGGGGTTAATGGGCGCAAATTTAGTTC
This sequence comes from Hyla sarda, assembly GCF_029499605.1. Classification (NCBI taxonomy): domain Eukaryota; kingdom Metazoa; phylum Chordata; class Amphibia; order Anura; family Hylidae; genus Hyla; species Hyla sarda. The sequence continues at coordinate 576,413,217 of NC_079189.1, forward strand.
TCATGCCTCGACCTTGATATTTGCATTTACGTCGACTGGAAACCATACTGAATTACAAGATGGCAAATTCCTAGAAAATGCAGAGACACAGGACACATTGACAATTCAGAAACGGTTTCCAAACATTGACTTTAATCTTGAAGGCCTAATCTGGTGTTATTACTAATGGGGCGGTCAATACTTCTCTCTGCTTACTGTCAATGAATGGAAACAATCTGAAGCTAGTGACTAGAGATGAGCAAACTTACAGTAAATTCGATTCGTCACAAACTTCTCGGCTCAGCGGTTGATGGCTTTTCCTGCATAAATTAGTTCAGCTTTCCGGTGCTCCCGTGGGCTGGAAAAGGTGGATACAGTCCTAGGAGACACTTTCTTAGGACTGTATCCACTTTTTCCAGCCCACCGGAGCACCGGAAAGCTGAACTAATTTATGCAGGAAAAGTCAGCAACCGCCGAGCTGAGAAGTTCGTGACGAATCGAATTTACTGTAAGTTTGCTCATCTCTACTAGTGACCCATGATGATCTCTCTAAGCTCATAGTTGAGCGTTTGTTACAGTGTAGCCTACATAGCAGAATAATTACTTATAACTCATGGGCTACAATACAAATTTCGTAACAGTACCCCAATACCTACAATGTGCCATTTGTGATGTCCCAGTATGGGATATAGTCCGTACAGTACTTAGGCCTGTCAGGTTGAGTCCCTCTGTGTCCTCTGGGGCTCTCCTGCAGTGTCTCCCCCATAGTAATATATATTATGTATAGTGTTATGTGTGTTATGTATAAAGGACCTTTAAGGACCATCGAGTTAGTCACATGATAATGTGTTCACATGATGTGTTTGTTACCCAGAGAGCACCAGCTAACCAGGTGACCTACAACTTGACCTATGGTCTTCTGGCTCAGCCCCCCTTTATAAGATGGGGAGCCATTACAATCTTTCTTATGACTCCTTCTGAGGCACAGTAAAGACCAGACGTCTCAGAGCCAGTGTCCAGCACATCTGGAGGCCTCAAGCCTAACCTACAGCCACATTACAGTAAGTCAAGTCATCTATGTCTGCTGTCACCACCTACAGTCAAGTCCAGTCTATAGTCAAGTCGATTATAGTCAGCGTGGCTGTCCTAAAGTCTGTCAAAGTCACTACAAGTCACAGCAAGCTGCAAGGTCCCTCTGTATTACTGGTCTCTGGGATCGTGGCCTAGCTGTAAAGACTATTTCTATCTGTCTACCTCGGTAAACCTACCGTTAACACTAACCTGGTCTTTGACTATTATTGCCCTGCATAACATTGGGATAGCGGTACTCCCGTTCGGGTGGTTACCTTGAAAACTACGCCCTGGCGTCACGAACATTTAGGGGTTAATAATACCTGCCCCTGGGCTACAACATCTGCCCCATACACCTCACCTTCGCACCCCGAGACTCCCCACATTTATAATACTAGTGTGATCAAATGGGGCAAAAGAGGCATTGGGCTTCCTCAGAAAATGGCCCAGATTACCGGACTGCGCCCTATGTAATCCTCTTTGCATTAAACATAGCAGTAGCTCACATATCCAAGCTGATTAATGCAATGATACATTGTAACAAAACTACAACTGTATCTACTTCTCATCTGAGAGCAGGACTAGTTATGTCCAATGTATAATTCTGGAGTCCAGGATGTTTAGCTCACAGAGCATTGTCTAGACTGGATACAATTGTCACCACTTCTTAGCTGAGAGCAGGACTAGCTATGTACAATGTATCAGTCTGGAGTCCAGGCTGTTTAGCTCACAGAGCATTGTCTAGACTGGATACAACTGACTTCACTTCTCAGCTGAGAGCAGGACTAGTTATGTACAATGTATCAGTCTGGAGTCCAGGATGTTTAGCTCACAGAGCATTGTCTAGACTGGATACAATTGTCTTCACTTCTCAGCTGAGAGCAGGACTAGTTATGTACAATGTATAATTCTGGAGTCCAGGATGTTTAGCTCACAGAGCATTGTGTTCTCCTTCCTGCACTCCACACCACGCGATTGTTTGTGCATCAGCCTGCCAAGTGACAGCATTACCATCTACCCCTAGGCACTACTACTCCCAGCTATCCCACTTGTGCACTGCAATACAACATCTGCTAAGAAACTGTAGCATCACATGATCATTTCATATCTGCTGATGGGTTAAGAGGGATCATGTGATCTACCATATGATTTCAATTTCCACAAATCCAGGCAGTGCTTTATGAACATTTTTACGAATCTAACCATATTGTTCATCTACCAGGTTTTCATGGTGCTGTGCCCAAAAAAATACCATAAGACCCTAAAATTTGTGGGACAAGCAAAACGTTAGGTCAAAATTGAATTAGCCCCATCTCTCTTATACAAGAAAAGGCAAAAGGATTCTCCAGCCCGGCAGGTAGGGACGTGCACAGGTTGACTAGAAAGGGGGCTTGAGCCCCTGTCCTTTTGATGTTCCTCCTAAGGGTATGTTCACACTATGTAATTCCATGAGCGGAATGCCGCGAACTGAATTACGTGCTGTGAACATAATCATCAGTGTGCATGGGTTTCCGCGAGACCCGTTCACACTGCAGAATTTCAATTCCGCCACTGAAATTGTTCCGCACAAAGAAAGAACATGTTCATTCTTTGAGCGGAAGTCCGGAAACACTGCATAGCCGTCAATGGTGACGGCGCAGTGCCGCGCGGTCCTACCGCCGAAGTATTGTAGCGGCGGCCGCCAGAATGGAATCTCCGCTCGCGGAATTCTGCGAGCGGAGATTCCGTTCATTATCCGTATTGTGAACATACCCTAAAAGTGCAATGGGCTGTGCTGGGAAGTCTGGCATCATTATGTGGTCATTTCTATAAATGATTATGAGAAGTGCCCTTTTTTCAAGTTCAGCCCCTGCCGCCCAAAATGTCTGTGCACGTCCCTGCTGGCAGGGCATCCAATGCATGTACTATCAGTTGGAATAGATGGAAGAGCATCAATAATGCCCTTTTGTGCCTGGGGTACAGCCACCCCGGCTGCAGCCGTCTCGCCCGCCCCCTCAACGAAAGTCTATGGGAAGGGGACGCGACTGCTGTCACGCCCCCTTCCCATAGACTTTGGTAGAGGGGGTGGGCGTGACGTCACGAGGGGGCGGGCGAGACGTCACGAAGGGGCCGGGCGTGACGTCACGCCCGGCGGCTGAGAACACGGAAGCCCGCACACAGCGTTCGGAGTAATGAACTTCCGGATGCTGTGAACGGAGCTCCGAACTGCAGGGCAGCGCACAACCCCTTTAAAGGGGTATTCCAGGATTTTTTCTTATTTGACTATGCTATAGTGTCTGTACCTGTGTGTGACGGTTTTCTCACAATTCTTCTGTGATTTTCACCCCAATATTTATTTTTAACAGCATACAAAATTACTGTTGTCTCAGATTTTTCCCAGGCTGCAATGCGTCCGAGACCAGACTCACAAGTCAGCTGATGACAGGGAGCCTGTCTGCTTCAATGGGTGGAGGGATCAATCTGCAACTAATACAACAGCTGGAGGCACCCTGATTGAAAACCACAGGTCTTTTGAATGGATGCAGCTCATTTATATTTCAATGGGTGGGGTGGCTGATGTGTGGGAGGGAGGAAAATGAAATGATGGGAATCTCACAACATAGCCATTTAGCCCCAAGACAAGCGGAGATCCTTCCTAAGCATGTCCATTACTGTCTGCCGGGTACGTACTAAAATCACCTTATGGTAGATAACCCATTTAAAGGAGTTCTCTAAGCTAAAACTTTTAACCCCCGCTGTGCCCAGGCTGTAAAACTATACATAATAAACGTTCACTTACCTGCCTACGATCCCCCGTTGTTCCGATATCACCGTCCCCGGTCTCTTCCACTTCCTGCGGATCGGTGACTTCTCTCTGCACTCAGCCTATCAGCGGCCGCAGCAATGTCCCGTCACGGCTGCTGATAGGCTGAGCGCAGAGTGAAGTCACTGACCCGCAGGAAGTGGAAGAGGCCGGGACCGGAGAACGGGACGGCGATATCGGAACAACGGAGGATCGTAGGCAGGTAAGTGAAAGTTTATTATGTATAGTTTTACAGCCCGGGCACAGCGGGAGAAAAAAAATTTCTGTTAGAGAACTCCTTTAACTTCACTAATAAAATTAAGAAATATGAATTTTTGGCAGCACAGAGTTCAAAGAAAGTGATAAAGACTCACTTAAAAGGTCTGGAAAAATGGAAATAGCGTAAGATTTTTTATTTTTTTTTCCCCCAGCTTGGGTCGAAGGGAACTATCAAGTCATGATATGTTGAAATGTATTCTTCTTTATTGTGATTTTTTTATGTTGTAAAATATAAATAAATAATAAATAAAATAAAAATCCCATAAGAAAACCACAAGATCATCTGCCTACTACCTGCATCACCCCGAAGGTCAGCCCTGCTCAGTGTTTCCTTATATGGGGACAGACAATGTCTACATATAGTTATCTCCTGTAGCCTCAATGCCAGATAGCCTTTCTAAAGCACTAACCAGATGACAGCTGCATGAGATAACCTCTGACCTGGAAGTATTTCTGAGATAATAGCCTTTAAATTAAGAACATAAGAAGTGAGAGAGACAATATTGAACATGTCATTTAAATAACAAAATGGCGGAGGCACATGCAATGCATTTCAGTCATCAGGGGATGATGGATATAGGAGCCTCAAAATTTAGCAGAAACAATTAAAGATATACTCTAGGCAAAAGGACCATGGGGGTAATGTTCATCCTTGAGGAACGCATCATAAGGAGACTTATAGACCACTAATGCTGGGTATTGTGATAAGAAAGGAAATGCAAAGTAGCTATCTAGCTCCACCTTTTCGAGGTAGCTTTCCTTCAAAGTCAGTTTTTAACTCCATTTAAGAGTCTAAGAGCATGACTGGAAGAGATCTCTCAAGAAGCAAAGAATGCCCATGGGTATTCTGTCATGATAGAGAGATCTATGGGTTGGCAACTTGGCATACAATCCCAGTCATGTTCCGAGAGTCTTCTTTTCATCTGGAGAGATCTCTGGCTTGGCATACATTCCAAGTCATGTTCTAAGGCTCTTTCAGATATTTGAAGGACAATAAAGTCACTAAAGACACTATAGTCATGCCCTCCTCTGGGTCTGCTCCTGGCATAACAATTTGTACCAGTTCCGCCTGAATTGTTCTGGAAAAAAAACCACAGGGCCAAACATTTTTGTAATAGAAGAAACAGAAAAAACTAGGCCAACCCTAACAAGACTCTTAAAACCAACACTTCAAACTATTTAAGGTAATTAACCCTTTAATTACCTCTGGGTTTCCAGAACTGAAGACAAGACGTCACACCACGCCCCCTCCATTCAAGTCTATGGGAGGGGGCGTGACTGCCGTCACGACCCCTCCCATAGACATGAACGGTCGGGGCGTGGCGTCACGAAGGGGCAAGGTGTGATGTCAAGTTTCCAGTCCAGGAAACACATAGGATTCTGAGACTGGAGAAGAAGCCCCACATAAAATACAGGTTCTGCACAGAATTGCTGCTGGGACCCCCGCGATAAGACATCTTACCCCCTTATCCTTTGCATAGGGGATAAGAGGTCTATGGCCGGAATACCCCTTTAAAATCCAGTCCCCATAATACAACTTATAATGCGGACTCTGTAGCCATCATATAAACAATTCTCTGATTACACAATAATTAAATAAAGCAGCTGCCCCTCTCACTATCACAGCAGGAAATCCCAGCACATCTGCCATATTGACAAGGGGGCAGAGCTTAACCTTTTTGTTTTTTACCTACTAAAAGCTTAAACAGCACCAAAATATTAGCGATAGACAGGAGTTTATGCCCATGTACATACAGAAGTGAGCGATGATGCATTTACTGTATGCATCACTGCTCAAGTTACATTTGGCCAGGCCTGGGTTAGGGGGTGCACCATCAAGCCCCACCACGTGCCGGTACAACACACATTCTGCTGTACTGCATTGTGGGAAATGTTATGTTTAACCACGACAATGTGATCAATTCCCATAATACAGTGCAGAGAGGAATAATGGTCTGATCTGACAGCACACTGCTATAGATCCATCCAGTTTCCGTCAGAACCGTGAACGCAGCTCTGGATGTAACTAGAGTATAAGAAACTATGTAAACAAGATCAGCATCAGATAAAAAGAGCAAAGTATTTACAGTTACTCAACATGTCACGTGACTTGTTTCTTATTATATAATCCGCCCATACACTTAAATAATAGTTCAATCTCCTCAGGCTTCACTGCTCAATCATCTCACGATTAGCTCTGCTATCTGAACCATCGTGTTCAATCCAGGATATAGAGCGGATTAGCAAAGTGCAAACACCGGGGCACTCACCAATCGATTCTCATCAAACACTTCAAACAACAGTCTGTGATTGGTTGGATGGACCTAAAAGGAAGAAAAAATAGAATAAGTGCAAATATTTGTCAGCAGGTAAATTCACAAACAGATATTGCAGAGCTGAGTTTGTTACTAAATACAATGTGTTATGAAAGATTTTTAAGAACCTTACCACTGTCCTAAAAAAGAAAAGACAAATCCAACGATATATGCCTTGTGCACCCTACATACAAAACTGTGCCAAAAACAACCACCAATTGCCAGATGTGTCTTAGAGAATGTTGATGTGATGTTGTAAATAAGACTGCAGGTAATCCTACAAAAGGGGGTCAAGGATGCAGACCCAAGGAGTAGTAGCAGAAGTGCAGCAGTGCCCAGCCTGTACGGTGCAGCAGCAGCATCGCCCAGCCCGTAGGGTGCAACAGCAGCATCGCCCAGCCCATAGGGTGCAGCAGCAGCATCGCCCAGCCAGTAGGGTGCAGCAGCAGCATCGCCCAGCCAGTAGGGTGCAGCAGCAGCATCGCCCAGCCAGTAGGGTGCAGCAGCAGCAGAATCGCACAGCCCATAGGGTGCAGCAGCAGCAGAATCGCACAGCCCATAGGGTGCAGCAGCAGCAGAATCGCACAGCCCATAGGGTGCAGCAGCAGAATCGCCCAGCCTGAAAGGGTGCAGCAGCAGCATCGCCCAGGCTGTACGGTGCAACAGCAGTATCGCCCAGCCTGTACGGTGCAGCAGCAGCATCGCCCAGAATGTACGGTGCAGCAGCAATAGCGTTGCTCAGCCTGTACGGTGCAGCAGCAGCAGCATTGCTTAGCCTGTACGGTGCAACAGCAGTATCACCCAGCCTGTATAGTGCAGCAGCAGCATCGCTCAGCATGTACGATGCAGCAGCAACAGCATTACTCAGCCAGTACGGTGCAGGAGCAGCATTGCTCAGCCTGTACGGTGCAACAGCAGTATCGCCCAGCCTGTATGGTGCAGCAGAAGCATCGCTCAGCCTGTACGGTGCAGCAGCAACATTGCTCAGCCTGTGCGGTGCAGCAGCAGCATTGCTCAGCCTGTACGGTAAAGCAGCAGCATTGCTCAGCCTGTACGGTAAAGCAGTGCCCTGCCTGTATGGTGCAGCAGCAGTGCCCAGCCAGTATGGTTCAGCAGCAGCAGTGCCCAACCTGTATGGTGCAAAAGCAGCAGCAGTGCCAACCTGTATGGTGCAAAAGCAGCAGCAGTGCCCAACCTGTATGGTGCAGAAGCAGCAGCAGTGCCCAACCTGTACTGTCCAACAGCGCTGAGCTTGTAACTTGATGCATGCTGATCAGTGCTGTCAAAAAGTATGGATGTAAAGTGTCTCCAAACTGCGGCCTTCTAGAGGTTGCAAAGCAACAACTCCCAGCAAGCCCAGACAGCTAACGGCTGTACGGGCATGCTGGGAGTTGTAGTTTTGCCAAGTCTGACCAAATTTGCAGACCATAGAGTTAGATGATAAACTCAGCTCTGCTACATTGGTATGTCTTTTGTTCAGCCAATAAAGGAGTTTGTCAAATGAAGCTGGGTTTAGCTGATAACTATGTCAGAATCTCTATTGGGTATATTTATAAAAACCTGTGCAGAGGAAAACCAATCCGATCGCTTCTTTCATATTTTCAGAGGCCTTTTTAAAAATGAAAGAAGCGATCTGATTGGTTGCTATGGTCATCTTTTCCTCTGCACAAGTTTTGATAAATCTCCCCCATATGTTTTAGAGAGTCTGTAAAATGAAGGGTTCACATTGCGGTTTTGACTCCATGGGACTGTTTAGTTACAGTACTTTATGTTGTATGCAAACACGTATTGTTTTTTAATAATTAAATGCGACAGGGACTATGATGTAGGATATACAGCGGCATCCGATGTAAAACGCTATAAAACCCATATGTGAAATGGACAGCAATAACGCGGTGTGAACGCTCCCTAAGGTGGTAATACTCACGGCATGTTATTTTGACACTCATAGCCTTAAAGAGTTACATGACAAACTCCGCTCTACCCCATCTGCCTCCAAAAGGCCTCGAACACAGAAAATTGCGCCCAAGTCCGGGCTGGAAACTTCCCATGGTCCTGCGGCTGTGGTTTGTTTACACTATGTGGCAACAATTTGCAGCGCATGGATTTTGTGTAGTTCATGGGGCAGAAGCAGGAGATAGTGTGAATACTTGAGTGATGGAATGTAAAGTAGCCGACCACAAGCTATGCTTGATGTGGCAGAAGATGGCGGCGAGATTTCAGACCAGAGGGAAATGTTCTTTTCACACGCTGCTGCTGCTGCTGCGCACATTATACGGGATAACAATAAGTGAAATTGAAAAAAAAATTTGGAATATTTGGGAGGTTTCACACCGGATTTAGAGCTTGGTGGTAGCCAGGAATGGAAGACTGATACTGCAGCTGCCCCTCATTAAACTGGAGCTGAGAGGTGGGATGGCTGCCCGCTCCCCTCCCCCCTATATTACACACACAAGGTCCTATAGAAGTTTAATAAAAAGATGATAAAAGAAGTAACAATAGAAAAAGACAAAATAGAGATCATGGAGAAGTTCATGGGAAAGTCAGGTGCAACTAATAGAGTTTGTGTTCGGCCTAGTAAAGTAAATAACACAGAGCTGCAATACCAGACAAAAACCTGTGGGCTGGAGAGGCGCTGTGGTTGAAAGATAGCAGCTA